>NC_056662.1:123109597-123412764 GCF_018350195.1 Panthera tigris
TCAGCCATAGCACCTCCTCTGCTTCCTTCCAGTAAAGAGGTAATCTGATATCAAATTCAGACAAGCTGGGATTCAATTACGGCTCTGCCTCTTACACTCAGAGAGGTCTTAGGCAAGGTGAGTTGCTCAGCTATGGATCTTAGTTTCCTTATCTTTAAATTGAAGAATAATAGCCACCCATATGGATAGTATGATGAGCAAATGCATTAAAGTAAAAGACATTGAAGTCAGATACCTAGCACAGAGACAGATACATAATAGGCATCGAGTACAGTATAGTTTTCTTTTCTTCTTTGCTGATACCTCCCTACTTTCTAGTTTCTAGTAGACCAAGAGGTGGTTGAAATGTAGATAAGCAGGAATCCCTTTGACGCTTTCCTCCTCCCAGGTACCGAGGAGGTGGGTCTGGCCTTTGAGATCACCAAATCCACATCACCCCCAAAGCAGGCCGAGGCCATTGTGAAGACTCTGCAGGAACTGCAAACATTACACGTCTCTGACCAGAATGCCCAGAGAGCTAACCTCTTCAATAAACTGGTTACTGAGCTGAGAGGCCTCAACAATGAGGCAATCACATCCCTCTTGCCAAAGCTGATCCAGGTGTCCAGGTATTTCTTTAATGGTTGCAACCATATCTTTCGTATGACCTATGGTATCTGGCTGAACTTTCAAACGTTGGCCAAGCAGAAAACCTCAGGGGCCATTAAAATATCAATCCAGCTAATCAACTAGTCAATCAGTTAATGTTTGCTGGATAGAGAAATATCAGCTAACATGCTTAGAGTTCCATGGGCCACACACACACACACACACACACACACACACACACACACTGCATTCAAGGCAGATATGCATTTGTGTGTTAATATAGGAGGGAAATACTTCACACATTTTGATGGATATCTACTAATCTAATACCTCATTCTATGGTGAGCACCTTGGAAAGTTTGAGAGAAAAAGACATCTGTGCCCTCTGGAATCCTAGGCTAGTGGAGAGAGAATTCAGGCAAACAAAGTAATACCGTGATTTCTCTATACTTCAAGGCACTGGCTCTAAGTGCTGGGAATGTCAGAGGAGGGACTGAGGACCAAAATGAGGCCATGCCAGTGTCTGCCTGGCATGTTCTATGTTCTGAACGAAGGACGGGGATAACTGTCCTCTTTTGGTGATAAATCTGGGGTCCTTCTTCAGACTTTCCTCCATGGTGCTTCCCCAGGGGATAGTGCTTATAGGGAAGGCTTCCTGGTTCCTGGGATACAAGTTGGATTTCGGAAGATGGTCAGATTTGGAGAGTGAATACAGGAGATCAGG
Source organism: Panthera tigris (assembly GCF_018350195.1). NCBI lineage: Eukaryota > Metazoa > Chordata > Mammalia > Carnivora > Felidae > Panthera > Panthera tigris. The sequence continues at coordinate 123,110,910 of NC_056662.1, forward strand.
GCACTCCTGACAGAGGAGCATCATGAGCCAAGGATAATGGAGCTGCCTAAAGGTGATCTACGTAATCCTCTGCTCTTTCTTTCTCAGCCCCGTCACCTTACAAGCTTTGATTCAGTGTGGACAGCCCCAGTGTTACACTCATATCCTCCAGTGGCTGAGAAGTGAGAAGGCCAACCCCCTTCTGACAGATGTTGTGACCTACCTGGTGGCCCTGATGCCAGAGCCCTCGGCCGAGAGGCTGCAGGAGATCTTCAGCACAGCAAAGGAGCAGCAGAGCCGGACCACTTTATATGCTCTGGGTCACGTGGTCAACAAGTGAGTTTCACACTGGCCCTCCTCGCAGGAGTTGAGGAAGACCCTACATCTCTGTACTAAGGTCATACCCTACCCTCCACTTCCAGACTCTTACGCGTACACTGTTTTTCCACTGGCCGTTTTGAGAGTAAAGCCCCGAAATAAGAAATCTGCACACACAAGTTTGTTAAGGTAAACCTAGCTATGCTTGCTGAGTCCTAACTCTTATTCCGTAGCTATCATGAGACAAACCCTGTGGTGACCCAGGCCCTGCTGGACATTGCTGATTACCTGTTGGAACAGATTCGCGATGATTGCACTGGGAACGAAGATCACACCTACTTGATTCTGAGGGTACTTTTGGTCTTTTGTATAATATACATCATTTCAGAAGCATTTTCCTGGATACCCCCTACTTCTCATTCTGCACCCTGATTCCCCCTCATTTCTTTTCAATGCAGGTCATTGGAAATACTGGCAGAACCATGGAGACAGTATCCCCAAGACTCACGTCTTCGATCCTGAAATGTATCCAAAGTTCAGAGCCATCACTGCTGATTCAGAAGGCTGCCATCCAGGCCCTGCGGAAAATGGAACTTAAAGATGAGGTTAAGTCCACAGAGGATGTCTAAACGTAAAAAGTTTATTCAGATTAACAAGGACTTGGAATGAGATTCTAAATCTCATCATTCAGCTTACTTTATTTTACTGCTTTCTAATTGCCAATTTCAGTAAGCCTATTGACCTGACTGTGGACAAGAGAGAAATATTGGACCATGCTGCTACTCTAGCACTCAGAATATGAGACTTTAGCTCCATGCTTCCCCCCTACCAGATCAACCGCCACTCATCTTAGGAAAACATGCCTGATTTCCCCAGTCTTCCCAAACTAGGATTGTCGACCTGGCCCTACTTTGGGTGGAAATGACTCCAGAGTTTTGGAAAATGCCTTATTTATTCACCCCACAGTCTCACTACCCCTTCCCACACTGAAATAATTTGTGTTAAAACAACTTTACTTTCACCTAGTAGCATCCCTTCATCAAGTCACAACTTGAGTATGTTAGTATAGTTGAATGCAACATGCATTTGACACGAGTCTTCTGAGACCCTTCCTTGGAGCTGGTTGTTCTGAGGGATACTGGTGAGAAGATTCAGTACCAGCATTTGGAAAGTTATTAGAAAGAAATTCAACTTGCACGTAATAAACTGCTAGCAGACCCCACCAGTGTTTGCCAGGCATGTTCTGTGTTCTGACCAAAGGACAGTGGTAATAGTCTCCTTTTTTGGCTACAGGTCCGGGAAGTCCTTCTTCGGGTTTTCCTCAGTGATGCCTCTCCAGGGGATAAGCGACTGGCTGCCTATCTCATGCTGATGAGGGGCCCTTCCCAGTCAGATATTAATCAGATTGTCCAGTTTCTCCCATGGGAACAGAATGAACAAGTGAAGAACTTTGTGGCTTCCCACATCACCAACATCTTAAACTCAGAAGAACTGTATATCAAAGAGTAAGTAGGAGTAATGTTCCCCCATCTGAAACAAAGTGGTAGAATTCTAAACCTCATTCCGAAAGGCCACTGCCTACCCTTATGGAGTGTTCTTTCTCCTGGGCAACATTCATGCAAAAGTGCACCAGACCTGAGCCAAGCTCTTGAGCAAATGAAACCCAAATCTTTTAGTAGCAATTGGCAATCCCTATTTCCTTGGGATGGGACAGACAATGGATTAGTAATATGACATGTAAGCTAAAAATAACACTCCTTCTTTCCATCTAGCTTGAAAAGCTTAGTGGAAGATGCTTTGAAAGGATCTCAACTCCCAACCATCATGGACTTCACAAAATTTTCCCGGAACTACCACCTCTCCAAATCTGTTTCCCTTCCATCACTTGACCCAGTCTCAGCCAAAATTGAAGGAAATCTTATATTTGATCCAAATAATTACCTTCCTAAAGAAAGCATGCTGAAAACAACCCTCACTGTCTTTGGATTTGCTCCAGCGGACCTCTTTGAGGTATGTGTGATACTAAGAAGAGGCTTACGTCCTCTCTCCTGTTGTATACAACACCACAAATAGGAAGTTGAGGGAGCCGTGAGGCAGCCTGGGGAGGAATTATATTCAGGCAGTTCATTCATACCAACTGTTTGAGGGCTTCTTCTTTCCCACCTCCCTTGCCCCCCTGCCTTCCAGCTAGAGGTCACCTGAGGCATGACTCTGTAGTATTAACGGAAATGCAGATGTCTCAGAGAAGTCCTTAGAACCAAAATCCAAGAAAACGCATGGGCTGTGTAATCAGACTGATCTGGCTCAAACCCCAAATTCATTCTCAATCCGAATCTTTTGTTTAATTATTTATCCTCTCTGAACTTCAGCTGCCTCTTCTGGAAAAGGGCAAATAATAAGTTCTGCCTTTCAAGATTCTAGTAAGAATTAAATACCACAACTCCTGTGGAGTGCTAAGTTCAGCTCCTACGCTGTAGTATTCATTAAATACTTGTTTAATTAAATGGACATAAAGAGAGGAATTAGAGGCTGACATACAACAAAGAAACCTGACGGCATTTTCTTGCCTGATTTTCTTTCTCAGATTGGTTTGGAAGGAAAAGGCTTTGAGCCAACATTGGAAGCTCTTTTTGGAAAGCAAGGATTTTTCCCAGACAGTGTCAACAAGGCTTTGTACTGGGTTGATGGCCAAGTTCCTGATCATGTCTCCAGGGTCTTGGTGGACCATTTTGGCTATACCAAAGATGATAAACGTGAGCAGGTATGTTTTTGTTAAGTACTCCCTCAAGGAAGGCTTTCAGTCTCAATGTGAAAACATTTTATCCAAGCCTAGAAGTCATCAAGGAACTGTCTAGCTGAAGTGACAGTTACGACTGTTATTAACCAGTCCTATGGGGATAAGGACTATGTCCTCTGTAATTATAAGCCTCCTGGATATTCAATGTGCCCAGCGGCCAGACTCACTAGAGGCACTCTCACATGATGATTAAGAGTGTAAACTCAGGGGCATGGGTTTGAATTCTCACCACACTGTCTTCAAACTGCATACCTAGAAAAGCTGTTTGATATTATGTCTGTTTCTACATCCCCAGAGTGTGCTAATAATCCATGCCTCCCAGGGTGATTTAAAAACTAAATGAAGTAAAGTATGTAAAATGCTAAGCAGAGTGCCTGACTGGTACTGATTGGTCAATAAGCAGATACTATTACAATTTTTGAATTCATATTTTCATAATTAACTGCTTTTTTTGGCTCTTACTCATATCAGTGTACTAGCTAGTGGGAGCAAACCACTTTGAAGCCAGCATAAGACCCCACTTAAGGAGTAGAAAGCAGATTGAATAACCTGGAGTTTCTTATTCTTTAATTTTTTGCCTTACCCAAGGTGTGGTTCAGGCAATTGCATCACATCAGAACGTGTTAGAAATGCAGGTTCTGAGGCCCCACCAGGATCTACTGAATCTGAACCTGCATCTTAAGGACATTCCCTAGGTGACATGTATGCACATTTCAGTTTGAAAGACAGGGCAATAATTTACTCCTAGATGTTCACAGATGGCCCCACCTCCACCTTGTAATTTAACTACCTCCACCTGAGGCTGAGGCTCTTTGCTGTGTTCTGGGTCTATCAACACTCTCTTCTTTCTCAATGACTAAGCATCAATCTATAGAATTCTTCTTAACTCTAAGAAGAACTTGTCTAGGATGGTGTGTTTTTAAAGCATTTGGCCAATTTATACAGCAGCTGCATTTTCTCAAGAAACCCCTAGTATTCATCCCTTATCAGAGGAGAAAGGGGTAAGCTGGGAAGGGGTGAGGGATAGACAATCTTCTACTCCTGGTTAGTCCTGTGAATCCTGACATCTTCCTATGCCTGCATTATTCAAATTAAGAACAGTGTGGAAGCATTGCTATCCGTGGTAAGACCTCAGGGTCGTTGTTGTTGTTTTTCATCTCAATTTGGAGGAGCTATCTATTTTTCAGTAAAAGGTGGGAGTCTGATTTCAGTGGCTTCTCTAGATCCCCACCTTGAATACTTGTGTTTAGCCCATCATGGCGGCAGCAGATAGGCCTCACATCAGGACTCTAAATGTCTGACAATGCTGACATCTCATTAGACATTTTGTTGTTAAAATCCCAGGACATGGTCAATGGAATTATGCTCAATATTGAGAAGCTGATCAAAGATTTGAAATCCAGAGAATTCCCAGAAGCCAGAGCCTACCTCCGCATCCTGGGAGAGGAGCTTGGCTTTGTCAGGCTCCATGACCTCCAGTTCCTGGGAAAGCTGCTGCTGAATGGTGTTCGCACTCTGCAGGGGATCCCCCAGATGGTAAGTCGGCCAGGCCCCGTGATAGGGCAATGAGATTAGCCAGTGCTCTTTTTAGATCTCCCAGACTCCTTGCAATCCTGTCCCACAAACCAGAGAAAGTGCTGGTATTTCCTTCAAAAAAGCAATTCAATTGCCTTGAATTTCAGAGAGGAAGATTCTTAGACTGCAAATAATTGGTAACATTTAGAAACTAGGCCATTTGTAACGTTAGGTGTTATCTTTTAGAGCATTCATTTGTTCATCTGGAAAAAAATATTAAGTGTTACCTCCCTATATCTATGTTACAGGTTCCTTTTAATATTGAAATTATAATGATGAAGGAATGTATTTGATAAACTGTAGTCCACTATCTAAATATGAGCTATAGTTTCCACTATTATTAATTTATTAATAAGGTAGAAAATATCCAAATATATTCCCTGGTATTTGATAAATAACAATGTTGGCTTTAAGAAAACAGACCACAAGTTATTTTCTAGAAATGTCATTTAAAAAAAAAAACTAATACATACTATTATGTCTATCATGTCAATAGCTCATTGGTTTCAAGAAGAAATGGTTTTATCATAATATATTACACTTACATAAAACCTCATTTATGTTGAGACTCCAAATAACTGGAATTAAGCCATGCCATTCAAGGCTACTTAAAGCACATAAAGCTCTGAGGCACGGCAATATTCTCAAGGGTCTCCAAACCACTAGTTCAAAATGACATGGTATCTTTCCAGGGAAATTTCTTATATCCCAACCTGTCAAAACTGATAATCATTAATTTTATCAAATACTCAGATAATCAAAATATGCTAGTCTGTCCCTTCTGGATAACAAACAATTATCGTGTGATATGTGGGAAGTCACATTTCACAAACCCCAGTTTGATGAGGCTTACTTGTAGTTACTGTACCCGGTTGGACCCACAGATTGGCGAGGCCATCAAGAAAGGTTTAAGGAGCGACTTGTTTCTTCACTACATCTTCATGGACAACGCCTTTGAACTCCCCACCGGACTTGGGTTACAATTGCAAATCTCCTCCTCTGGAGTCATCACTCCTGGAATCAGGGGTGGAATGAAGCTGGAAGTAGCCAATGTAAGATCCTGTTCATTGTTTTGATTCCTTAGATCATTCTTTTCCTCAGGGGTGGGTTTCTTGTACAATTTTAAAATGTGTGTCTAGTTGAAGATGAAGTACATCATCATTGTAATCGCCCTACTCATTTTTATGAACTTTAGGATTCCACTAGGAGGCGCCACCTTGCTAGCTCCTGGCAGTAAGGAGACCGCTATTCTCTCAATAAATGAGGATTCCTGTCATCTTTTCATCCTGTTATGCTTAAAGTTAACTGGGGCACTTCCTAGTGCTGGGTATCAGTGTCTGGCTCTAGGGAACTGAGAACGTGGCTTTTCTTCCTCCAAAGAAATCACAGTAGGGGTGCCTGGATGGCTCCATTGGTTAAGCCTCTGACTCTTGATTTCAGCTCAGGTCATGATTTCACAGTTCATGGGCTCGAACCCCGCATCAGGCTTCGTACTGACAGAAGGGGACCTGCTTGGTATTCTCTCTCTCCCTGTCTCTCTCTCTGCCCCTCTGGCATGTAGGCATGGGCTCTCTAAGCAAACAAACAAACAAACACTTAAAAAAAAAAAAAAAAAGAAATCACAATAATGTTTCCTCAGGTGTGAGCTATCCAGAGATGTTAGCACATGGGTGGGGAAGGGCACTTGATCTGACGCCAGGGGCCTGAGGTGTTTAATGAACCTGAACAGGTCGTTTTCTGACTTAAAGATGCAGGCAGAGCTGATGGCAAAGCCCTCTGTGTCCATGGAGTTTGTGACAAATATGGGCATCATCATCCCAGACTTTTCAAGGACGGGGATCCAAATGAACACCAACTTCTTCCACGAGACAGGCCTGGGTGTGCAAGTTGCCATGAAAGCCGGGCAGCTGAAGTTCACGGTTCCGTCTCCTACGAGGCCAATCAGGCTGTTCAGTGGCAGGTAATTCTCTTTCCAGCTCTGATTAGCCAGTGTAAGAGAGAAGGTTGTGACTGGATCTGTAGGGCTTGGCTGCCCAACATAATTCAAGGCCCTGTGGCCGTGGGGGGGAGAGAATGTAGTGAATTACCTACTTTTAACCTAGCCTAGACTCATTACATAATTACAGTTTCTTCAACTGTCCACATTTTACCAAACTGAGATTTAGGACTTGCTATTTAATCACTTCTTATTAGGTGATTTTTGTTATTGTTTATTTGTTTGTTTTGAGAAGAAGAAACACAAACTCGAGAAAAATCATCCTTGGGAAATGAACATTTTTTCACAGGAAAAATACCAGAGGACATACTGATCTGTGGTAACTAGCTCAGCGGATAGAGCAGGAAAGTCTTAATCTCATGACTATGGGAGGCAGCGTATCTGGAGAGCTCCATTTTCTTTTTTTTTTTTTTTTTAATTTTTTTAACGTTTTTATTTATTTTTGAGACAGAGAGAGACAGAGCATGAATGGGGGAGGGACAGAGAGAGAGGGAGACACAGAATCGGAAGCAGGCTCCAGGCTCTGAGCCATCAGCCCAGAGCCTGACGCGGGGCTCGAACTCACAGACTGTGAGATCGTGACCTGAGCCGAAGTCGGACGCTTAACCGACTGAGCCACCCAGGCGCCCCTGGAGAGCTCCATTTTCGATGATATCCTCAAACATCGATTTGCCTTAGTTTGTATATCTTGGACACATTAATTTGTCGATTCAAAAATAGTAAAAATGGTATTTAAGTGCCAACTCTATACGAAGCATGTTAAATGAGATACACAAGGTCCCTGACCTTCTAGCACTTAAAGTTCACAGATAGGACATGCAGGGAAGCAAACCCTAAGAACAAACGGAGGCCTGAGAGGAAGCACAGAAGGACATGAAGTTCTGTATGAGGTAGCCTGGGCCACTCAGGGAAAGCTTTCTGAAGAAATCGACATGAAGACCATGTCAGAGATATGCAGAAAAAAGAGAAAGGAATAAGTGTTACCAGGCCAAGAGAAGAGAACAGCCCGAAGGAAAAAGAATGTGGCTCAGGAGCTGCAAGAAACTCAAAACTCAGTGTGGTGAAGTGCACAGGGGACAGGGAGGGAGGTGACAGAGGCTGGCAAGGATCAGCCTTCTCAGCCATCTGAAGGGTGCTGGACTCTTCTGAAGGCAAAGGAGTTTAAAATGGGAGCATAAATCAAGCAAGTTTGGTGTTTTAGGAGACCTCCTCTGACTCCAGAGTGGGACAGGGATGGAAAGGAAGCATGACTGGAGCCAGAGAGACTGGCTGGATTCTGTCACACCCACGTGTGGGTGAGAACAGGTCACAGACTGCACAAGAGTGCCAGGGAGGGTGCGGAGAGGAGTGAGCCTACTCCAGAAAGTCTCAGGAGGTGGAAACAAGAGCACTTGGTGATTGACCAGATGTGGGGTTGAGGAAAAAGAAAGAGGAAAAGGCAGTGGGGGTGTCTTTCGCTGAAATAGGGAAAGCAGCTGGTTTGGAGGAAGCTGACAAATTCAGTTTGGGATATGCTGCATTTGAAGTCCTGTGAGACAACCAGTAAGAATCTCCAGTGGCAGTGGGACCAATGGGTCTGAGCTTGGTAAGCAGGCTAGAGCTACAGATACCGATTTAGCACCTGCATATAGAGGTTGTTGAGGTCAAACAGCGATTGGTGTAGGGTAAGACGTGAGGGACTAGCACAGAAATGTGGGAAATGTTAACGTGTGAAGTGAGAGGGGAACAGCAAAGGGTGAGAAGGAGTGGCCAGAGACAGAAGCACCAAGGCCATAAAGGGTCATAAAAGCCCAGAAGTGGCCACCAGGGTGGATCGCCCCATTGGCAGCCAAAGCTGGCACTCAGGGCTCCGGCCCCCCAGAAAAGCTAGATTTTAGGGCACCCCTAAAAGGAGGACACAATACTGAGGAAAGAACATGATATGTCAAAGAAAGCATCCTTGGAGAAATCGGGACATTGTTGAACTTTGTCGCACTTCCTAACGTGTTCAAATACATACTTGAGAGAAGGGTGGCTAAAGTCTTAATCTGGCCAGAAGTGAGAAGCTCTACTAAGTACTTCTGGGAGATCAAGGAAAATAATGCCTAAAAGTGTCTATTGGAGTTGGAAGCAAGACGGTGATTGGAGATGCTGATGGAAGCAATCCCAGACGCACGGTAACAGTTCAGTGAGAAGCGTTTTGAAAGGATGGAGACCACAAAGGCAGACAGGTTTCTTGACTGGGAGGTAGACAAGAAGGGGCTAGCAGGGAAAGAAAGGGGTGTGAGTGAGTGTGTGTGCCCAGGCGTGCATTCACACAATGGGAGAGGTGACCTGGACAGGTTTCATGTGAGAAAGAAATGGAAAGAAGCCAGTATAGTAAGAGTTCCTTCTAGCCTTCTTTTCATGGGAAAAGACCTGAGTTTAGGTCCCAGTGATCATTATTTAACATCTCTGAGTCTCTGTTTCCTCTGTAAAAGAAGGCGCCTCCTGATGTCTGCTGTTGTAGGGATCACAGCTAACAAAAGTAAACGACTTGTACAATGTCTGTAATGGAAAAGTCACTGTGTTTGTTAGCCTTGCTGATGTTCATACTGTTAGTTGTTTCTGTAAATCAAATAATTTGGGGTGGGTATGGACAGAGAGGAGAGAGAAAGCAGGTTAAGGGGGCAAATATTAGCACTGAGAGAATCAGTGATGTTCACTTCAACTCATGACTTGAAGGTAACTAGGGTTTGTGCTTTCTTCACCAGTAACACGTTGCATTTGGTCTCTACCACCAAAACACAAGAGGTTCCACCTCTCACTGAGAACAGGCAGTCCTGGTCGACTTGCAAGCCTCTCTTTACTGGCCTGGACTACTGCACGTCGGGCTCTTACTCCAACGCCAGTTCCCCAGAAGCCACCTCCTACTGTCTGCTGACCGGGGGCACCAGGTCAGAGATGTTTGATGTCCCACCCAGCTTCTGCTCACCTCCTACGTTGTGGCCACCTGGCAGGAAAGGAGAAACCTGCTGTCTGTTCTAAGAGGCTGTGCCACCAGCTTTAGGGGTTTGCACCACCTTTTGATTAGTTACGATAATGGTCCTCTGTCCCAACGCACCTGAAGTGTACTTGTATTCCTACTAAACTTTGAGTGTAGGATGGAGTTTCTCCATAGGTGAGGAAGGGTGGGGCAGGAAGGTAAGCAGTCACAACCCCTAAGGAAGTCTCAGCTCAAAAATTAACAAAGTGATTCCATCACACTCCTTCAAGGGAGCTGTAGCATTGCCAGTGAGAGATATTCCTTTAAAAGCCTCTCTTTGTAGATGGTGTCCCCTTTTTCTCCCTTATGCATTAGATAATGGGATCACAGCACAGATTCCAATTTGCTCCTAATTCAATGTCCATATTTCCGAGCCTTGAGACACGTTAGCACAACTTTTCCTGGAGCCCACTGGTGTGTTCAAAGCCCTGGCCGTGCTTAAGGGCTCCTTGCCTTCAACTCTCAGCACTTCTACTTGTCCTCAGCTTTGCTAACACAACCGGCCAGCTCCGGCTCTGTTTGTCCAAACACCCTGGGGTCTTCCCTAACCTTGGCTTTTGGAGGCACTGAAAGGGATCAGAAGGGTCATCATTAGTTAGGGACAAGAGCCAATGTTAAAATAAGGAAAAATTTTTTTTGTTGTTGAAATAGTGGCTAAATTGTTTGGGGGTCCTTAATCTCATTGCTGAAAGCTCTAACATTATGCACCATACACACTGTGACACCTTTAGGTTTGCTCTGGAACTGAAGCCCACTGGAGAAGTAGAACAGTATTCTGCCAGCGCAACCTACGAACTGCAGAGAGAGGGTGGAATCTTGGTGGACACCCTGAAGTTTGTAACTCAGACCGAAGGCAAGTATCTAGAAAGGGCTCCCACATCTCTGCCTCAGCCTCAGGGCCAGGACTCACAAGGACAACTTATTTAATTTTAATGTAGTTAACAAATATTTACTGATGCCTGAAAAGTGTCAGGCCTGTCTACATGCTGAGGCTGGAACAATAAACAGCGGTGATAAAGTCTCTGTCCTCATGCAGTTTACGGCAAGAAGCCAAACAAGTAAATGTTCAGAATGCCATATGGGCGCTAGAGAAAAAAATAGAGCATAAAAGGGTGTAGGGAATGTCTGGGAGTGGCAGGGAGGAAGAAGGATGGGGGAAGACGGTGCCATTTGAAATGACAAGGGAAAGTAGCACTGGTGAAAGAGAATAAAAAAGAGACTTGAAGGAAGTAAGGGGATAAGCCATATGGAAAGAGTGTTACAGGCTGGGGGTTAGCCAGTGCAAAGGCCCTGAGGCAGGTTGTGGCTGCCATGTTTGAGGAAAAGGAAGGAAGCTGGTATGACTGAAGCAGAGAGATCAGGGAGGAAAATGGTAGAAGATGAGGTCACAGAGAAAGGGGGAGGTAGGGCAGGGATGGTCTTGTAGGCCATGGTAAGGACATTGGCTTTTACTCTGAGTGAAATACAAAGCCACTAGAGAGTTTGCATGAATTGATTTATGTTTATATTGAGGAAAGACTTTAGGGGGACAGGGACAGAGAAACTAGTATTTAGGTTCTGGCAATAATCCAGGCCAGAGATGTTGGATTAGAGCAGTGGCAGAGGAGATCTAAGAAGTAGTTGGATTCTGGGCATATTGTGAAGATCAGGCTTCTCAGGATTTGCTGATGTGGTATTGACTGCAAGAGAAAAAATTGAGTTGGGATGACTCTTGAGTTTTTTGGCCTAAGCAACTGAAGAACGGGGTTGCCATTTACTGAGATAGAAAAGGCTGGTGGAGGAGCAGGTCTTAGGGGATGGGGCGAACTTAAATGTTCACTTTGGAAGATTTTGTAATGTAGAAATGGTATGTCACAAAATCAAGTGAGAAAAACAAAACCCACAGGAGGGGGGTGCATGCTGAAAAACATGTCATGTAACAATGTTACAGAAATGTAAAAAGAACACACCTGGGAGTTAAAGAAAACCTAGGAATCTCATGACAAAGGAAGAAGTCTGGGAGAGGGGAAGGCAGGGCAGGGGTGGCAAGGAGCCAGGAAGACACAGGTGGAGGGTCACACAGAGATGTCATGTCTGCTGACTCAGAAGGACTCGAGCCTTTGTTGTTCTCTGACCACACCAAGTGTCTCCCATGTCAGGGCCTTTGCATTCCAGGTCCCTCCAGAACATGGCATAGCTCAGCCCTTCTCTTCATTCTGGTGTCTGCCCACATATCACCTTATTGCCACATATCACCATAAATAATGTGCTTCTTGACTGTCTGGACACCCCCCACCAGAATGTAAGCTCCATAAGGGCAAGGTCTCCCCAGTGCCAAGGGCAGTGCCAAGCACGTGACAGGCAATCAATAAATATTTGCATACTGAACAAATGCACGAACACCCGTAAAATCCTGAACTGTGTCCTCATTGAAGCACACTGAATGCTTAGCGTTTCTCTGCCTTTTCCTCCCCTTCCTTCCTAAACATAGCTTTGAATGCACATGTCTTGATTCTCTTGTACACCCTTTCAGGTGTGAAGCAGTCTGAGGCTACTATGATGTTCAAATATAACCGGCAGAGTATGACTTTGTCTAGTGAAATCCAAATTCCAGATTTTGATGTTGACCTTGGGACAGTCCTCAGAGTTCGTGATGAATCTGCTATGGAAAAAAAGTCTTACAAGCTCACTTTGGACATCCAGAACAAGAAAATCACTGAGGTCACTCTTACCGGCCACGTAAGGTATGAAGGCTCAGGGTGACCTGATTTGAAGTCTTGGTTCTTTCCTTTCTTCCTTTTGAGCTTTAAAACTGACCAAACCTGGGGTGTCCCCAGTCTGTGCTCCAAGGGGCAGATAGAGCCCTCAGCATTCTGACCCTCTGTACAATGTCCAGTTGGATCTTCCTACCATTCATTGGGCATTTACTATTCATCAGACACTGTGCTAAAGGAATTATCTCAGTTCTCACAATAAACTGCAACATAGGTCTGAGTTTCCCTGTTTAATAGATAAGAAAATGGTGCACAGAGGAGTTAAATAATATGGCCAAAGCAACAGAGCTAGTAAATGGTACAGCAGGATTCAAACAGGTTTTGAAAATCTTGTCTTTCCCCCATACCTTCCTGGAAAGTCCTGAATTTGTGCTGAAGTTGGCCTCAGAAGTTAATGAGTTCATTTTGGGGGGCATTCATGTACCTCCTTTTTATCACCACAAATGGTTTTTCTGTTTGATCCCATGTGTCTCTTTGGCATGGGTAGTCATTGACATCAAATGATTTTTTTTCCCAATAGCTACGACAGAAGTGAAGAAGGCAAAATCAAAGGTGTTATTTCCATACCCCGTCTGCAAGCAGAAGCCAGAAGTGAAATCCTCACCCAGTGGTCTCCCACAAAACTACTCTTCCAAATGGACTCGTCTGCTACAGCTTATGGCTCAACAATTTCCAAGAAGCTGGCATGGCGTTATGGTATGTCCTTCCTCTCCCCATGGGTACTTCCAGAGAGCACCTGGACATGGGTTAGGGGCTGACCTAGTACCACTGACAACTGTTTCATACGTGCATTTTCAGATGAAGAGAAGATTGAATTTGAATGGAACACAGGCACCAATGTGGATACCAAAAAAGCAGCTTCTAACTTCCCCCTGGATCTCTCTGATTATCCTAAAAGCTTGCATATGTATGCCAATAGTCTCTTGGATCACAGAGTTCCTCAAACAGACATGACTTTCCGGCACATGGGTTCCAAATTAATAGTTGTAAGTACAAATCAGTCAGTCAATAAATACATGGTTATAAGGACTAATTACATACTCAACCCTGAGTTAGGTAAAAGAGGGTATCCAGAGATGGATAAGGTATGCTTCCTACCCCAGAGAATTCCTGAGGAGCGAAGAAACACTCACGGGTGTTTAGTTACCCAGTTACACCAGGCTGTGTGTGATAAATACCTAATGAATAGTACTAGGCAGAAGAGTTTACTATGCGTATAATATCAAAGGAAGCTTTAGGACCCTGGCTAGGAGTTTGACTATGTTATATATTCTTTTTATAAAATACAGGAAGAGATCAATGACTAACAGCCAAAATTCACAATTTTCTGTGATTTGCTTTTCACCTTCAGTGCATCATCCTGCTTAATGATTGATGTGTCAAATATGGATTATCACCTAATGTTAATTGTACTTGGAGGCCCATCCACCCATACCCATTGCTCTAAAAACTTCTATTGTTTCATAGGCAACAAATACATGGCTTCAGAAGGCATCTGGGAGTCTTCCTTATGCCCAGAACTTGCAAGATCACCTCAGTGGCCTAAAAGAATTGTACCTCCAGAAAATGGGATTGCCAAACTTCCACATCCCAGAAAACCTCTTCTTGAAAAGGTAAAAAAAAAAAAAAAAAAAAAAAAAATTTCTTGAACCATGAAAAGTAAATGAAAGATTTCACTTAGTGTAACTTAGACTGTTTATAAATTTACATTTTTAAGGGAAATAATTTAAGCATCTTAAGGAGATTAATAACTGTAGCATAAGCACTGTGGCATTTTTGCATTATTGAACATGGGATCTGAACGTGAACACCAATCCAATCGGAAAGAACCTAAGGAAGTAACTGGGGGATTCTGGTATATTCACCCAAAGAGGTTTTATTCTCTGCAACCTGGATTTGAAAGCCATCTAATTTTCCTCCGTTGTAAGTGAACTCACTTTGTTCCGGATCAAGATATGCTCATAATTGGTTGTGGGGATTTGAGAGTGGCTAGAGAAATTGCTGACTTCAGGATGGCTGTGGAGCTCTTGAGGGTCAGAACAGCCCTGGAGCATTGCAGGAAGGCAGTGTCCCGAGGGGATATTCACTTTCGCAATATAGCCCCATCCTTGTGGGGAAGTCAGTTCCAAACTGCTTTGTCCACTTCTCTATTTCCAAAAATACGTGGGATGCTTTGCTTTTTTTCATGACAGTAAAACAAACAAACAAACAAAAGAGCAGGAGCTAAAAACACTGTAGTCTTTTCTAGATTGACTATTCTCTGTATGATCTTCAAGGTTAAGAAAACAAGTGATCTGGGGGTGCCTGGGTGGCTCAGTTAGTTAAGCGTCCAACTCTTGGTTTTAGCTCAGGTCATTATCTTATGGTTCATGAGTTTGAGCCCCGTATCAGGCTCCATGCTGTCAGTGCAGAACCTGCTTGGGATTCTCTCTCTCTCCCTCTCTCTCTCTCTCTCTCTCTCTCTCAAAATAAATAAAAACACTTTAAAAATGAAAACAAAAGAAGTGATCTGTGTCACGTGGGCCTTTCCATAGTCTATGGCTGAGCAGCAAAATTAAATAGACCAAGTAAGTGTAAAACAGCTGAAGTCTACCAAAGTCTACTAAAGATAAGAGGAAAAATTGTCAGCTTCAGACGACCCAGGACTCTCTTCTTTCACTGCTAGTATTTCTGACCAACAGTCTTCTTTGTGCTGTACAGAAGATAGGCCCGTGTGACCTTAGAAATGGACAAGGCTTATTAAGCATCCTCCCACTGAGGATTGGGGTCCCAGATAGGCAGTGCTAGTCCCTGTTGGAGTCATGCTATCAACAGTTCATTGCTTACAACATTTAAATTCTGCTCTTGTCCTTTAGGATAACTTATAATAGTCCAGGAGCAGAGTACATATGCATAATACATAGTACATGTACATATGTAGAAGCATAGTATTGAGAATATTACAAAGTGCTTTTAGGTATCTTGTGCCAGCTCTGTGAGGTCAGCAGAAAGGGTACCGTTAGCCTCACGACACAGATAACATCCCTGTGACTCAGGGAGTCAAAAACACAGATGTATCATCACCACTCAGTGGAAGCTAAAACTGTAACCCCCTATCACTGCTTTCCACACCTGCACCTTCCATATATCCAGCTGCCTCATTTCAGTTTAGCAAATATGAAGTATCAAGCGTCACATGTGTGTAAGATACTAGACGAGGTGCAGTGAGAAGATAAAAACCAGTTAAGGTATCATCCTTCCTCCCAGAAGACACCATGTAGACACTGACAAATGAACAAATACGTACTAGCTATGTTGGCAGAATTGTGGCATGTTCTTTGAGACTGATGTAAAGGACTGACTCTTGGAAGGATTTTGAATGGATTTGAGTGTTTGATGAGCAGAGAGGTAAAAGGCACAATTCCGGGCACAGGGAGTAGCAGGAAGAAAAGTACGGTATGGGGTTGGGAATGGGGCACATGCACCATTGCTTGGAAGGTCAGATGGCAGAGAACTTTGAATTCTTGATGCCTGACTGTTGCAGACATTGTCCTTATTGTTCATTTCAGTGATGGCCGGGTCAAATACACATTGAACAAGAATAGTGTGAAAATCGAGATTCCTTTGCCTTTTGGTGGCAAATCCTCCAAAGATCTAAAGATGTTAGAGGCTATTCGGACACTAGCCATCAACTTCAAGTCGATGGAATTCTACCTGCCATCTCAGGAATTCCAAGTCCCCACTTTTACCATTCCCAAGTCGTATCAACTGCGAGTACCTCTCTTGGGTGTTCTAGACCTCTCTACGAGTATCTACAGCAATTTGTACAACTGGTCTGCCTCGTACACTGGTGGCAACACCAGCACCAACCATTTGAGGCTTCAGACTCAGTACTACATGAAGGCTGACTCTGTGGTTGACTTGCTTTCCTACAGTGTGCAAGGTGAGCCGTGGTCGGGCTAATTCATCACAGGCTCTGGCGGGATAGCCTCCTCTGGGAAGGAAAAGACTTGGGCTTTCTTTCAGATGTTTTCCTTGCTACTTGGGAGCCTATTTATTCATTCATCTAATAGAAGTATTTATTAAGCATATAATATGTACCAAGTATCCTACTAGGGCAGTAACAGAGAAAGCAGATAGCTAACCTGGCAATGAAAATTCAACGTAGGAGGTGCCATGATAGGGTATAGTGGATAAGTATAAGGCACAGAGAAGCCCTTGATAAGGGAACCCAACAAGATCTGCGGTGGTCAGGGAAGTCTTTTGCTTTCAGATTTTATGCTTATGTTATCAATGGAGGAGACTTGCACAACTAACCCAGATCAGTGGAAGTTTATTTATTTTGGTTGGTGGGAGTGGAGGGGGACTTTATTATTGAAAGACTCTGAACATAGAAACTGCTCTGGAAATTTTATTACTTAATGTAACTAATGTGTTTTAATTTTTATGTCAGGATCTGGAGAAACAACATATGACCACAAGAATACATTCACATTGTCATATGATGGGTCTCTACACCACAAATTTCTGGATTCAAAGATGGTATTCAGCCACACAGAAAAAATTAGAAACAATCCAGTCTCAAAAAGCTTGCTAACATTTTATGCTTCTAGTGCCTGGGGTCCTCAGATGTCTGCTTCAGTACATGTGGACTCAAAAAGGAAACATCATTTGTATGTCAAGGAAGTCAAGATTGATGGGCAGCTCAGAGTCTCTTCATTCCATGCCAAAGGCACATATGATCTATCTTATCAGAAGGATTCTACCACTGGCCAGTTAAGTGGAGAGTCCAACCTGAGGTTTAACTCCTCCTACCTCCAGGGCACCAACCAGATAACAGGAAGATATGAGGATGGAATTGTCTCCTTAACCTCCACCTCGAATCTGCAAGGTGGCATCATTAAAAATACTGCTTCCCTAAAATATGAGAACTATGAGCTGACTATGAAATCTGACACAGATGGGAAGTACGAGGACTTTGCCACTTCTAACAAAATAGATCTCACCTTCTCTGAGCAAAATGCATTGCTACGTTCTGAGTATCAGGCTGATTACAAGTCATTGAGATTCTTCACCCTACTTTCTGGAACACTCAATTCCCATGGCCTTGAATTAAATGCTGATATTTTGGGCACTGACAAAAGTAATAGTGGTGTTCACAAAGCAACACTAAGGATTACCCGAGATGGAATGTCTACCAGTGCAACGAGTAACTTGAGGTATAGTCCACTGGTGCTGGAGAATGAGCTGAATGCGGCACTTGGCCCCTCTGGAGCATCTGTGAGACTAACAACGAATGGCCGCTTCAGGGAACACAATGCAAAATTCAGCCTAGATGGAAAAGCTGCCCTCACAGAGGTGTCCTTGGGAAGTGTTTATCAGGCCATGATTTTGGGTCTTGACAGCAAAAATATCTTTAACTTCAAAATCAGCCAAGAGGGACTTAAGCTTTCAAATGACATGATGGGCTCTTATGCTGAAATGAAGCTTGACCACACGAACAACCTGAACATCGCAGGGTTGTCACTGGACTTCTCTTCAAAACTTGACAACATTTATAGCTCTGACAAGTTTTATAAGCAAAATTTTAACTTACAGCTACAGCCCTATTCTCTTGTAACTACTTTAAACAATGACCTGAAATTCAGCGCTCTGGATCTAACCAACAGTGGGAAATTACGACTAGAGCCCCTGAAGCTGAATGTGGGTGGGAACATAAAAGGAGTCTACCAAAATAATGAAATAAAACACCTCTACACCATTTCTTATGCTGACTTATCCACAAGTTATAAGACAGACACCGTAGCTAAGGTGCAGGGTACAGAGTTCAGCCATCGGCTCAACACAAACATCGCTGGGCTGGCTTCAGCCATTGACATCAGTACAAACTACAATTCTGATTCACTCCATTTCAGCAACGTTTTTCACTCTGCAATGGCGCCATTTACAATGACCATCGACGCACATACAAATGGCAATGGAAAACTGAGTTTCTGGGGAGAGCATACGGGTCAGCTGTATAGCAAATTCCTGTTGAAAGCAGAACCTCTGGCCCTTACTGTCTCTCATGATTACAAAGGATCCACAAATCACCATCTTCCATTGAAGAGCAGCATCAGTGCTTCTCTTGATCACAAAGTCAGTGCCCTGCTCACTCCGGCTGAGCAGACAGCCACCTGGAAACTCAAGACCCAGCTGAACGAAAATGAATACAGCCAGGACTTTGATGCTTACAATACAAAAGACAAAGTTGGTGTGGAGCTTAGAGGACAAGCCCTGGCTGACTTTGCCATGCTAGACTTCTCAATTCAAGTGCCGTTTTTCCTCAGTGAACCCACCAACGTAATCGATGCTTTAGGGATGAGGGATGCTATTGACCAGCCTCAGGAATTCACTGTTGTTGCTTTTGTAAAATATGATAAGAATCAAGATGTTCACACCATCAACCTCCCATTCTTTAAAATCTTGCCAGAATATTTTGAGAAGAAACGAATGGTCATTATAATGGCACTGGAAACCATACAGAGAGAATTGAAAATCATCAATATTGATCAGTTTATGACGAAATACAGAGAAGCCTTGGACAAACTCCCACAGCAAGTTAATGATTATCTGAATGCATTCAATTGGGAGAGTCAAGTTGCGAGTGCCAAGGAAAAACTAAGTGCTTTCACAAAAAATTACAGAATGACAGAAAATGATCTACAAATTGCATTGAACAATACCAAAATCAACCTCAATGAAAAACTATCTCAACTACAAACATATGTGATACAATTTGATCAGTATATTAAAGATAATTATGATTTACATGATTTTAAAACAGCTATTGCTGAGATTATTGATCAAATCATTGAAAAATTAAAAACTCTTGATGAACATTACCATATCCATGAAAATTTAGTAAAAACAATCCATGATGTGTATTTGTTTATTGAAAAGATTGATTTTAACAGAAATGGAAGTAGTCCTGCATCTTGGATTCAAAATGCGGATACTAGGTATCAAATCAGAATGCAGATGCAAGAAAAATTGCAACAGCTCAAGACACAGATTCAGAATGTAGACATGCGGCACCTTGCTGAACAGTTAAAACAACAGGTTGAGGCTATGGATGTTAGAGTTCTTTTACATAAGTTGAGAACTACAATTCCATTTCAAAGAGTAAAAGAAATTATTGAGCACATCAAATACTATGTTATCCATCTCATGGAAGACTTTGTAGTAGTTGACAAAATCAATGCTTTTGGAGCCAAGGTCCATAAGTTAATTAAGATGTATAAAATAGACCAACACATGCAGGTTTTAATGGATACATCAGTACAGTTGGCCCATAAATATCAGTTGAAGGAGACTGTTGAGAAGCTAAGTAATGTCTTACAACAAGTTAACATAAAAGATCACTTTGAGAAATTGGTTAGGCTTATTGATGATGCTATCAAGCAACTTAAAGCACTGTCTTTTAAAAAAATCATTGAAGAAGTAAACAGATTCCTTGACATGTTGATAAAGAAATTAAGGTCATTTGATTATCACCAGTTTGTAGATGAAACCAATAACAAAATCCACAAAGTGACTCAGAGAATCAATGGTGAAATCCAGGCCCTGGCACTTTCAGAGAAAGCTATAGCACTAACACTGTTTGTGGAGGACATCAAGGCCATGGTCTCAGTCCATCTGGAAAACACAAAGGACATCCAAATAACCTTATTCTTTGATTGGTTACAGGAGGCTTTAAGTGCAGTATTTTTAACTTCCATGAAAGCCAAATTCCAAGAGACTCTGGAAGATATACGAGACAGAGTGTATCAAATGGACATTCAGCAGGAAGTTCAGCGATACCTGTCCCTGGTTGGCCAGGTTTACAGCACACTTGTCACTTATATTTCTGATTGGTGGAGTCTCGCTGCTAAGAACCTTACTGACTTTGCAGAACAGTATTCTCTCCAAGACTGGGCTGGAAACCTGAAAGCATTGGTAGAACAAGGGTTCACTATTCCTGAAATCCAGACCATCTTTGGGACCATCCCTGCCTTTGAAGTCAGTCTCCGTGCTCTTCAGGAAGCTACATATCAGACTCCTGACATCATAGTCCCCCTGACAGATTTGAAGATTCCATCAGTTCAGATCAACTTCAAAAGTTTGAAAGATATAAAAATCCCATCCAGGTTTGCCACACCAGAGTTTACTGTCCTTAACACATTCCATGTTCCTTCTTTTACAATTGACTTGGTAGAAATAAAAGTTAAGATCATCAGAACCATTGACCAAATGCTGTCCAGTGAGCTGCAGTGGCCAGTTCCGGAAATATACCTGAGGGATCTGAAGGGGTTGGACACCATTCTTGCTGGAATCACTGTGCCAGACTTCTATTTTCCAGAAATTGCAATTCCAGAATTCATAATCCCAAATCTTGATTTAAAAAATTACCAAATTCCTGACCTTCACATACCAGAATTTCAGCTTCCCCACCTGTCACACACAGTTGAAGTCCCTTCTTTTGGTAAGCTGCATGGCATTTTGAAAATCCAATCTCCCCTTTTCGTATTAGATGCAAATGCCAACATTCAGAATGCAACTACTTCAGGGAACAAGGCGGAGATCGCAGCTTCCATCACTGCCAAAGGAGAGTCCAAATTAGAAGTTCTCAATTTTGATTTTCAAGCCAATGGACAGCTTTCAGACTCTAATATTAATCCACTAGTTATGAAGCAATCCATGAGGTTCTCCAGCAAGTACATAAAAACAGAGCATGAGAGTGAAGTGCTGTTTTTTGGAAATGCTGTTGAGGGAAAATCAAATACAGTGGCGGGTTTACACACAGAAAAAAATATGCTGGAATTTAGTAATGGTGTGCTTGTCAGGATAAACAATCAGCTTACTTTGGACAGCAACACAAAGTACTTCCACAAATTGAACATCCCCAAATTGGACTTCTCCAGCCAGGCTGAGCTGCGTAATGAAATCAAAACCCTGTTGGAAGCTGGACACGTAGCATGGACTTCTTCTGGAATAGGGTCATGGAAATGGGCCCACCAGACATTCTCAGATGAAGGAGCACATGAATCACAAGTTAGCTTTACTGTGGAAGGACCCATCACATCCTTTGGATTGTCTAATAAGATCAGTAGCAAGCATCTAAGACTAAGCCAAAACTTGGTTTATGAATCTGGCTTCCTCGACTTTTCTAAATTTGAAATCCAGTCACAGGTTGAATCCCAGTATGTGGGCCGCAGTGTTCTAGCTGCTAAAGGCACAGCATTGCTTGGAGAAAGGAAGGCAGAGATAACTGGTAACCATGACGCTCATTTAAATGGAAAAGTTATTGGAACTTTGAAAAATTCTCTTTTCTTTACAGCACAGCCATTTGAGATTACTGCATCCACAAACAATGAAGGGAATTTGAAAGTTAGTTTTCCATTAAAATTGATAGGGAAGGTAGACTTCCTGAATAATTATGCACTGTTTTTGAGTCCTAGTGCCCAGCAAGCAAGCTGGCAAGCAAGTGCCAGGTTCAATCAGTATAAGTACCATCAAAACTTCTCTGCTGGAAACAATGAGAACAGCATTGAGGCCCGCGTAGGAATAAATGGAGAAGCCAATCTGGATTTTCTGAACATTCCTCTAACAATTCCTGAAATGACTCTACCTTACACAGTGCTCACAACTCCTCAGGTGAAAGATTTCTCCTTATGGGAAAAAACAGGCTTGAAGGAATTCTTGAAGACAACAAAGCAATCGTTTGATTTAAGTGTAAATGCTCAGTATAAGAAAAACAAAGACAAGCATTCCATCCCAATCCCTTTTTATGTAAAAGGTTTCGAGGCAGTGAGTACCCCAAACAATATTTTAATTCCAGCCATGGGCAATATTACCTATGACTTTTCCTTTAAGTCAAGTGTCATCACACTGAATGCCAATGCTGGACTTTATAACCAGTCAGATATTGTTGCTCATTTTGTTACTTCCTCTTCTTCCGTCACTGACACACTGGAGTACAAATTAGAGGGCACCTCAAGTTTGACAAGGAAAAGAGGCTTAAAGCTAGCCACAGCTTTGTCTCTGAGTAATAAATTCATGGAAGGCAATCATGACAGTACTATTAGTCTGACCAAGAAAAGCATGGAAGCATCAGTGACAACATCTGCAAAAGTCCAAATTCCCATTTTGAAAATGAATTTCAAACAAGAACTTAATGGAAATACCAAGTCAAAGCCTACTATCTCTTCATCCATTGGGTTAACATATGATTTCAATTCTCCCAAACTTTACTCTACTGCTACTGGGGCAGTTGACCACAAGCTCATTTTAGAAAGCCTTACCTCTTACTTTTCTGTTGAGTCATCTACCAAAGGAGATATCAAGGGTTCAGTCCTTTCACGGGAATATTCAGGAACTATTGCCAGTGAGGCCAGCACTTATTTGAATTCCAAGAGTACTAGGTCTTTAGTGAAGCTGCAAGGGGCTTCCAAAGTCGATGGTATCTGGAACCTTGAAGTAAAAGAAAATTTTGCTGGAGAAGCCACTATCCGACGCATCTATGCCATCTGGGAACACAATACGAAAAACCATTTACAGCTAGAGGGCTTCTTTTTAACATCTGGAGAGCATACAAGCAAAGCCACCCTGGAACTCTCCCCATGGAAAATGTCAGCCCTTGTTCAGGTCCGTGCAAGTCAGCCCAATTCCCTCCTTGATATCAATTACCTTGGCCAGGATGTGTCCCTGAATGCTAACTCTGAGCATCAGAAGGTCAGCTGGAAAAGTGAGGTCCAGGTTCATTCTGGGTTTTTCCAGAACAATGTACACCTTTCCAATGACCAAGAAGAAGCACGCCTTGACATTGCAAGTTCCTTAAAAGTGTCTCTGTGGTTCCTCAAAGACATTGCCCTACCAGTTTATGACAAGAGCTTATGGGACCTCCTAAAGCTAGATGTAACCACCAGCATTGATAGAAAACAGTATCTTCATGCTTCGACTTCTCTCGTGTACACGAAAAACCCCAGTGGCTATCATTTCTCTGTCCCTGTGCAAGAATTGGCTGATAAATTCATTGTTCCCGGACTGAAATTAAATGGCCTAAGTTCAGGTCTTGTCATACCTACATTCCAAGTCCCATTTACTGATCTTCAGGTTCCATCCTACACGCTTGATTTCAGTGAAATAAAAATCTACAAGAAGCTAAGCACTTTGCCATTTGCCCTCAGTATACCAACACTACCCAAAGTGAAATTCCCCAAAGTTGATGTGTTAACAAAATATTCTGAACCAGAAGATGCCTCAGTTCCCTTTTTTGAAATAACTATACCTGCATCTCAGTTAACTGTGTCCCAATTCACCCTTCCAAAAAGTATTTCAGTTGGCAGTGCTGTTGAGTATCTAAATGAGGTGGCCAGCAAGATTGCAGACTTTGAGTTGCCAGCTATTACCATGCCTGAGCAGACTATTGAGATTCCTTCCATCAAGTTCTCTGTACCTGCTGGAATTTTCATACCCTCCTTTGGAGCACTGACTGCACATTTTGGAGTGGCCTCTCCCCTGTATAATGCTACTTGGAGCACTGGTTTGAAAAACAAAGTAGAATACGTTGAAACATTCCTGAATTCCACGTGCAGTTCAACCATTCAGTTCCTGGAATATGATCTAAATGGTAAGAAAATGTCCTGACTCCTCTTCTAGATGCTATATATTTGCAATGAGAGTTGTGAATAAATAAGAACATATTGTATATGACCGGAAGCACAATTACCCTCCATAGCAAAATTTTAAAAAGAGAGAAAGATACATACCCCACACGTAAAAACCACCCTGTAGAAAACCTACTGGCATTCAAGAGGAATAGATTCAAAGAAAGTATATTTTTTTCTATGATGATTTTTTAGGACCAATAATATCTCCTTCTATTTTTTTCTTTTTTTTTTCTTTTTTTTTTTAACGTTTATTTATTTTTGAGACAGAGAGAGACAGAGCACGAACGGGGGAGGGTCAGAGAGAGGGAGACACAGAATCCGAAACAGGCTCCAGGCTCTGAGCTGTCAGCACAGAGCCCGACACGGGGCTCGAACTCACGGACCGCAAGATCATGACCTGAGCCGAAGTCAGCGGCCCACCCAGGCGCCTCTCCTTCTATTTTTTTCTTAAATGTGGGCTGCATGTTTCAAATATGGAAAGCATATAGTTAAGATAGAATTCTCCTGGCTTTTACAATGAAAATACTTATGTCCTGCGGTTACTAATCTAATGAAATATAACATCTCTCCTCTACAGTTGTGGGAACACACAAAATTGAAGATGGCGTGTTATTCTATAGGCCAAAGGGAACATTCGCACACCATGACATCAGTGCGGAATATAAAGAAGATAACAAATATCAAGGACTTTGGTATGGAACTTTTGTGGAAATCTTATGCCTTTTCAAATCATTCTGATTTTTTCCATGTCCATACCCCTTTCATGATGGTGCATCTGCTTTCCTCCTTTCAGGGACTGGAAAGAAGACATTCGCCTCGACATCACCAGCCCAACATTCACTGATGTCCATCTGCACTACCAACTAAATAAGAATAGCCTCTCCTCCTCAGTGTCCTCCCCAGCCATAGGCACTGTGGCCTTGGACTTGGAAGGCAATAACAATACCTTAAAATGGAACTTGTACTACCGCCCTCAGGTGAGTCCCATCTAATGGATTACTCACCCCAAGAGTGAGTAGAGAATTTGGGCAGATCAGAAAGCCTCTCCAGGCTTTCCCAAAGTAGATGAAACCAAGCAATGAGCAGGTTCAACTTTTTCTCTGAGAAACTATTCTCCAGAATGTATTACAATGGTTTTATTGATTATAATTAGATGCACACTCAATCCTATTTCCACAATTATTTTATTAGTTTTCGGCAAATTTATAAAGATGAGGTCATGGAGCACCTGGATGGCTCTATCAGTTAAGCATCCAACTTTGGCTTAAGTCACGATCTTGTGGTTAGTGAGTTTGAGCCTCGCATCAGGCTCTGTGCTGACAGCAGGCCTGAAGCCTACTTCAGATTCTGTGTCTCCCTCTCTCTCTGCCCCTGTCCTGCTCGCATTGTGTGTGTGTGTCTCTCAAAAATAAATAAACATTAAATTAAAAAAAAAAAGAAAGATGAGGTTATGTCTCATCACCTAAATCATGAGCAAAGTCTGCCATGTGCTGAATACATTTTTCAAATAGTGGTTTCCAAAGTATTTGAGGCTTCAGAATTCTTCCCCACAATAGAAGTGTTAGTTCAGATATGCCAAATTTCTCTGATATACTCTACAAGCTCTGCTGGGCCAAATCAAAGATGCTATTAGTAAAGAAGAAGCAATCAGGTTCTACTGCTAAAGTTTGTCATAAGTTTGGAGAATGAATGGCTCCTGATACTGGTATTCTAGGGCTCTGCTAGATGAGCTCTGGGATTTTTCCTTTTTTCTACTTCTCCTGTCTCTCCACTTTTTCTTCCCCTTCCCCCTTCCCCTCCTCCTCCTCCCCCTTTTCCTCCTTTTCCTCCCCTCCCTCCTCCTCCTTTTATAATCTTTGGTTCTAAGAAAGCCTTAATGTTAAGTGTTACTATGTAAATGCCATGCATAATTTTATTCTTTTTGAGGCATATGATAAAGAGGAATTAACAGCAGTGAACTTGTTTAACCATAAGACAAACACATGAACTGACATGTTAAAGATAAACCCCCTTCAGAATATGAAAGATCCTCTGATCTTTACTTTTAACTGCTAATGAAGTTTCACTATAGTATATTATGTAATCAGGATAATTGAAAACATCTTCTTATCATCCCTTTTTTTCTGGTTTTAGTCCTCTCTGGATAAAAAACTCAACATATTCAAAACTGAGTGGAGGTACCAGGAATCTGATGATAAAAGTCAGATCAAAGTCAGCTGGGAAGAAGAGGCAGTGTCTGAACTACTAAGCTCTCTCAAAGACAATGTGCCCAAGGCCACCGGGGTCCTTTATGACTATGCCAACAAGTATCACCAGGAGTACACAGGACTCAATCTGAGAGATGCTTCTTTAAAATTGAGAAGAAGTCTGCAGAACAGTGCTGAGTGGGCCTATCAAAGCACCATGAGGCAGACTGATGAGGTGGATATGGGGCTCCAGAGGGTAGCCAGGGCCACCACTAGAACCTACCAGCAGTGGAAGGAAAAGGCCCAGGATCTGTACCGTGAACTGTTGGCTCAGGAGGGCCAAGCTGATTTCCAGGGACTCCAGAATAAGGTGTTTGAGAGATTAATGGGAGTTACTCAGGAATACAAAGACATAGTCAGTCATCAGGTTGACTCATTGATTGACTTCCTAAAGTTCACCAGATTCCAGCTCCCAGGAAAAGCTGGGACATATTCTAGAGATGAACTCTTCACTATGGTCATGAGAGAAGTAGGGCAGGTGCTGTCACAGGTATATTCAAAAATCCATAGTGGGTTAGAAATACTGTTTTCCTATTTCCAAGACCTGATGGAGAAATCTGAGCTAATCAAGGATGTAGAGATTAAATTTCCTTTTAATTCAGAGAGCTATAAACTAAGAGATGTTGTCTTGGAGTTTGGGAACCTGTTGAAATCTTTATCACAAAAGATCCAGGATGCACTTAATAACCTTCAGTCTATCAAGACTACAGAGATGCTAAGTCATCTTCAGAGATATTTAGAAAGAGCTTTCCAAGAGATAGAAGAAGAAATTCAACACTTAAAGGGAAAGAAATTTACTTATCTCATTAATGATATTCAACACGTGATCAATAGAATCTTCAAAAAATATATTCCAACTGCTTTTACATTCCTGAAAATTAACTTTGACAAGTTTAATGAACTTGTCCAAAACCAACTCCAGGAAGCTTCTCAACAGTTACAACAGCTCCATCAGCTCATAAAGGATCTTCACAAAGAATATGTTGATCCAACTGTGGTCAGCTGGACATCAAGGTATTATGAACTTGAAGAAAAGATCATCAGCTTGATCAAGAACCTAGTGGATGTCCTTATGGACTTCCATTCCAAATACACTATCAGTACTGCTGGTTTGATTTCCGAACTCTCAAATCAAGTTGAGCAGTTTGTGCAGAAAGATATCCAGGAATACCTTAGCATCCTTACTGATGCAGATGGAAAAGGGAAAGAGAAGATTGCAGAGCTTTCTACCAGTGCTCAGGAAATAATTAAAAGCCAGGCCACTGCAATGAAGGAAATCATTTCTGATTACCACCAGCAGTTCAGATATAAACTACAGGATTTTTCAGACCAACTCTCTGATTACTATGAAAAATTCATTACTGAGTCCAAAAGATTGATTGACCTGTCCACTCAAACATACCACATGTTTCTGAGATATATCACTGAATTACTGAAAGAGCTACAATCGGCCACAGTCAATAACATGATCCCCTCCACAAAGGTTTCTCCAGGAGAATTTACTATCACCTTTTAATTTCTTATGCAATTCTCATTTATTCTTCCGTTCCTATTAAACTTTCATATAGTAGGGGAAAAACTCAAACTGTATGTATTAATATAACTATACAGTGAGCCAGCCTCGTGGCAAGCAGCTGACTATAAGCAGAAGCACACATGAACTGGGTCTGCACTGAAGCTGGCATCAGATCGCTAAAGGTCTCTGAACTCTGGGAAATAACATTTTTTTGCAAGTTAAAGAAAATCAGTATCTGAGTTGTTTTACTAAACTTGGGGGAGGGAAAACAAATAAATGAATTCTTTATTGTGTATCATAGCACTCAATTTGGCTCAATCATATTGAAAGATAGCAAATGTCTGGCATTTCAAAACCTGTCAAAGAATACATACTGAGTTTAGAGTAATAGAATAAAAGGGGAAGGGAGAATTTGAGGAGAGAAATATTTTGCCACCTAAAAAAATAAAAAGGTAACCAATATCAGGAATTGTATTTGCCAACTGAAAAGGAAAAACTATTTGCAAAAGCTTTCACATAATTTGATCCCAAGAAGCATCTCATTTGTCTTCATGTGCTGCACAGTCTTCTTCACCCACAGTCTGCTCTTTCCAGGCAAGGCTCTCTGCTAGGCTGAGATCAACCAACAGGCTTTTTATTTCACTTAGCCTGCCAGAAATTGAGAAAGGATGACTAGGAAGTCCTGGCCCCCAGGGCTTCATGATAATAGGGACCTCAGACGTCTCCCTGCAGCTTAGCCAGGATCCATTCAAGGCACAGAAAGTAAGTGTGGAAAAGGGGGCAGGGGGATATGTACTCCTAACATTTCTGGGATCAAGCATACATTTATGTTCTTGAATTTCCTCATTTCTCCACATTTAATATCTAACAATCCAAAGTATAATCAAAACCCAAGGATTTCTCCTGCCACATCCACTTATCTCAAGCTCTGTTTTTAAACACTGGCAACCCCCAGGCAGAGCATCCAAACTGAGATCTATTAAGGGAAAGCTACAAAGAACCTATGCAGGACAACCATCACTAATATCTTCAGGAAGGTTAGCTATACCTTTCCTTTCAACAGTGTTGAATAACAAAAGAAGGGTGTGACCTTTGGGGAGTAGGAAATTGGAGATTACTAGACCCTCCAAATCCTATATGAGGTTTGTTTGGAAAAGATCCTTTACATCCAAAAACGCCTTCAACCTTCACCATATTTCATAAAGCTTTCACATTCCCTTCGTGAAGCTCACTGTTAAAATACACAAGCATTACCTGTAAAAGAAAAACACATTAGCGTATTTCTGTCTTAACAGGATTCTTTGGAACTGAGGAGCCAGAAAGAGTCCTAAGGAGGTAGAATATATGGTAGTGATGAATCTTGTACTCAGGGAAAGTCTGTTGGATAATCAATCAATGGATGGCATTGATTCAATGGATGTCCACCTGATGTGTGGACAGGTAGATAGATGGATGGATGGATGGATGGATGAATGGACAGATAGTTGAGAGAATTGATGAGTGGGTAAATTAAGGCTCAGTTCCAAATGTGATAGCAGGAGGAAAATTAGGCCCAGGTCCCAGGGCATCACATGAGTGGTCCTAGGCATAGTCCTAGGAGAGTTTCCCTGATGAGCAAAAATGTACTGAGTAGCAAGAATGTACTAAGAGTTCAAACTGAAAGGTGGTTTTGACTTATGGCTTAAATTGGAGGGGAAGAAGGAATCCAAGGTATCTGGTATTCATGTAACAATATCTGTATCTAGGGCATGAGAGAAAGAAAAAACACAAATTCAAAATGACCATGTAATCGCACAATGCGACCTATTCAGTTCCCTGACTGGTATCCCTTTATGAGGTACTCCTGGGTGGCTTAGAATATCTTCTTTATGCCATCCATAAAGGTGGAATAAGAGATACTTGGGAGGGCTTGGACTTTGCTTGGTTTCTTCTTTGGTCTTCTACTACAAATCAGGATACACCTCTGGGTTCAATTACTGGCTACATTCCTTATTTGCTTATAGCTTTGTACAACTTATTTCCCCTCTGTGAGCCTATTTTCTTAACTACAAAGTAAGGCTAGTATTTATCCTACCTGTCTTTGAAAGGCTATTCATAAAAGTCAGTTGAAATAATAGATATGAAAGAGCTTTGCAACCTTTAATGTTGTACAGATAAGAAGTGCCATGATTATTAGGTGATAATGTAAATGCGTTTATGGCAAGGAGATAGAATAGAGGGAAGGAGACCTATCTGGTTCAATAAACATTCATTAAATGCTTCTATACGCTAAGCACAAAGGATCTAGAGAGGAGATAAAGGTCATTAAGATGCAGTTCCTAGATATCTGTCCATTTGTCAATCATAGGTGGAATGTGTTCTCTCCTGATGGGTATAAACAAAGCAACTACGAGGGTCTATAATAGGAAAGAATGAGAATCAAGAAGTTTTCATGGAGAATGTTGGAATGAATCTTGAAGATACATTGACAAGTGATAAGGGAGAGAGGGTATTCTACATGAATAAAAACATGAGGAAAAAAAGAATAGGTGGGTGTGTTTGAGAGATACTGGATCATCTAGTGGCCAGAGCACAGGAAAAGTAAGGGGAGGCGGGATTGGAAAGGCAAGATTGGCAGTATTGCAGAGAGCTCAAAAGCCAGAGTTAAAGGTGGTAACTTCTTTGCTGGACAAGGGCATCCAATGAGGGTTTTGGAGCAGGAAGGGTGATAGGAGTTGTGATTTAAGAAAACTGATGGGATAATTAACGCAAGATAAATTGTAATGGGATGAACACGGATATGAAGCTGTGCCAGGGTCCAAATGAAAGATGCTGAGTGCCTTAGTTACCCAAGTCATAGTTTCTAGGAATGGTGAGAAAGGATAGAATATGAGAAGCATCATGAAGTCCTAATTGATAGAACCAAGGGGCTCATTGTTTAGAACAGAAGGGATGGGTTCAAAAGCTATAAGAAAGGGAGCTGCCTTGGCAAATCTCTGGAACCAAGAGGGTACCAAGGGGTACAGGGGACACCAGAAGAAGAAGGAAGAAGAAAGAGTAAAGCACACTTGAGAGTTGTGAGATTTTGAAACTGCATGATCTGTAGGAGCCATGGGGCATCAATAGAAACAGGAGGAATGTGTTGGGAGCAGATTATTGGTGTAAGGCATGGACTCATAGACTATCACAGCTGGAAAGCAACTGTGGTAACTTTCAAGTTGCAGTGGTGTACCTAAGCAGAAATAACTAGCAGGATATTAAGCTGCAGATGTGGGCAAGAGAGACAATATTCAAAGGAATAGCAACAAAGGAGAATTTTAACTGAATATTGTATTAATTTTATGACCTTATAGGTATCTTTAGAAACTTAACAAGAAAACAGAGAATTTGTTTTTCTCATGCAATTAATTAGGTATTATCTTGAGACTGAACCAACATATACATCTAACTTTTTTTTTTTTCAGAAAGAGGATAATCTCTTTAATTACTTAAAGAAAAAAAAATCCCAGGCTTGGGGTCCCCATTCCCACCCTATGTCTAGATGATAGTCCTGTCTTGAAGCTAAAGGAAGCCTGCTCCCCACCCCCTCTACCCGAGGAGGCCCCATGAGCGGGCAGTCTCTGATTCTCAATGATACATTGACTTTACTGCATTATTCAGGTGTTATTTTAATTACCAAAGGCTTTAAACTGCCTCTCTGTCTTTTTGGGAGTCTTCCCACTCCTGTAATTGGTGCTGTGGAAATTGGTGTCAATATTTACAATCTGACTCAGTAGTTTTCAAAGCTGCCATGATCCTTCTAGTTAAGAAGAAACAACAGCCAGGCAAGATGTCTCTTCAACCTGCATCTTTGACCTTGACAGAGCCTGCCTTGCAGGGAAGAGGAAACTGGGAATCCAGCAGCTGCTGCAGGATCCTCCCCCAACCTCCAGTCCCTCTGCCTGGGGGCAGCGCCCTGTCCAAGGCCTACCACCCAAGAATCCATCTTTCGTGTAAACCTCCCCAAGAAGGAGATGCAGTTCTACCCTTTAAAACCAAGAGACCAGTGGTCCTGCCAATTCTATTTTCTTTTTTTTTTTTCATGAAATTATTGTCAAATTGGTTTCCATACAACACCCAGTGCTCATCCCAAAAGGTGCCCTCCTCAATACCCATCACCCACCCTCCCCTCCCTCCCACCCCCCATCAACCCTCAGTTTGTTCTCAGTTTTTAACAGTCTCTTATGCTTTGGCTCTCTCCCACTCTAACCTCTTTTTTTTTTTTTTCCTTCCCCTCCCCCATGGGTTTCTGTTAAGTTTCTCAGAATCCACATAAGGGTGAAACCATATGGTATCTGTCTTTCTCTGTATGGCTTATTTCACTTAGCATCACACTCTCCAGTTCCATCCACGTTGCTACAAAAGGCCACATTTCATTCTTTCTCATTGCCATGTAGTATTCCATTGTGTATATAAACCACAATTTCTTTATCCATTCATCAGTTGATGGACATTTAGGCTCTTTCCATAATTTGGCTATTGTTGAGAGTGCTGCTATAAACATTGGGGTACAAGTGCCCCTATGCATCAGTACTCCTGTATCCCTTGGGTAAATTCCTAGCAGTGCTATTGCTGGGTCATAGGGTAGGTCTATTTTTAATTTTCTGAGGAACCTCCACACTGCTTTCCAGAGCGGCTGCACCAATTTGCATTCCCACCAACAGTGCAAGAGGGTTCCCGTTTCTCCGCATCCTCTCCAGCATCTATAGTCTCCTGATTTGTTCATTTTGGCCACTCTGACTGGCGTGAGGTGATATCTGAGTGTGGTTTTGATTTGTATTTCCCTGATGAGGAGCGACGTTGAACATCTTTTCATGTGCCTGTTAGCCATCCGGATGTCTTCTTTAGAGAAGTGTCTATTCATGTTTTCTGCCCATTTCTTCACTGGGTTATTTGTTTTTCGGGTGTGGAGTTTGGTGAGCTCTTTATAGATTTTGGATACTAGCCCTTTGTCTGATATGTCATTTTGCAAATATCTTTTCCCATTCCGTTGGTTGCCTTTTAGTTTTGTTGGTTGTTTCCTTTGCTGTGCAGAAGCTTTTTATCTTCATAAGGTCCCAGTAATTCACTTTTGCTTTTAATTCCCTTGCCTTTGGGGATGTGTCGAGTAAGAGATTGCTACGGCTGAGGTCAGAGAGGTCTTTTCCTGCTTTCTCCTCTAAGGTTTTGATGGTTTCCTGTCTCACATTCAGGTCCTTTATCCATTTTGAGTTTATTTTTGTGAATGGTGCGAGAAAGTGGTCTAGTTTCAACCTTCTGCATGTTGCTGTCCAGTTCTCCCAGCACCATTTGTTAAAGAGACTGTCTTTTTTCCATTGGATGTTCTTTCCTGCTTTGTCAAAGATGAGTTGGCCATACGTTTGTGGGTCTAGTTCTGGGGTTTCTATTCTATTCCATTGGTCTATGTGTCTGTTTTTGTGCCAATACCATGCTGTCTTGATGATGACAGCTTTGTAGTAGAGGCTAAAGTCTGGGATTGTGATGCCTCCTGCTTTGGTCTTCTTCTTCAAAATTACTTTGGCTATTCGGGGCCTTTTGTGGTTCCATATGAATTTTAGGATTGCTTGTTCTAGTTTCGAGAAGAATGCTGGTGCAATTTTGATTGGGATTGCATTGAATGTATAGATAGCTTTGGGTAGTATTGACATTTTGACAATATTTATTCTTCCAATCCATGAACAGGGAATGTCTTTCCATTTCTTTAAATCTTCTTCAATTACCTTCATAAGCTTTCTATAGTTTTCAGCATACAGATCTTTTACATCTTTGGTTAGATTTACTCCTAGGTATTTTATGCTTCTTGGTGCAATTGTGAATGGGATCAGTTTCTTTATTTGTCTTTCTGTTGCTTCATTGTTAGTGTATAAGAATGCAACTGGGGGCGCCTGGGTGGCTCAGTCGGTTGGGCGGCCGACTTCAGCTCAGGTCATGATCTCGCAGTACGTGAGTTCGAGCCCCGCGTCGGGCTCTGTGCTGACAGCTCAGAGCCTGGAGCCTGTTTCAGATTCTGTGTCTCCCTCTCTCTGACCCTCCCCCATTCATGCTCTGTCTCTCTCTGTCTCAAAAATAAAATAAAAATGTTAAAAAAAATTAAAAAAAAAAAGAATGCAACTGATTTCTGTACATTGATTTTGTATCCTGCAACTTTGCTGAATTCATGTATCAGTTCTAGCAGACTTTTGGTGGAGTCTATCGGATTTTCCATGTATAATATCATGTCATCTGCAAAAAGCGAAAGCTTGACTTCATCTTTGCCAATTTTGATGCCTTTGATTTCCTTTTGTTGTCTGATTGCTGATGCTAGAACTTCCAGCACTATGTTAAACAACAGTGGTGAGAGTGGGCATTCCTGTCGTGTTCCTGATCTCAGGGAAAAAGCTCTCAGTTTTTCCCCGTTGAGGATGATGTTAGCTGTGGGCTTTTCATAAATGGCTTTTATGATCTTTAAGTATGTTCCTTCTATCCCGACTTTCTCCAGGGTTTTTATTAAGAAAGGGTGCTGGATTTTGTCAAAGGCCTTTTCTGCATCGATTGACAGGATCATATGGTTCTTCTCTTTTTTTTTGTTAATGTGATGTATCACGTTGATTTATTTGCGAATGTTGAACCAGCCCTGAATCCCAGGAATGAATCCCACTTGATCATGGTGAATAATTCTTTTTATATGCCGTTGAATTCGATTTGCTAGTATCTTATTGAGAATTTTTGCATCCATATTCATCAGGGATATTGGTCTGTAGTTCTCTTTTTTTACTGGGTCTCTGTCTGGTTTAGGAATCAAAGTAATACTGGCTTCATAGAATGAGTCTGGAAGTTTTCCTTCCCTTTCTATTTCTTGGAGTAGCTTGAGAAGGATAGGTATTATCTCTGCTTTAAACATCTGGTAGAACTCCCCTGGGGAGCCATCCGGTCCTGGACTCTTATTTGTTGGGAGATTTTTGATAACTGATTCAATTTCTTCGCTGGTTATGGGTCTGTTCAAGCTTTCTATTTCCTCCTGATTGAGTTTTGGAAGAGTGTGGGTGTTTAGGAATTTGTCCATTTCTTCCAGGTTGTCCAATTTGTTGGCATATAATTTTTCATAGTATTCCCTGATAATTGTTTGTATCTCTGAGGGAATGGTTGTAATAATTCCATTTTCATTCATGATTTTATCTATTTGGGTCATCTCCCTTTTCTTTTTGAGAAGCCTGGCTAGAGGTTTGTCAATTTTGTTTATTTATTCAAAAAACCAACTCTTTGATTTGGTTTCGTTGATCTGCTCTACAGATTTTTTAGATTCTATATTGTTTATTTCTGCTCTGATCTTTATTATTTCTCTTCTTCTGCTGGGTTTAGGCTGCCTTTGCTGTTCTGCTTCTATTTCCTTTAGGTGTGCTGTTAGATTTTGTATTTGGGATTTTTCTTGTTTCTTGAGATAGGCCTGGATTGCAATGTATTTTCCTCTCAGGACTACCTTCGCTGCGTCCCAAAGCGTTTGGATTGTTGTATTTTCATTTTCGTTTATTTCCATATATTTTTTAATTTCTTCTCTAATTGCCTGGTTGACCCACTCATTCGTTAGTAGGGTGTTCTTTAACTTCCATGCTTTTGGAGGTTTTCCAGACTTTTTCCTGTGGTTGATTTCAAGCTTCATAGCATTGTGGTCTGAAAGTATGTATGGTATAATTTCAATTCTTGTATACTTATGAAGGGCTGTTTTGTGACCCAGTATATGATCCATCTTGGAGAATGTTCCATGTGCACTCGAGAAGAAAGTATATTCTGTTGCTTTGGGATGCAGAGTTCTAAATATATCTGTCAAGTCCATCTGATCCAATGTATCATTCAGAGCCCTTGTTTCTTTATTGACCGTGTGTCTAGATGATCTATCCATTTCTGTAAGTGGGGTGTTAAAGTCCCCTGCAATTACCACATTCTTATCAATAAGGTTGCTTATGTTTATGAGTAATTGTTTTATATATTTGGGGGCTCCGGTATTCGGCGCGTAGATATTTATAATTGTTAGCTCTTCCTGATGGATAGACCCTGTAATTATTATATAATGCCCTTCTTCATCTCTTGTTACAGCCTTTAATTTAAAGTCTAGTTTGTCTGATATAAGTATGGCTACTCCAGTTTTCTTTTGGCTTCCAGTAGCATGATAAATAGTTCTCCATCCCCTCACTCTCAATCTAAAGGTGTCCTCAGATCTAAAATGAGTCTCTTGTAGACAGCAAATAGATGGGTCTTGTTTTTTTACCCATTCTGATACCCTATGTCTTTTGGTTGGCGCATTTAATCCATTTACATTCAGTGTTATTATAGAAAGATACGGGTTTAGAGTCATTGTGATGTCTGTATGTTTTATGCTTGTAGTGATGTCTCTGGTACTTTGTCTCACAGGATCCCCCTTAGGATCTCTTGTAGGGCTGGTTTAGTGGTGACAAATTCCTTCAGTTTTTGTTTGTTTGGGAAAAACTTTCTCTCTCCTTCTATTCTAAATGACAGACTTGCTGGATAAAGGATTCTCGGCTGCATATTTTTTCTGTTTAGCACACTGAAGATATCGTGCCAAGCCTTTCTGGCCTGCCAAGTTTCAAAAGAGAGATCAGTCACGAGTCTTATAGGTCTCCCTTTATATGTGAGGGCACGTTTATCCCTTGCTGCTTTCAGAATTTTCTCTTTATCCTTGTATTTTGCCAGTTTCACTATGATATGTCGTGCAGAAGATCGATTCAAGTTACGTCTGAAGGGAGTTCTCTGTGCCTCTTGGATTTCAATGCCTTTTTCCTTCCCCAGTTCAGGGAAGTTCTCAGCTATAATTTCTTCAAGTACCCCTTCAGCCCCTTTCCCTCTCTCTTCCTCCTCTGGGATACCAATTATGCGTATATTATTTCTTTTTAGTGTATCATTTAGTTCTCTAATTTTCCCCTCATACTCCTGGATTTTTTTATCTCTCTTTCTCTCAGCTTCCTCTTTTTCCATAACTTTATCTTCTAGTTCACCTATTCTCTCCTCTGCCTCTTCAATCTGAGCCGTCGTCGTTTCCATTTTGTTTTGCATTTCGTTTAAAGCACTTTTCAGCTCCTCGTGACTGTTCCTTAGTCCCTTGATCTCTGTCGCAAGAGATTCTCTGCTGTCCTCTATACTGTTTTCAAGCCCAGCGATTAATTTTATGACTATTATTCTAAATTCACTTTCTGTTATATTATTTAAATCCTTTTTGATCAGCTCATTGGCTGTTGTTATTTCCTAGAGATTCTTCTGAGGGGAATTCTTCCGTTTGGTCATTTTGGATAGTCCCTGGAGTGGTGAGGACCTGCAGAGC
This sequence comes from Panthera tigris, assembly GCF_018350195.1. Taxonomy (NCBI): domain Eukaryota; kingdom Metazoa; phylum Chordata; class Mammalia; order Carnivora; family Felidae; genus Panthera; species Panthera tigris. Next base: position 123,148,091 of record NC_056662.1, read on the forward strand.
ACTTCCCCTGTGCTGTGGTGTATAACTGGAGTTGGTGGGCGGGGCCGCAGTCTGACCTGATGTCTGCCCCAGCCCACCGCTGGGGCCACAGGCAGACTGGTATGTGCCTTCTCTTCCCCTCTCCTAGGGGCGGGATTCACTGTGGGGTGGCGTGGCCCGTCTGGGCTACTTGCACACTGCCAGGCTTGTGGTGCTGGGGATCTGGCATATTAGCTGGGGTGGGTAGGCAAGGTGCACAGGGGCAGGAGGGGCAGGCTTAGCTCGCTTCTCCTTAGGTGATCCACTTCAGGAGGGGCCCTGTGGCAGTGGGAGGGAGTCAGATCCGCTGCCGGAGGGTTTGGCTCCCCAGAAGCACAGAGTTCGGTGTTTGTGCCGAGCGAGCAAGTTCCCTGGCAAGAACTGGTTCCCTTTGGGATTTTGGCTGGGGGATGGGCGGGGGAGATGGCGCTGGCGAGCGCCTTTGTTCCCCACCAAGCTGAGCTCTGCCTTCCGGGGGCTCAGCAACTCTCCCTCCCTTTGTCCTCCAGCCTTCCCGCTTTCCGAGCAGAGCTGTTAACTTATGACCTCCCAGACGCTAAGTCGCGCTTGCTGTCGGAACACAGTCCGTCAGGCCCCTCCGCTTTTGCCAGCCAGACTCGGGGACTCTGCTTGGCCGGCGAGCCGCCCCTCTGCCCCGGCTCCCTCCCGCCAGTCCGTGGAGCGCGCACCGCCTTGCCGCCCTTCCTACCCTCTTCCGTGGGCCTCTCGTCTGCGCTTGGCTCCGGAGACTCCGTTCTGCTAATCCTCTGGCGGTTTTTTGGGTTATTTAGGCAGGTGTAGGTGGAATCTAAGTGATCAGCAGGACGCACGGTGAGCCCAGCGTCCTCCTACGCCGCCATCTTCCCTCAGGCCTAACTTTTTTCTTAAGAAGTAATTTAAATTTATTGTGAGAAGAAAAAAAAGAATGGAATATTTTTTATGAAATACAGTCTTTTGTCAAATTGGTTTCCATAAAACACCCAGTGCTCATCCCAACAGGTGCTCTCCTCAATGTCCATCACCCACTTTCCCCTCTGCCCCACCCCATCAACCCTCAGTTTGTTCTCAATATTTAGGAGTCTCTTATAGTTTGCCCCTCTCCCTCTCTGTAACTTTTTCCCCCTTCCCCTCCCCCATGGTCTTCTGTTAAGTTTCTCAGGATCCACATACGAGTGAAAACATATGGTATCTGCCTTTCTCTGCCTGACTTATTTCACTTAGCATAATACCCTCCAGTTCCATCCACGTTACTGCAAATGGCCAGATTTCATTCTTCTCATTGCCAAGTAGTATTCCATTGTCTATAACAAACTACATCTTCTTTATCCATTCATCAGTTGGTGGGCATTTAGGCACATGAACCCCAATGTTTATAGCAACGCTTTCAACAATAGCCAAATTATGGAAGAATGAAATATTTTACTGCAATTTTTTAATTGTGGTGAAATATATGTAACATGAAAGTTGCCATTTTAACCACTTTTAAGTGTACACTCAATAGCATTAATTACATTCACAATGTTGCACAGCTATCACTATTTCCAAAACTTTTTCATCATCCCAAATAGAAACCCTGTACTTATGGAGTAATAATCTTTGAAAAACATACTATGAATATGCCTGGGTGGCTCAGTTGGTAAAGCATCCAACTCTTGATTTGAGCTCAGGTCATGATCTCACACTCCTGAAATTGATCCTTGGGTCAGGCTCCACACTAGGTGTGGAGTGTGCTTAAGATTTTCTCTCTCTCCCTCTGCCTCTGCCCCTCCCCCCTTAGAGCACACATGAGAGCATTCTTTCTCCTTCTCTCAAAAAACAAACAAAAATGCTATCAGATGATGTGGAAAATCCTACTATAAACATAGATATTCTTTCTGTAAAACCAACCTTTCAAACCAAAGGAGAAATGAAATAATGGAGCCCAGCCTGGGGCCCTGGAACTTTGGAAGCATGATCAAGCTGTGTGCTTTAGTTTGACTCTCAGTATCTGCTTGGAGTAGTCATGCTGTCCCCACAATATTGTAATTAATGGGTTAACTGGGAGTGGGCCCCACCAGATGCATTTAAAGCTAACTCCATTTTTTTTTTTTTTGCTTTTCACTTGAAGGCTGGTTAGTTGAAGAGCCCAATGGCCCTTTATCAGTGAGCTGAGCAAAGCCCCCTTGACTTCTTATTCTAGGTCCCCTTCCTGGCCCTAATTGATGACTTAGTCCCCATTAAGTCAGAGAAGGGACCAAGCTGGCCCTCAAATAGAGCCTGCAATATGGGAACCAGAGTGGACAAACAGATGTTCCCTCTAAAAATGTCTAATAACCAGAGATAAACGTGCAGAAACAGACCCTGCCTCTTAGCTCATCTCTCTGTCTTGCTGTTTCACATTAAGAGGTCAGCTACAACTCCCTTCATAGCACTCCATTTGTTGGTGGGTTGGTTCGGGGGTCACCAACAAAAAAACATTCCAATTCCTCATAAAAGTTGGTAGGGTAGATACACATGTTTCTGTGAGGAGAGGGCTCTGCCCTTCTCCTCCTATACAAACTGGCTCATACCTTCTTTAGGTCTGAACAGTGCTTCAGGTCAGTGATACCAGGGACACTAACGCACTAAGATCTGACCTTTGCGTCAATTTTACACCCTCAACTAGCACCACTGAGGCCCAGTTTCAGGTGAGAGGAACAACTCAGGCCTTGGAGGTGGCCTGGTCCATGACCTGTAGATTCATGTCCTCACCCTTGTTTTTAAGCTATGGCTAGGGCTGTGGCTATGCAGCATGCACTAAGCTGCACTAAGAAGAGGTATTTAGAGTTTAGACTCTAAACTAGAGAGTAGCCTAAAGGAAGGGTAATCAGCAAACCACCCAACTTCACCAACTCCCCCTGGCTCCCCAAGTGAACTCCACTGCTTCTCTGCTTTTCCATCAAGTGGGATCCACTCAGGCTGACATGTATGTCCCTCTAGAGCAGTGGGGAGGCCAGAACAGCTCCAGGAGCCATTTATAGTGGGGCTGTGCTGGTTGGCCGGGCCCTGTGGTCATTAGAACATTTCTGGAATTACATGATGTACTAGATGATCATAGAAACAACAGCAAGAATAGGGTAAAGTGTTGCCTGTAGCTCTACTCAGCTGAATCAGGGAATCCTGGGGCAGCCTGTATTTCCCTCTTTTCACACAAAGCCTAAGCACTGGAGCCAAATTCAGGCTTTACCATTCATGAGTTCTGCAACCTCAAGAAAGTTACTTGGTTTTTCTAGTTTCATCTTTAAAATGGAAGAACAGGTTGAGCTATTCAGAGCAGTAGTAGAAAGTGGTTTCCTCTCATTCAGAGGGATGTAATGGAGATTAAATGAGATAATGTATATCAAGTGCCTGGCACACAGAGAGTGGATAAATTAATAGTGTCCTATTGGCAGAAGTAAAAATGAATGATGTGTAGTTATAATTATACACAACTATTTAAAAGGATTTTGCAGATATAATATGGAATGAAAGGTAAGTGTCAGGAGATTAAACACAGCACAATACCCCTTTAATAAAGTTAAAATCAACTAAAACCACATAATTTGTTTTCTAGGATTATAGTTTTAAAGAAAGTGAATAATAGGGGCACCTGAGTGACTCAGTCAGTTAAGCGTTTGACTCTTGATTTCAGCTGAGCTGAATCATGATCTCACAGTTTGTGGGATCGAGCCCCGCACTTGGGCTCTGTGGTGACAGCATGAAGCCTGCTTGGGATCCTCTCTCTCCCTCTCTCACTGACCCTATCCTTCTCATTCATGCACTCTCTTTCTCTCTCTCAAAATAAATAAACATTAAAAACAGAAGAAAGTGAATGATAAACTCAAATTCAGGATAGGTTATACCTGGTGGAGAGGGGCAGGGGAAAGGAAACATATATTAGAGTCCTCCAGGAAAAATGGAACCAACAGGATATGAGAAATTTACTATGGGAACATAGTAAATGGAGAACAAGCAGTCCCAGGATCTGTCATCTGCAAGCTGGAAAACCAGGGAAGCTGGTGATGGCCAAGTGTGAAGGCCTGAGGATCCTGGGACTGGATTCTCATCTCCTTGTATTGCTGTTTCTTTTATGCATACTGGGAAAATCCTTCAGGGCCCAGTAAACAATGTCTCTAAACAATGTCTCTTAGCCTTCAAAGGCTGTTCCAATCATCTCTAAAGCACACCCGGGCCATGTACTTGCATTGGTTTCTTATTTCTTGCTGCCCCATGTTGTTGCCCCAGACCAAACCCTGAAATCAACCAGACCATTTGCAATGGGCTTCCGCTAAGGCCTTGTCAGTTTTTGTTTAAGTTTTACCTTACTGGCTGGGGAGATGATGGGCCCAGCCCTTCTTGGGGGTCCACCGAGTGTGCTGAAGCAATCATTCCCTTCTATGAAGTCCTGTGAAATTACTCACTCAGCACTGGCATGCACTGTTTGTAGAGTGACTAACCATCTCGCTGAAGTGACACTGAAGGCTTTTCTGTGAGAAATAAGGGAGATGATTCATTTTCAGAAATATCAAATAAAAGCTGTTCTAATTAGCAATAGGTTTACAACCTATTGGAAATAGGTACGAACCCTCCCCATTCCCCACAATGGAGTCCCAAACCCTTAGACATTTCTCTTCCCGGTTCTTCCCCTCTCCCTTCCGAGGCTGATTTTCTTGGGCTTTGCAATGAGCATGCGCCAAAGAACAAAGGGAGGAGGGAGTGAAAGTCTCTGTGTTGCCTCAGGGAATGTACTTCTGTTCCAGTCAGACCACTTTTTTTGCCTTACATGGGCATAGGGGAACCTCTGGGTAAGGCTGTAACCTCTGTAGTACTCAGCCAATGAGGAACCAGGGGCGGGACTTGCATGCTAGGAGACAGGCTGCCCGATGAAACTGCCCCAGGTGTGCCTGTCTGACACCCACTCTTGCAAGAATGTTGATTAAAGCCTCCTTTCAGTGTGTTATGAGTCTCTGGGTCCCTCCTTTGATAGGGTTGATTGGGCTTATTTCTAACATTTTCCTCTCACAAAAGTGTTTGGATGGTGGGAGGAAGGAGTTAGAATCCATGAGTCCTTCAAAGAGAGACTATCCACGTCCTCCAAGGAGGCTGAGCTGCCGGTGGCTGCTCAGGGTGGTGGTGAGGCAAAACTGCCCTGTTGTTTCCTCTACAACTGCTCCCAGCCCTGGAACTGCCCCTGTCCCCCCAAGAACTGGCTTCCTGCCTCCTGACCACCCCTCCATGTCCTGGGAAGCCCCAATGGAAATCTAGTCTCCCAGTTCTCCATCCAGCCAGTGGGGCAGTTGGCGGTTTCTGGGGAGACCTCTACTCAGAAGTTCCTCCATGGTTGTCAGGAGGCCTGGCTCCTGCTCCATCTCTGTTGCTGACCTAACTGCCTCTGTGAACTGGAGGCACTGCCCTTAGGGTCCTCCCCATACTGACAAACTGTGGCCTGAATATGACCGCATTGTGTCCTATTTTAAGCAAATCCTATATATACAGAATGCAAGCCTAAAACTTACTCTGCAACCAAGTGTTGGCAGCCTGGATGTGCCCAACTTACCCAGCCTTCAAGATCTTCCTCTTTGACATCTGAATAAACCAGTTGGGCCCCATTTCACATGCTTTCCTAAGGTTTCTTAACACATGGCTGTCCCGTGAGCCATGTGCTTCTGTCTAGGTCTCTCACTCTCTCTGTCCACCCCTTTAACTTTCCCCAAGTCCTCAAACCCTGTCTATCCTACCTAGCAGAGGAAGACTCTTGTCACTGTGGAAAGAGAAATAATTCAACTCTTCTGTGGTTATATCTAGGAAGGGGGTGGGGTGTCATGTTACATAACCAACAGGCCCATTGACCTATTTTCACTTAAGAAAAAAACAAGCAGTTTTCTTACTAGGAAACATTTTTCCTTCCTTTTAGGCCAGCAGGTTCCAAGTGCATGCAGCCAGCTTTAAAATAATTTTTTTCACTCTTCACAAATAAAACAAGGCAATGACTCATCCTACCATGTTTTTTAAAGAATCTTATCAAAAACTCTGCACACAATTTTCCTGGGACAAAGTGGATTGGTAAAGGCAGGCCCCCGTGTACTTGCTTCCTCCTAAGAGGCCACGATGAGAACCCTGCTCAGGGGAAATTAGTAAAGTCTTTGGTTTTGCTGTAAGAGTTGGGTCCTGGGGATTCAAGTTCCTGGTAGAACATTCTCTGCCTATTCCTTTTCTGTGCCTAAAGGAAGAAAACAGATGGGAGATGGTAGAGGATAGAATTTGCAGGCAATTTTCTGCTGCAAAAAAAAAAAAAAGTCACCTAGGTTGTAAGCTGATTTCTGAGCCAGTTACAGCCTTGCCTCAGTTTACATACACATTTACTAGGTTAAATAAGATTTGGGTATTCACTTTGATAAATCAAAGTGTATTTGAAATTTACAATATATGAGAACCTGGTGGGTAATGCTCTTGGAAAGCAGTTTCCTCTTCTCCAGTGAACCATTGTACCTAAAATGAATCTTCGTTGCCAATTTCACGTTTTTTATGGAGTGTGCTTCACCCATAGTCATGTTGGTACCAAGCCAAGTCCTACTGAGGCTCCTGGAAGCCTGTATGTGGTAAACCCACCTTGTAGCAAGAAGGATTTGGTTCTATTGTTACAGAAATACTTCCAGTCCGGGAAATAACCAATCAAGGCCAATCAAGCAAGTTGCTTGGTGTGCATGCATTGAGCATTTTCCTCACAGAGGCCAAGACTGACAGAGGAGCAGGAGATGCTTACTGTCACCTCATCATCACGGACACATACATGAGAGCAAGTTTTCCTTGGAGAGTCAGTCACTGATTCAGGCTCCACTCTCGCCTCCAGCGAAGGCTCCTCCCGCCCCCATGGCTATGCATCATGCTTTGCCACCTGCCTCCAGCAGTTCTTACTCCTTTCCCTGTGCCTGAAACACCCTCCCTGACCCACTGTGGAAATAGTCAAGGTTTTCTCAAGGAAGCCTTCTAAGACCAGACAGCTCTGGCTTTGATCACCTGTCTGCCCACAACGGAGGCCCACTCCACCTGACACGAGCTGGGATGCCACCACACTTCAAGCAGCCCCAGCCTGGGTCACTCTGGTCTTCAGGCCCTCTCCTCAGAGTGGGGATGAGGTTCCTCTGTCCACTTTGGGGACAGATTTTGGTTGTGCTCCCCCAAGGGAAGCCATGATGGCATTCCCCAGCCCTGGACGTGGCCCTGCTTCTAGCCAGGCAGCAATTCCATTGTGGTAGAAAGGGCAAGTCACATCAAAAGGAGCCTGGACCTTGAGAATCATGAGGACCAGGTTCTCATTCCAGCTCTGACCCAAGGCTAAGAAGTCACATAACCTCCAAGACTCCCGTTCTTCATCTTATAAAAATATCCCTCTCACAGAAGCACAGGAGCATCTGGTGAGGGCTGACAGCACTGCACACGCAGGCTTGCACACTGCCTGGCACGTGACAGATGCTCAGTGAAGGTGCGTCGAATGGAAAAAGGATCCTCAGGAGTCCATACTTTCCCAGATCAGTGACCCTTCCCCTTGTGGGCTCTGACTTCAGGAACGAGCCTGGCTCACATGCTGGTCCAGCTCAGGCCAACTCCCTGCACTATCTTGATTCTTGCAGAAACTTTCTCTTGTCGGGCAGAACACACGCTTCCTGTCAGCTTTTATTTCTGTGAGGGCTTGCTGACGAGAAGGGCATTCTGTTCTTGGAATTTCTTGTTAAAATATTTCATTTAATTAAGTTTTTACAACCAGCTCTGCTTTGTGTCTGTCAGAAGGTAGGGGCCAGGGCGGCCCTCTCCTCAGCTCTCTGGGAGGCCAGGTCACAGAGACTCTGGGGAGAGCCAAGCCCAGGCCTGGGGGCTGTGTCCCTAGGTCTCCAGGCATTCCTATGCAGCTACAGGAGCTGGGATCATCAAAGGGTACATCTCCATAGCAGGCCCCACCGGAGACCTAAGTGGAAATCTCTCTCAGCCCAAGAACTGCGCTGTGTCTGTACCATAAGCACAATCCAGAGAAAATATGCTGTGGATAATCTTAGCCACCTCTTAGCACCCCCAAAAACTCCCGTCAAGACCCACACCTTGTCCCCTTCCTTCTCAGGACCCTCCTTGGCCCATTCTTCTGGTCTGTTGAAGCCTCTTCAGGCCCTCCTCCCTTGGGAGCCCTACCCAAGTCCCTTGGTTATAACTGATTTTCTTCTCCAGCCACACACTGCATGGAGATGGTATCTCCCAGGCCAACCTGGTGATTCACCCACCCTTGGTCCCCTACCATTGCATACGCCCGGGCCACAGTCAGAGCACCCCTCCTTCCTCCCCAGGCCCCAGCTGGGGACCTTGCTGTGGAGGCCTCAGGAGGTGAACTCAGCTGAGCATGTCCTTCCTTCTCTCCACAGAGCCCAGCTGCCACCAGACAGGAATTTGTGGTCAGGGATGTGGCAGAAGATGCTGTTCTCCTTCACTGGTGTTTTGAAAGGTTACAGACCATGTGCGCCTAACAGGCAGAACATGAGGTCACTTAGAACAGAGGGAGAGAAGGGGACCCAGGGGGGCTGGTGGGTTTGTATGGAGTATTCTCAGCAGGGATGTGGCTGCACCCAACATTCGGCATGGAGCCTTGGTAAATGTTTTTTACAAGAGACAAACCAGTGCTTCCCCATTAGTCAGTCTCCAGTATTCCACGGCAGAGCTCCCCACACCCCCTCTCCATCCCCCTAACCACCTCCACCCCCGCCAGTGCTACTGGAAATCTACTGCTCCCAGCCCTGGTCCTAGCCTACGACCGACCCGTGACCCATGCCGTGGGGGCATGGGAGGTGGGCTGCTTCTGGGCCCTTCCCAGCCCACCACCAGGCTAAGGCTGTGCCTTGGCCTGTCACAGGGTGGCACTGGAGGCCGAGGTTCTGCCTCCATGGGCTCCTTCCCCCTAGCCGTCCATCTCCTGACCTGGCCCATACCTGGCCTAAGGAAACCACTGTGGCCCCTCCATAATTCCAGGCTCCTTGTGGGTTGCTAAGAGCCTGGCTGCCACCTGTCAGGAATTTGCGGTCAGGGATGTGGCAGAATGCGCTCTTTTCCCACACTCATATTTTAAAAGGTTACAGACCATGTGTGCGTAACAGGCAGAACATTAGGTCACTTGTCTCACTTAGAACAATAATCCGTTTTGCTAGGGGTCAGGTTGACACAAAGAATCTGTCCAGACCAGGTCTCTGGATGGGACTTAGCCCTCCCCTCAAACTAATGAAATTTTCAACTCGTGGGTACTTGAGTTAATAAAGTGTGCCACACATCTGCTCCGGCCACTGGCAGAAGAAAGCCCTGGGGTTCAATTTTGAGATCACTGACATAATGTTTGAGTGGCCTCCCGCCGGCACCCGGTGGGACACCAAATTAAGGAAAGCCGCACAATGAATGTGTGAGAAAAAACATTAGTGTATAAACACAGAGGCCAAGGCTCCCCAAGGGGAGGGTGAGCAAGGGGAGGCCTTGGAATTACAGAGAGAGGGTCAGTGGGGGCTACCGCTGGGATTTCACGCCAATGGCCCGCAGGTAATGAGTTATTTTAAAGGAAATTGGCACCAACATGATCTTAGGTCAAAAAGATGAAAAAAAGTAAAAAGAGCAATATTTTCTATGACTGTTGAATTAAGTGCTGAAGTATAATGTGAGCGATTCTAAACAAAATAAAAACCTGGAGGTGAGAATATAAAACAGCCCCAGGAGAGGTTACGATTCAGGCCCAGGGACCCCTGAGAATCTAGCCACTCCCGCCCCCTGTCACCACCCTGGCTGGGGCAGGACCGTCAGGTTGGATTCAGGCCTGCTCTCGGCCAGAGAGAAGGGAATCCATCGCCCACTGGGACAGGAATGCCTCACTGGCTTTTCCAGCTGCCCACAGACAGAAAATCAAACTGAAAATCCCTTAGGATATGTGCTTCCTGATGGTGCCCCTCCCCCAGGACTCACAGACTCTGAAGAGGAAGAGGACAGAGGGCACCCCGAATTTTCTGTGGTCTTTCCTTAGGGAGAAGGGAGAGGCCTTCTTATTTTCATGGCCTAGCTCCCAGGAAATGCCATGTGCTTGCTCTGAGGTCAATGCAGGTCAGCGCTGAGACTTCCTGCTGACACTTCCCTGCATCTCCCCCATCCCACGTGGTGGGAGGGGGTGGGCGGGAAGGGGGCTGAGGGCTCCCTAAGGCCTAGGCTGCAGGTGGGGTCCTGAAGGACGATGCAGCATCACCAGGGCGGGCCAGTGTCCCTGCCTAGACACAAATCCAGAGGCTCTGCAGTCTCAGGAGAGCCTTGCCTAGGACAAGGTGAAGGCCACACTGAAGCCCTCCAGGCTTGTCCAGCCTGCTGCTCCAGGTGTTGTGCCGGGCACTAAGGTCCCAGCGGGGAGCCAGCTGGTTACTTGTCTTTAGCTTGCCTACCATGTGCTTTGGGGCCCTGTCCCATGGGGTACACAGAGAGGCCAGGGTGAACTGAGCACAGGAGATGAAGAAATAAATCTACCCTGGGGGGTGATGTTCAGCCCTCCTGACACATGAGGAAAAGGGCTCAGCAAATGTGGCCCCCAGGGCTTTGCCAACAGGACCCCCTCCCCCCCTTTCCCAGTGACATGCCACATCTTGTCTTTCCTCTTCCTCTGGGAAGTCTTCTCTGACCCCAGACCCCCAACCTGCAAGGCCCTTCCAGTCCTCTGAACCATCAGCCCTCTCCTCTCCTGGCTGTGTGGCCAGCCTGGCTTTCACACATCTGGTCCCCCCTGTAGCCTGTGACTGGGTCCCAGGTCCTTGGCAGAGGTGGGGGGTGGGGCAGCAAAACCTTGTAGATCAACTTTGGGTCAGAATTGGTCCCAACTACAAACCTTCAAGAATGCTAGGAGCCTACCCACCAAAGGAAAGCCATGGCCCCTCTCTCAGTGAGAATTTAGCAAGTGAGAGGAGAGAGGCTGGGCGAGGTACAGCCGGTCCCCATGAGGGGCCACATCATGATTAATGATGCTCCCCAGAGGCTCTCCGAGCAACTGCACATGGCCGCCGTGGAATGCAGAGCAAGTGCCTTTCCGCGCAGCCCAGCCACACCGTGGAGCTCCAGGGCTTTCCTCTCTGCTGGGAGAAATGTCCACGCTTACAATTTCCCAGCATTCAGCCCAGATCTCCCCCAGGGGAAAGAAGAAGCTTTGTCCTTCAGTCCCATCTTCTAACAGAGGACACAGGAAAAAAAAACAGACTCCAGGGTCCAGCCACCCAGATCTCATTCCAGCTCCCTCCTGAGCCAGGGATGTGGCCTTTTGAGGTCACTGTATCTCCATTCTTCATATGTAACATGGGGATGATAATAGCACCTACTTCAGAGAGTCCGTGTGAACATGATAGATATCACTGTGTGTCAGTTGCTCAGAGTAGTGTGTGACACAATGAAATGTTGTATAAGTACGTGCTATTTTTATTATCCGATTATCTGATTTCAGAAACTTGCTACTCCTTGAGAACCATCTGAACATCTCATGGGACAGCAGCCCTTACCTACCTCATCAATCGCCAAAAGTAGCAATAAGTTTCTGTAACGTTCAGGACCCAAGATATGGGGAGGCCTGGCCTCCCCTTAGTTTTTTCCTCTGCCACTAATTTAAAGGCAGCATCTACTCAGGCCTCATAATGAGTGGAGGTTTTGCAGGTGATGGGGCCAGTGTAGCCCTGCACAAGCCAGCCAAGCCACTGCTGCATCCAGCAGGGAAGTGGCCCAGTGACACCCTCCTCCTTTGTCTCCTCTTCACAAAGTCACTAGGAGCCTGGGTTGCAGGGATGAACAATGGGAGCAGACATCCACACATTTATTTTATATAACGAAAGGTGTGTGTGGCACCACCGTCTTGCAAGGTCCAAGGGGCAGCGTCAAAGTGAAGAAGGCCTTCCCAGCTAGAGGCCCACTAGCCTGATGCCTCAGCTGGTTCCTCAGGCTGCTACCCCCAGGGTGGCCTGAGGCCAGTCACACGTACCACTTCTGCAGACCACAACACTCCCATCTGTACAATGAAATGGTTGAACCAGATGATTTCTAAAGGCCTTTGGGTTCTGACGACTACAGAGGGGTCCCTCCTGTTACCACAGCCACCATCATCATCATCATCGTCAGGAATTCATCTCTAATTACTTACTTTGTGCAAAATGGTGTTAATAGTGTTAGAACAAACCCATAGTAACATATTGTGGTTTCTATGTGGACTATAGGTGGGGAAACTGAGATTCAGAAAGACTGAATAGCTTCACTTTCACAAGCTATAAACAGCAAAGTGCGCTTAAAATCCAGGTCTACATGGTCTCCCAAACCATATCTGGTGACATATACGATGTCATTTTCATAATAACAATGATGACACCAGTGGTATTAACAACTTCTATGTGCCAGGCACACTGTGTTGACGTTATCTCGTTTTGTCTTTACACCAACCTTACGTAAAGGTAGGTATGTATGGTTGTCCCAGTTTTCCAGGGGCATTAAGTAACTTGTCTAGAGCCAACAGTGTCTAACATGGAAATCTGATTCTGTCATTCCCTTTAATGTCCAGAACATATTTCCTTAATTACTCACCCAGCTTTATTTTTGGTGTCAGCAGAACTGGTGTTCTTCCCATTAGCACAAAGAAAACTATACTGGTTATTAAAATATTGAAATACACCTGAACCAGTTGGTACATGGCCACTGGCCCAAGCTCCCCATTTGTTCCCCGCTCTGTCCCAGTCCTTGCAGCCCCTTCTAAAGGGATCCATGGGCCTCGCCTGAACTCTAGTCATGCTGTGTTACTGACAGTGTCCCTTCTGATTGGCCAGTGCCCACATCAGGCTGGGTGTCACCCCTTGGTGACAGTAACCTATGTACATGCACAGGCAGGTGGGCACATTTCTTACACCGACACCTGGCCCAATGCATTGTGCACAGGGGACATGGAAACTCAGAAATGCCTATGTTAAATTAATTAAACACAGAAGTCATCAGATGGAGGTGGTTGTGATGATGCTTTAGCAGCTGACATATGCAAACCACAACCAGCCTGCGAATGCCTCAAGCTTAAGATATCAAAACCTAAGGACAACCAATCACAAGCAATGAGACTTTCCCAAACAAGGCAATTACTTCAGCTATAGCCAATCAAATAATTTCCTTACTTTGCTTCCAGGTCTTCTCTATAAAAGTCTCGTGACTAGTTCTGTCAGCGGCATGTTCACAAGCACTTCTGGTTTGGCACTGCCCAATTTGAATTGATTTTGCTCACATAAACCCTCAAAATGTTTAATATGCCTCAGTTTATCTTTTAACAGCAGGCCTCTGCCAGGTGTCTATGTACAGACACCAGGCACATGCACATGTACACACACAGATACACACATCTGCAGGAATGCACACACACACACACACACACACATCTGCAGGAATGCACACATACACTTCTGCAGGAATGCACACATACACACACACATACACACACGAACAGATGCACCACCCCCATACATACCCCGGTTCATCCTTCTTGGTGCCTACCTGTAGCTACCAGAGATACCCTTTCCAGGCTTACTGCCAGCCTTTGCTTCTGGAATTCTCTTTCCTGCTCCATGTTGCCTTCTTTGAAATCCAGGGTAGTGCAACTTGATCTGTGGAGGCAGAGAGGGGCTCAGTGACAATGGTCAGATGACTGCTCTGACCCTTTGAGAAGGAGGGCCAAGAGCAAGTGTTTTTTCAGCCTGGCCTACAGCTCTTAGCACACACCAGTGCTCCGCTTGATAGACATAACCTCATCTACAAGAGAAGTAGCCTGGTCACAGGCAGGCAGGTGCTATTGCCAGCAGTCTTCAAGGTTCTGGTAAGTCTACACATTCAGCTTCTTGCCACAAAGAGAATGAGGAGGCTTTGGTTTCACTGGCTCCAGGTGAGCCCCAGCGTGGCATCGGCTTTGGTGAGGGTCCAGGGCATTCCCCACTTGGCCTGATGCTCTCCATGGGGTGCTCAGAGACACCCAGGGAGGATGGCCTTCCTGTAATAGTGATAGAAATCCCCATGAATGCATCACAGCACTTTCCTCTCAAATGAGCTCCTGTATAGGTGAGCCCACACCTCTTGACCTGAGCACAAATTGGAGGCTCCCTCAGCTCCCTGCCCCCCACTCCAGCCAGAGCCAACATGGTGCTGAGACAGGCCCATGAGTGGAGAAGGGCTGTACTCGTTCATCTAGCAAACACTTAGTGAACACCTTCTATGTGCCAGCTGCTCTTTTAGAAGAGAACAGAACACACAAGTCTCTTGATTCTGTCTGGAGTAGCTCTGCCTACAAGGCTGTCCCCTTATTCCCAAGTAACACAGTGACATTTTGGTTATTGGCCTCTGTGACTTCTACTGGGGCTGCAAACTTCCCTTCTATTCTGCAAGGTATTTGAGTCTTAGAACCTCTCATATCCCTTCTGACTTAAATGTGTTTACCAGGATACCTTCCAGAGACATCTAATGTCTCATGGCCAGGATAACAACTGAGCCTTCAAGGAAAGGCCTGCAGTGTCTGAGCATGGTGGGCACAGCAGCAACTGTGGTCTCTGCTGGACAAAGCGCTCCCTCCCAGCACGGGTTCCAGGCTTGAGTTTCTCCAGGGAGTGTCTCACTTCAGTAAGATGCCCTGACACAAAAATCATACAACCTGAAGAACTTCATCCAAAGTTTGGCTCAGGGTCCTCTCTCATGGGGAAGTGCTCTTCTAGCGGCCCATGTGCTGTCTCTGTTTCATTCTGTATGAGTGGCCCCTGAGAACTTCAGAGGTGACCCTGATGAAGGCACAGGACCTGACTGCCAAGACCAACAGGGCTGTTTGGGGAGCCTTCCAGGTGAATTTCTATTCTCCAGTTGTTCACTAGAGGTGCCACCCCTGGACCAAGCCACTCCCAATGGGGGCCACCCACCTGCCTGTAGCCTGAAAGAGCCCTGTGCCCTCCCTGTGTGCCACTGTCATGTCCCATGGCATCCTCACACCCAGGGCAGGAGCAGGCACAGAGTAATGGCCTCATAAACCTACTGATTGTATTTGTCTCCAGCAGAATCAGCTCAACAAAGGCAAGATCTGTCTCAGACCCTTTCCTTTCCTGAACCCTCATGTGTTCTTCCCCCCACCACCCATCACCTGTATACTTGTGCCCGCTTTCTCCAGGTGGACATCAGCTGAAGGAGTCAAGGCAGGGAGCCAGTTTTCTGGATAGCTCCTGCCTCCAGGGAGCTGGATTGAGTCATCCCCACCACTCACCTCCACTTCCCCATGCAGCTGCAAGCCACTCTGAGCAGAGAAAGCAGCATCTGCACACCGGCTGTCCCTAGCCCAAGGAGACAGATATTCTATATGCAGCCCTGAGGTCCAGGCTAAGGCCCACTGTTGGCTCCAAACCAAATTTCCAAATCGAGTTAAAGCTCAAAATGGGCCAAAAATGCTCAGCCCAAGAGAGGGATTTACAGAGCGTTGCCCAATCCATGGGTGTTAAGCTGACAGCGCCTTCCTCACTGGATGGAGGACCAGTATGGAGCAGACCCTAGAGCTACTCTCAGACCCCCAAGTCCTCTCTAGGATAGGGAGAGTCTGCCCTAGCCTCACCACCCAACTCTGCAGTTCTCAGGGGCTCTCCATGTGCTGGACCACAGTCACTGTCCCTGACAGCCAGCTGGACACGAGGGAGTCTCAAGAATGGCCAGTGGGAGAAAACTCTGCTACAAAGCCTGCTGAGCAGAATTAATTTTTTGCTCTCTCCCCCATTCCTGCACTTGGAGTAGCACAAGGAGGAGAAAACAAGCACAAAATGTTGCTTTGACTCGCCTATAATTTCCCCAATTACCTTGCATCCCTGGAAAACACACTTAGAAAATTTCAGCAGCACCCCCCTCAGTAACATTAAGAATTTGCACAACATAAAGCATTGACATGACTGCATTGAGGCCTGAACTACATACCCTGTGATCTCAATATCCAGGACAAGGTGATCATTTGGCTAGTGTTCTCTAGTGAGTGACAAGAGCCATATTGTTTCTGGTTTGTTTGGGGTTTTGTTTGTTTGTTACTTAAGTCCCCTTACCATGTTTTGTTCATGCCACACCAAGAAAAGCCCCAGATGTTCAGACCAGCTGAGAAGAACGGCATCCTGGGCCAGTGAGAACTCAGTGGTTCACAAGAAATCTGCAGAACTAAACATAAACCTGGGCTGAGGGCCCCATGCCACACAATCTGCTAAGGTGAGTAAGCATTGCTTCCTTTCTCTTCCCAAGGCTATTGGTGCTGGTTGTTACTGTGGTCTTGGCTCTCTCTCTCTCAGGTTCTTCCTGCTTCTAGCTCTTTATTCAGCTGTCTTCCAATGCCTGGGCAATAACTTTTGTGGGGATGAAAAAGCCATGGCACCATCTAATTTATCAAATGTCCAGGGGGCCTAAGAAAAATACTCATCTCCATCTGGCAGATAGAGGGGTATCAGGAAATATGGAACTGGGGTATGGGCAGGAATTCTCTTTCAGGTCATAGTTCTGCCCCCAGAATCCCATGAGATCTTAAGAAAGTCTCCTTCTCCTTCTAGTCTTCAGTGTCCTTAGTCTCTTTGGAGGGAGGCCAAAGGACAGAAAAACTCTGAGGGACCCAGAGAGCTGCCCGGTTGGAAGAAGATGCCGAGGTAAATGGAGCCCACCTATTGACTAATTGGTGAGGCTGTTGTCCTGGCTAAGGGGCGAAGCTAGAACCCTTCTCCTCAGCCCTTGGAATCACACAAGTAGCCAGGTTCCCTAGACCCACATGGAGGTTACAGGGAAATACAAGGTAGGAGAGCCCAGGCAGGAGCCCTTTCTTCCAACTCTGGGGCTCATGGCAGACTTCCTAAGTCACCGCATGTAGCAAACTGCCCAGGACAGCAAGCCAAGCTACACCTAGGCTTTTCTCTCACCCTGCAATTTGCACTCCTCCGTGAGGGAAGTTGGCTAGCACGGCCCAGCCCTGCCTACTCAGTGCAGGCTTCTACAGGACAGAGGTCCAGCCAACCAGCCCTGAGGCAGCTGGCATGTTCTATGACTTTGTCTGAGCCATCTGAAATTTTAGGGTCATAAAGACTAAATCATCATAACTCTCTGAGAGTGAGAATGGGTGATAATCTCCACATCCTGGGATTCTCACCATATTCCTTTGAGTTGCCAGCACTGTGACAACCACATTGTCCTCCCTGCCTTCCTTGCACCCTGGGAAACAAGGCTGGAGATGTGTTTGAGAATCAAGCAATGGGAAATTGGGCTCCAGAGAGACAGGTGGAAGGCAAGTGGGGAGCAGGGGATTGCTCACCCACATGAGGCTAGGAAACAAACTAAGCCAACACCTTCCAAATCCTCCCTTTGGTCCCTTTGACTCAACTGAAGTCCCAACCATGAGGATTCCAGAATGTGCCTCACAGGCATCCCAAGACCCAGGTCCTTATTAAACATTACCATACTCATTTGGGCACAATCAGAAGTTTTAATCATCTTCCTTATGGGCAAGATCCCCTTATGGGGATAGATCATTTCCAGATGTGATCCAACATACCAAAAAAAAAAAAAAAAAAAAAAAAAAAAAAGCACACTCATTGATTAACAAATAATTTCTAGATGGTGAATACACGTGACTAGCAATTCCCAGTTGCAAGTTCCATCAAATTTTGTTTGAGTGGTAGAGAAAGCCAGGTGTACCCCCAGAGAAGTCTATATCTTTTCAGTTGAGTCTATCTCTTTCCCAGGCTGGCTCCAGGTACATCTGTTTCTGACCAGATCAAAGAGACGCTGGAGAAAGAGCTCTGGCCTTTACCAGATCCCCTCTCCCACTTTTATTGATGACTTCCCACAGCCGCCATGTTTCAAGGCAAGGGCAAGAGTAAATGATACATGGAGGAGGAGTTCAGAGCTGCCAATCAAAAGAAAGCTGTCAGTCCATGCTATACAACAAGCTGCCTATGTGAGCTTCAGGAAGACACTTCAACTTGTCTGTTGTGTTTATTCTTCATTCAGCTATTTGATTTACAAACATTTTTCAATCACTTATTGTCACTAGTCCCTGATTATCCTATGCTGTGTATGCCCTTGCCCACAGTAGACATTGCTAATCAATGGCTGCACACTTTCCCAAAGATCCTTCACTTGATGCACCAGGCACCCCCTAAAAATCTACTTCTGCCTCGGGTAAGGACTCAGTACAAGTCTGGTAGGACTTGGTGTCCTCAGCCGAGCTGGCAGTTCAACAAAAGAGGCATATCCAGGCACAGCTGCTCCAGAAGGCAGCCTAACAGCAAAGCCACAAGGCAGTGGGAACTTTAAGATTCCAGAAAGGGAGGAATTTGGGCTTGGTGTTGGATCCTGACGTAGGAGCTTATGAGTCCAAAGAGGGGGGTGTCCATTCTAAAAAGAAAATAAGAAAACTGAGAATTTGGAAGGATGACCCAGAGCCAGTCAAAAAGCCACTGGACTGGGTTTAGCTCTAAGCAAAGTTAGCACTGGCAGCTGACTTCTGTGCACATGGGGACCCACTCTGCTGCTTTCTGTGGCCTTCCAGAGCCCCTACAGCTCCCCTAGATGCTCCACATTCCATCAGTTAATTGGTTTGTTCCTTCCATTCTGCGGCAGCAGATATCACGTGACATTTGCATTATTCTCAACCCTCTTTCAAGGGGTATCAATTCCTCCAGTGACCGTAAGTGATTCTCCGTTCCTGCATGTTTCACGGGGCCACTGGAAGGGCAGATGCGCCTATCAGAAAGGAAAATGTCTGCATCTTGGGCTACAACCAAGCCACAACTTAATTTCCTCCTCTGGCTGCACTTCTTGAGAAGTAAATATGAAAAACGGGGCTGGGGTGACTTTGTCTCAGATAAATAAGCCACACTCTGTAGCTGGACAAACAAGGTTCTTGGCTAGAAATAAGATATTCTTTGGCTGGCATCTCCAAAACGTGACAGATTCTTCCCAGATGCTATTTAAAGCATGCTACAAGCTATCCTTGCCTCAATGCATTGCCTACGCCAGACTAAAAATCAGGTAGCGTGCAAACGTAGCACAAGCAATGCTGACACTGAAAAACCTAATGTTTTCCAAGCACATGCTAGAGAGCAATCATTGGGAGAAGCATTTTGCTGGCGTTTTCTCACTCAATGCTCACTGCAATCATCTGAAGTTGGTGTTATTATCCCCATTTTACAATAAGGAAACTGAGGCTCAATAAAGTCAAGCAAATTGCCCAGAGACATAGTTAATAATGGATGCAATAGAGGTTTGAACTCAAGCCTAACCTCAAGAGGCATGGTCTTAATTGCCAAAGGCCATGTCTGTGGGCTCTCTGTCCACCCCTCTCCTGGCCACCCCATACCCAGAGGGTCCTGGCTGAAGCTTGTCACCATGACAACAAGCACTGATCTGGGCCACCATGATTCAAAGATGCTCAACAAATCAGAACTTTCTGTACTTCTCCTGGGAAGTCTGGTGGCCATTTTCCACAGGTGGAGAACTCTGGCTGACAGAGGGGCTTGAATGCCAGATCTCAGCCTCGGTAGAGTTGTCATTGCTCTGAGAGAGAGACAGGCATGTTTTTGATGAGCACAGAGCAGGCTGAGAGGAGGTATGTGGCTGGTTACTGTGTCACAGCAGGGAAGGAAATGCAGTGTGAAGGCCAAAATATAGACAATTGACAATGTGTTACTTTTACAGCCAAAAGCCAATGTTTCAGGCAAAGCAGAAATTCTATATTGAACACACCCCTCTGTCAAAGCCCAGGATGATGACTTTCAAATGCAAATATAAAATAACACACAGAAATTTGTCATGGATCTCAGTTAATGACTCTCTTTTGCCCTCCAGATATATCCATTACCACTGGCAGGCATTTCCAGCCATGATTTCTTTCCAGCTTCTACATCTCTACATTAGGCCAGTTCTTCATTTCCTGCAGAACAGTGGTCCTTATCCTATGGGCCTGGTTCTATATCATATCCTAGAGCCATAACAAGAGGTCCATGAGGCTGTTTGCACATTAATGCCTGAAGCTTTAGTATGTCTTATTTTGAATAAATGTTAACTATCTTTTTAATGCATATTGATGCTACAATCACTGAAAGACACACATTTATTTCAAAACTTTCTCAAATTTGTGGTAACTTAGTTATTAATTAACTTTTCAGTTAATTGGATTGTGAAAGTCCATCAACTATTCTGTGGGGTTTTTGAAACGTTTTGACATTAAAAGGGAATCCTTATAATCTCCCAGACACTGAAGTTCTTCTCAGATTTTCTTTTCACAAATTATTTTATGGACTTCAAAGGGCGGGAAGGAAATCCTTAAAGCTACAAAAAGCACAGAGGACACCTGTGGTTGATTGCAAGAATCAATGTCATCAAAGGTGGCTTCTCCCATCACAAGGTGGAATCTATGTCTTCACCTGGTGATTGAGTTTGGCTAATAGAACTCAGAGAGCACAACATTACAGAAGGTCCAAGCCTGGGCCTCAAGAGTTTTGTACACTTCCATAGGCTCCCCTGGGACCTTGCCACTTCTGTAATATAAGAAAGTCTGGCTTTGCCTGATGGAGGATAGGAAAGCAGCTTGTAGGGCCCTGCCACCTCTGGGGACACTATATTCTTGACCTTGGCTAACAGTGACCCCTGTTGTAGTCAGCTTGGGCTGCTATTACAAAATACCATATACTGGATGGATTAAACAACAAATATTTATTTCTCACAGTTCTGGAGGCTGAGAACTCCAAGACCAAGTTACTAGCAGATATGGTGTTTAGTGAAAACCTGCCTCCTGGCTCATGGGTGATGTCTTCTCATTATATCCTCACATGGCACAGAGCAGAGAGGAGGGAACCAAGCTCTGTGTCTCTTCTAACAAGGGAACTAATCCCATTCATGAGGGTTCCACCCTTGCAACCTGATCCCTTCCCAAAGCCCCACTTCCTAATACCAGCACACTGGGAGTTAAGATAACAACATACGAATTTGGGGGGAGACACAAACATTCAGTCCCTAACACCTCCTAATGGAAGAGCTGTCACAGTTGCCAAAGGAAGGGGTCTGAAATTTCAGAATGAAGTTAGGAGAGTTAACTGCACTTAATTTTTGGCATCTCCTACCTGTTTGCCGCACTCAGGCTAGCCAGACAGGAGATGCTGCTTCAGCATCTGTCCTTCTTCCCCCAACTCTTGTGTATCTCACCCTGTGTTCCTCATGAACATGAGTTTGTTTCATTCTCTCATTCCTCCTACTGGGATTTCCATTTTGACCCATTCTGCCTAACTAAGGTTGAGATTATATCCAACCATTTTCAGAAACAGATCTTTCTTTCAGACCTTTTTCCATAATAGTTAAAGTCCCTAATGCAATGGTGAGCAAAGTTTCCCGGGCCGTCTGACCACTTCAGGAGTCTAGGGTCCCTGGAGAGCCAGTCAACAATACACTTAAATCTTCTAGTTAAATCAGGTCAGAATTAGTAATAAAGACACATGTTAAGAAGATACATGTTCCCATATTGTTATGGTGCTAAATCATCTCTACAGTCACCTGTTGTAGGGGGTAAGAACCAAAAGACAGTCTTCCTAGGGAAAGGCTCATCCTCAGATTACAATGCTCAGTCTCTGGCCCAGATCTTAATCTAGGGCCTTCTCTTTTGACTATTCCAAAAGCTCCTTTTCCTCTTATGAGGTCACTGTCCATCAGTAAATACTTGAATCAAGGAACCACAAAATTTGGGAACAGGCTTCTGAGAGAGAAAATCAGAATTTAAATGAAGTTTGCTTTAGTCCAGAACCCAAGTAGCTGGGTGGGCCAGCCACCCTCTGTGGGACCACTGCCAGTCCAACCTAGTAGGGTCTGGCCTCTTGCTGATACAGAAAATGGAGGTTTTCTTTAAAAAATAAAATAAAAATTTCCCTCAGAGCAAACCTGTATACTGGTTCCAACTACCATTCTCAAGACACAGAAGCTAGGAGTGGAAAGTGACCCTTTTTGTCCATCCCACTGACTGCCCTGGTAACAACTTCCAAAAATTTGGATTCAAAGATGTTTTGGGGGTGCCAGAGTGGCTCAGTCAGTTAAGTATCCAACTTTGGCTTAGGTCGTGATCTCGCGGTTGGTGAGTTTGAGCCCAGTGTCGGGCTCTATACTGACAGCTCAGAGCCTGGAGCCTGCTTTGGATTCTGTATGTGTCACTCTCTCTGCCCCTCCCCCACTTGTGTGCTCTCGCGCTCTCCCTCGCTCTCTAAAATAAGTAAATAAGAAAGAAAGAAAGAAAGAAAGAAAGAAAGAAAAGAAAGAAAGAAAGAAAGAAAAGGAAAGGAAAGAAAAAAGAAATGTATTTTGGTTATTTTCACAATAATATGGGCAGCTACTCCTAGGAAGG
The DNA here is from genome assembly GCF_018350195.1 of Panthera tigris. Classification (NCBI taxonomy): domain Eukaryota; kingdom Metazoa; phylum Chordata; class Mammalia; order Carnivora; family Felidae; genus Panthera; species Panthera tigris. The sequence goes on from NC_056662.1 coordinate 123,170,538, forward strand.
AGTAAGAGCTCACGGCCAAAGGAAGGAGTGTCTGTGTCATAGTAATTGTCACCATGTGTGTCAATTCAGCATTATGTGGGGCCCTGGGTGTCCCCACAGCCCCCGCAGGTCAACCCTATCAGGTTCTGCTCACTGTAGCACTAGCATAAACTCTTCATCTGCCATTGCTTCCTAGGGGTGACCCCTGACTGTTCACAGGAAAGTGTCAGCTCAGACACTGCTACCACCTCTCACAGAGACCTTAAAGCTAGCTCAGGTCCAGGCTATGACAAGCAAGAGATCTTTTGAGACCAACCAACTCTGTGCACAGACCTGTCCTGGGTGCTGCTAAGCAAAGAGAAGAAAAAAATCATCATCATCATTATCATCACCACCATTACCACCACCACCACTGCTGCCACCATCATCATCATCACCATCACCATCATTATCATCACCACCACCACCATCACTATCATTATCATCATCACCATCACCACCATAATCGCCATTACCACCATCACCCCACTATCACCATCATCATCACCATCATTATCATCACCACCACCACCATCACTATCATTATCATCATTACCACCATCACCCCACCACCACCATCATCATCACCATCACCATCATTATCACCATCACCATCATTATCATCACCATCACCATCATTATCATCACCACCACCATCACCACCACCACCATCACCACCACCACCATCACCACCACCACCATCACCACCACCACCATCACCACCACCACCATCACCACCACCACCATCACCACCACCACCATCATCACCATCACCACCACCATCATCATCACCACCACCATGACCACCATCACTATCATCACAGTCACTATCATCACCATCATCATTACCATCACCATCATCACCCCCACAAAACTTACATAGTGATCACTACATGCCAAGGAGAGTTCAGTATTAACTCATTTAAGCCATAGCAACTTTATGGGACAGGTGTTAGCAATAGCCCTCTTTCACAGGTAATGAAGTTGAGGCCTTGAGAGATTAACTGGCTCAGGGTCACCAGGTGCTAACAGTAAGGCTGTAATTCCACCCCAGGCAACTGACACCTGTGTCCGTGCTTCGCCCTTCTGGGGAATGATTTCCCATGAAAAGAAATGGACTTCCTGCCCTTGGGATGGATGGAAGGTTGAGACCAGCACACAAGGAACAAAGTGAGAGCAATACAGCAGATGGCTGAAAGAGGGATGAAGGGAGTAAGGACTGTAGCAGGCAGAAAGATAGCCTACTGCTAGAGGAAGCCTCTCCACCTTCCAGCCACAATATGGTAAAGCTTCTACTGGGTCAGGCACTGTGAAAGTCCTGGGGATATCATAATTTCTCTTTAAAAGTTGCCACCTGTATCACACTTTGTCCTGAGACATCACACAGGATATAATGACTGAGTTGATCCTAAGCTTGTCCTATTGGGAAGAACTAAATCATCCTCCCAGAGCACAAAGCAAGCTTGGTGCTTTTTGGAGTTTAAAACAGGGAAGGAACAAGGAGGGTGGGAAGAGGAAGGGGTTTAGGTTGGCATTCATGGGACCCCCCCACCACCACCTCACAAGGCTACACAGTGGACCCTTGACTAAGAACCTAGCTGACCCATCAACTTCCTATCACAACTGTCACTCCCTTGCTTGCACAAAGATATTTCCAAAGGACCCAGGCCTACACGTTCCTAAGGAAAGGTATTTCATATCCTTAAAGCCGAGCTCCATTTCTCTGGATCTCAAAACAAAGTTGAGAAGTTGGTCTTAGATTCACGAGCAGCTCTGAGAAAATAGGACTTGGGATATGAGTTGCCAAAAGAAAATCCAGACCAGGAAAAACAGTGGCAAATGGTAAGTGCCAAATAAAAGAGACTGTGAACTCTTGAAACTCTAATCAGCCCTTTGAGAGATAAGACAGTAATTAGCAAGCTAATTGGAGCTACATGTTATTTAGTGCTTAATGTTTACCAGATTCTGTATTAAAATTTACACACAAAAAAATCATATTTAATGCACATTTAACACTCACAACCACAGCGCAAATTCACCTAACTTGAATAAAGTCTGACTTTTTGGCTCTGCTTTTAAGAGGACCATCACATTCAAAGGAACCTCTGTGGAGCCGTTAAAATGATAGAAGAACAGACTCCATCAACACTATAGTCCCTCAAGGAAATACCAAAGTGGCATTACTGTCCTAACGCACAGGGAACCTTCTTAAAGATTGTCTTTCCCCAGTTCCCTCTCTTACCATGGCTCACATGCTTGACAGATGCCCTGGAATCCTCTTTCTTCCCTCAGCCCAGAGGGAAAGAGACTCACTCCCAATTAAGTCTGCATGACTCTATCTCCTCTGCTTCTCTGCCCTGGTTCCATCTTTGTTCTTCAGCCAGCACCTGCCGTTTGCAATGGAAATCCTACAAGGCTCCGTGTTTTACCCTTACCCACACCCCCAAATCTGGGTAATAAAGACCCCAAAACTATTAGGCAAGGATAGCAGACGCTTCTTAGCCAGCAAGGGGAGGGCAGGGGGAAGGTAGAGACAGAGTTTTGGTAGCGTTTTGACCATCATAAATGAATTGTGAGCCATAATTTACAGATAAGAACGAGGCTCAGAGTTAAGTACTTTTTCAAAAGAAGCTAGTAAGTGGATTTGAACTCAGGTCATTTGCAAACATATAATAAAAAGCTACAAATAGCTGCCACTATCCAAATGCTATTAGTTCATGTGAAATAAATGTGCAGTTCCTACCACTCTTTCCTGGGTTGATACACAAAATACCCTTTCCCGTTTTTTAATTTTTTACCTCTGGGATATCATAGACACAGAGACCCACCTACTGCACACACACAGACCTGTGCAAACACACTCACCACGACCCACACTCACGCATGAGAAACATTCCCACGACCTCACCTACTGTGGGGGTGAAATCTCAGGCTGCCTGTATGCTGGCCATTGGTAGCCTGCTATTGGAAATGGCTCCTGAGAATCCAGCATTTCTGCATTTACCCTTCTCTGCTAATTTGCAAGGAAGCAAATTCTTTTCACCAGCGTAGAAATAGCCCTAAATATGTTTGTGCTGCAGGAAAGGAGGCAGCTGACCAACATTCAATTACTGGGGCCAGTGCACGCAGGCCAACCAGCTGGGGCACATCTTGCTACCCACTGGGAATAGAGAAGGGAGGGTGGGGGTTGCTGTCTCAGAGAAGTGGGGTTTCTAAAAATAACAAACACTGTTATATACAGTGTTCTGTTATATATGACAGAAGTATTTTGAAAAATAATGATTAATTTTTTTTTTCTCTTTTGCATTTCCTCATGCATGACATGTGCTCCAGCCAGCTAAGGTATACACTAGTTGGGTGGGGTGGACTGGGGGAGGCTGGTATGGTTATAGCAGGAACGCAGAGAGAAAGAGTTCACGCTCAGCTCATATTATTGAAATATGATTTCATAGTAAAATGATAGCCTGAAAGCTAGGCAATGGCAAGAGAGAAAAGATGTTCTAATCACTTTAGCTTCTATTCAACATATTGACAACCAGGCAGGCAGGCAGCAGTAGTTACTGAGCCCTTCTCTGTACTATTCCAGAAGATTTGTTTTGTCTTTAAGAAACTCAGGGGACAGAGGCACACCACAACCAAATGAACAGAGGTAAGATAATACTAGGTGTCGATAAGTGCTATGAACAAGATAAAATAGGGTAATGGGATGTGGGATGTGTGTGTGTCTGTGTCTGCATCTGTGTCTGTGTGTTAGAAGTGGGCAGAAGGCCTGTTTTACTTAGGGAGCTCAGAAAAGACTTGTTGTGGAGGTGACATTTAACCTGAGATTTGAGAGATGAGATAGCAATCAAGCAAAGATCTAAAGAACACTGTTCCAAGGAGAAGTAACAGCAAGTGCGAAGGTCCTGAGACAGAAACAAGTTTAGAAAATTGGAGAGAAGGACAGAAGGTCATTGCTGCTGGAGTATTATAAATGAGCAGAATGGAGAAATAGGGAAAGGAAGATGTTTGCAGAGGGTAGATTCTATAGGGCCTTGAGACTAAAGCAAATGATTTAAATTTTATTCTTATTACACTAGAGATCCATATTGTTTTAAGCATGGAAGTGACACGATCTAATTTATACTTTAAAAAGATCACTCTTGTCACTGTGTGGGGAAAATATGTCAGGTTTTCTCAGCTACTGACCTTTTGGGCCATGTGATTCTTTGTTGGGGAGGGTGGGGGGACTGTCCTGTGCACTGTAAAATATTGAGCGGCATCCCCGGCTTCTGTCCACTAGATGCTAGTGGCACCTTCATCACAGTAGTGATGACCGAAAATGATTTCCAACATTGCCAAATGTTCCTTCGGTGGGGAGGGACTGACCCCAGATGAGAACCTCTGCTCCATGGGGACGCAAGAAGTCAGAATCCCAGCTAGCTTTCTTAAGCTATACTCTACAAAATAAAGACCACTCAATTTTGTTCATTTTTGACTTTGTATTTGCGTTTTACTGAAATACATCCTCTGTGCATAAAGTGGACCAACTTGTGACTCCATGCCTACCTTTCAATCTGGCAGTGAATCAGAAACCCAGGGGCCAGGTGCTTCCCTTGGCCCTGACCCTTGCTTTAGAACCTGAGTGAGGTTCTTTACCTCTCTGGATCTTCCTTTCTTAGGGAAATGAAGGGATTAAACCTCAAGCTGTCTAAATCGTCCAGCTCCACCCACCTGGGCTTTGAAGAATGAACAAGGTGTGAGAGCACGCTTCCCACTCAACCTCCATAACTGTATACAGCGCGGGTGAAGACAAAACCAGCCACCTACTCCCTAATCCTTCAGTCCTTAATTCTTTGACCTTCAGAAAACGTTGGGTCCACTTCTCTTCTGGCTGTCATTCCTAGCCCTGCAGAGTTGGCCTTGGGGATTAGGACTGGTAAGGAGCAGTAAACCAGGAAGCCTTAAGAACATTTCCCCTGGAGGCTGGGAAAGCACATCAGAAGGAAGGACCCTGTTTTCCTTCTTCCATTCTCTCAGCGCTTCGCTGAAGCTGAAGGGAATGACATCACAACAAAACAAAGTTGCCAAGACATACTCTACAATAATGTCCTCACATGGTTACATTTTCTGCAAATTATAGCGTTTGGAGTATAAATCAGAGTAATTGTTTAAATCAGAGTGACTGTTGAAACAGATTTCCAGTGATCAAATCAAAAACGCAATCATTCTTGTGGTTCCTCCGGTGCTTGGAGCCCCACATACTTCTGAAACTGTCGGTTGTCAGTTACACGGACTGTTTACATTAACATGCTGCCCTACAGAGAAAATATATATTTTAAGAAGAAAATGTGAATCCAGGGTTACAAGAATGTTTCTGAAACAGCTAAGTCATCTTGTTTCAAGTAAAACCAGATGTTTGCATCAAGAGAAAGCCAATCATTTCTTTTAATTATGCTCAATGGTCAGGCCACCAAGAATACCCACATGTGTACACATGAGCCGGTGGAAATCAAAGGCTTTGTGACAGAGAAAGCAATCAGCAACTCCCAGACCACCAAATGGCATCCCCAGCACCAGCTCTGGGCACTTTTTGAGTTCCGTCTCTGAGAGTCTTGAGCCAACATACCAAGCAAGGGCAGGCTTAGGGATGGATTCTCTAATCAAGGCTGAAGTTCACAGAAAATGCACCTCAACAGTTAAACCGTCCTCTTAAGTGTCCTCCCAGGACACTTCTCGATCACCAAAGACTCAGGAAAGCACATAAAGGCAGAGCCCATTCCTCCTGTCTTATCCTGAAGGAGATAGATACATTTGGGGTGATGGGGGGTTGGGGGAGGTGCCACGCCTGCTTGCCTCCACAAAGAATGGAGGAGCCAGAGTTCACAGAAGCTTACCTGTTAGCTTGGCCTCTTCTCTGATGCACCCTGAGGTATGATGACCCTGGGGAAAGTTGTCCTAGTGTCTGGCAATGACATCCTGGACAGGTGGGCACAGGGGAAGGCTTTGTAAGCGTCAGCTTCCCCCTAAGGTCCAGGCACAATCTTAGAGAAGGTCCACTCTCCTGAGCAGACATCACTGCCTACAGGGTGTCTTTCCTGGTGGAGTCACAGAGTCTTGATCTAGGAAGATCCTTTAGTCAAAATGTCCCCCACAGCCAAGGAGAGTGGCCATGCCTTTGAGACATTCCCCAAACACAACCACAGCACCTGAGCCTTCCCCCAAGTAGATGGCAGGTCCTGAATATTTGTTCTAAAGGACTGAAGAATCTAAGTATTGCTCCTACAGTGCTATAAAAACATTCCTTTTAAATCTGTTCCCCAAACTTCATTGCATAGGTACCAGCCTCACAGTATCACCACATACTATTATTACTTTTCTTTAAATTAACATGCCTTTTTTTTGTTTTTACTTAAATAGCTTCTTTAGTCTTTTCCTAAAATATTCATGAAATCAAACTAAGATGTGTTAGTTGTATATCCTTTTAATATGTGTTAAAACAAATAAATTCCATTAAAATAAATGTCATTAATGGGGCACCTGGGTGGCTCAGTCGGTTGAGTGTCCACTTCAGCTCAGGTCCTGATCTTGCAGTCTGTGGGTTCGTGCCCCACGTTGGGCTCTGTGCTGACAGCTCAGAGCCTGGAGCCTCCTTTGGATTCTGTGTCTCCATCTCTCTCTCTCTTTCTCTGTGTCCCTCCCCCACTCATGCTCTGTCACTCTCTGTCTCTCAAAAGGGAATAAATGTTAAAAAAATTTTTTTTTAAATGTCATTAAGTAAATTTCCACAAAATATATACCGTTAAATAAATTTGTTAAAATAAATATATGCCATTAAAATAAAAACACTTATCCATGTCTTGGCTAAAATCATGTCACACGTTGCCATTGCTACTCACCCATAGCTGTGGGAAATACAGCTCTAAATTATTGTGTAGAATTCTAGTGTTTCTTCCAAACTCTGAATCAATTTCTTTTGATACAGGTATCAAGGCCATACCTGTATCCTTCCCCATGATTCCATGAGCCCTGAAACCAGCTTCCAGCATGGTGTTTCCTGATTGGAGGATTAAAGCCCCTACTTCATTTGTTCCAAGAAACAACCACCATTTCCCATCAAGAGAATGAAGAAGGGACACTTCTCCATGATTCGTCATGACAGGGTGTGGACAAGAACTCAAATACACATTCTACTGTTTTCTCAAAGTCTTCACTTGTAGAAATAGGGATATTTCTATTTTTTTTTCTAAAGGGACCAGCATGGGAAATTGTAAAGGAAAGCAAATCTTCTTTATTATCTTCTTAAGCAAATATTATTATTAAACTTATTAATATTATTAAAATAATATTATTTAAAAATTATTATTAAGGATTCTGCTTTGAACTCAGCCTAGAAGTCAGAACCATGTGCATGAAGCAGGCCATTTTGTAATCACTTCTAGGCTGCGGTAGACTGGTGATGTCCTCAAAACAAAGCCATCATGGGGATTCGTGAAGTCAGAAGACAAGTGAATTGTTTAAAGATAAAACACTCCTACTTTAGACCCTCAGATCCCCATAAGATGGGGGTTTAATAACATAAATGACTGTTTTGAAAAGTGCTTTGACTCCATTTTGCCAAATGTTTATTTGGGTCTTTCCATCTTATCAGTTAAGTACCCAGACTTGGCTCCAGGCCACCTATCCTGTCCAATAATAGTGGGGTTCACACATCCTATTGCTTCGCACAACTCTGTGACGTCACAGCCCAGAAGCGTCACCTGAAGTACCCCTGCTGAAATTCCACCCACCCACTCGTCCGTTCAACCTTCTAACAAACAATTGTTCAGTACCTCTTAAATGCAATGATCCAAGGTATTCGCTTTGGAGGATTTGAAGATGCATTACTCCTGCAGACAACTGACCTTTTTCAATGCAGAGACAGTGCCAGGAGCATTTAGTCTTCTTAATTTACTAGAAGTAAATCTCAGAACAATACAGCATACTGTTTAAGTAAGAAATTTCTCAGAAAATCACTTCTCTCGCAGGAGGTTGAGTCAACGACTGAAGGGAATTTAATTAGAGCTTTAAATGGAGATGCAAATAGGTTCTGATACCAGGAGAAAAGGAAGAGGTTGAGGCAAGTGGCAAGACAAATAAGTTGCATGCCATAAACCTCCAGTCTCACTCTTAGCAGCTCCAGAAAACCCTGTTCAGACCCAGCAGATGCATCCAGAAGACCTGGCATATAGCAAAGTACCCTAAAGCAGGTGGACCCCATCAAAACTTTGACTACATGGTAGGTCCCCTGGGAGGAAGCCTCAGCCCTCAGTGCCACTTGCTGTTTCTGACGTTTGGTAAAGACACTTGCAGGGAAGGAGACCAGCTGTGGGCAGCCAAGAAGAGACAACACCATCTTAGGACCCAGAGGCCTCATGGCTGCCCACCCCAGAAGCACCGACCTTCAACCTGGCCACTCCAGGCAGGGCCCTACAGCGAACTCCTGCTGCCGATGAGGCTGGTGAAGGCTGCTACCCTAATCCCATGGCCTAAAGCCTTCCATAGCCCAACTTCCCACACTTTGAAAGAGTTACTCAATATTCAAAGGTCTGTCCTGTCCACTGTCACACGGGAATATTTCTCGAGGCAGGGGCCTTTAAGGACACCTCACAACGCACACATTGAGGTACTATATACTCCACCTGGGAGTGAAGCTCACCTTGCCCCTTCTCACAGGCAAACAGAATCTGGAGAGCCACAGGCCAATCAACAAACCAAGTTGGAAGTCAAGGGCTGCAGCAAGTTACGGATCTCACCGCCAGAGGGCAGCCCTACACAGGTGCGCAGTGTCTCTCCCCATTTGTGAGAGGAGAAAACTAAGGTTGGAGGAGGGTTTAGCAACACACACAAGAAGTACAGGATAGATCCAGGCCCAGAACCCCAGCCTCCCACCTCCCAGCCAGCACTTTCCCACTTGCCCCCCAGGTGTCAGGAAAGGGATGTTTTGGATGGTTTATGTATCTTTATTTACAGTCAGTGAAGTTGGCTGGTCAGAGCTTCAGCATCTCTCCCCACTCCCCATGGGATCCCCCACAATCCCTGGGATGCCCTAACCTTTTTTTTTTTTATCTTGAACCACGGGGAGAAATACATTGCACATTGCAACCCTCATTTAGTATTCTATAGATCATACACAAAACTGAAACACATTTTTTACAAAGTAATACCTATATTCCTAAGACAACTGTACTTGTCCTATGTCTTTTTTTTAATGTTTATTTATTTTTGAGAGAGACAGAGACAGAGAGAGACTTGGAACACGAGTGGGGCAGGGGCAGAGAGAGAGGGAGACACAGAATCTGAAGCACGCTCCAGGCTCTGAGCTGTCAGCACAGAGCCCGACCTGGGGCTCAAACCTGTAAACCACGAGATCATGACCTGAGCTGAAGTCAGATGCTTAACCGACTGAGTCACCCAGGTGCCTCCTATGTCTTTTTTTTTTTTTTTTTTTAATGTTTGGCTACATTAACTTCACTGCCCACGAATTGGTTGCCAGTCCTAGTTGAAGGCTGGCCTGAAGAATGGCCCTCCAAGGAAAGTAGGACACTCAAGTCCAATGTAGTGTCATCCCTTGTATGACCTGGGTGTCACAAGAACTTAGGAGGGTTTCTCCAGTTGAAGAAGGAGAATAACAGGCAAACCTTGACCTAACATTCAGCCTCACTCCGTCCGTGGCATTCTGCCATTCATTCCCTCAGCAAACATGAAGCCACCACCAAGAATTCAGCCCAGTCCTGAGCCAGCCCTGCCAGACAGTGATTCCTACCTGCAGACATCCCTGGGGCCAGCCTTCCCCTGCAGCCTGCAGGTCCTAGAAGCCATGTAGGGTCCCCATTCAGAGGCTCTGTGTGAAAAAGAAGACAGGGATGCAGGGGAATAATCTGAGGCCAGAGGGTCAGAAGATGCTCACAGCCTAGGGGCCTCACCAGGCTAAATCTGCAGCAGGAAGTTTTTGACTGGAGGCCAGAACCTCAGGGGAGGAGCCCAGAGGCAGAGCCCCCAGGATGTTCCCTCCTGTAGCCAAAACATGCCTCCCCCAGACTCAGGCAATAGCCCCCTCCCCCTGGGGGAGGGCACAGCTAATAGATCTGCCCAGAAAGTGCTTCCTGACACTCTGCCAAGTATTTCACTTGCTCAATTTCATCCCCTCACTCCCAGCATGTTATTTTATGAAGGAACTCAAAGGAGGAGACATCTATCACTGATCAACCCTCAAGTGATCTTCCAGTCCATCTTGAACCCAAAAGCGGTTCTCAAGTCCAGTTCCCTGATGTCTGGGAAGATTCCTGGTGAGGTCCCACCATGGGACTAAAGCTTCCAGCGTCATCTCTGATGGGGCAAAATGCAAGACAATAAAGAAAATTCTCCAAACCCTGACTCGGACAGGGAGCCCTAGGGCCAGGGCTCTACCCCCTGAGGATGCTGTTTCCACCCCCAGCATGGGCCAGAGTCCCTGACTTCCCGTCACCTCATGGTTCTGCAACTGTGGCCCCAAAGAGAAGAAAAATGACTCCAAAAGAGTTGAATCAGTTCATTGCAAGTGGTATTTATTGGGTGTCTATAGGGTACAAAGCAGTGAACTTAGCATTGAGGGAAGGAAGATGATGAGTTCACCCCAGTCCCTGACTTCAAGTTTTTCCAGTCTAGTTGGAGAGCTAAGCCAAGCATTGGCTTGGGTAACACCCTGGCAAGGAGCCTCCTGGCCTTGCTGGTTCCCACTCTGTTCCCTCCCTGAACCCACACTTCATTCACCTACGGTAGGATTGCATGTATCCACTCACCTGGTTGCTGCTCAGATAGAGTGTCACTCCTTTGTGAGCAAGTCAGAGACAGGCTACCTGCTGGCTATCAAAATGAAGGAAAGGGCCATGAGGCAGCTTCTATGAGGTGGAAAAGGAAAGGAGTGGCTTCAGCTCTCGGGTCTCCAGAAAGGAACACAGCACTGTGGACAATTTAATTTTAGCCCACTGTCAAACTTATATAGAACCAGGAGATAATAAATCTGTGTCGTTGTGGCAATCTGTTATGGCAGCAATAGGAAGCTAATGCAGATGTTGGCCATTTCTTTTGGAGCCGGTACCCTGTTGACATCCCTCCTCTTCAGAGCAAGAGGAGAGAGACATCATTATATGAGACAAGGCAGACTTCTCTGGAAAGCCAGCTCCACAAAGAGAATTATCTAGTTTTAGTGGGGAAGGAATCAGGAGCTGGTTCTTGGAGAGACAGAGGGAGGTGTCCAAGGGAAATGTGAGCTGGCAGAGGAAACAGATCCCTAGCCCACCCACATGCAGCCCAGGAGCAGGGCACCTGCAGTTGTGTGCCCGGGGAAACGTGGACAGGGAGCACCCTAACCCTAGAGGCCCCCATACAGAGCAGGCACGCAGCTGCCAGTGGAGCCGGCAGCCTTCTAATGAACCACGTGGCCCTGGGCAAGAAGCCACCGGGGTGGCAAGTGGTCACATGTGAGGCCCCCGGTTCTCCCATGCTTCCCCTTGGTTGCAAAGCCATGAGGTTCTGATATAACACAAGTGAGGAGGAGAAGCCACGAAAAGTGACAGATACTATACATCAACTATGTCCAGGGGCCGTTTTACTAGATTTAGTTGTGCTGTCGGAAGATAGGGAATTATGACCTCTCTTGTATGCCTTCACAACCCCTGAAGCCCTGGACCAGGCAGGGCCCAGGAGTGACAGCAGGTACAGGGGTAGCACTCTCCTTTCTGCCCTCTCTCAGACCAGACTGGCACTGCTCACACCTCCCCACCCCTCTCTGCAAACAGGGCACAGGGTGGGTCATCGGTCCTTTCAAAGTCCATGACCCAAAGGCAGTTCATGAGTCCTTAGTGAGTAAGTAACGCAGAGGAGGGTGAATAACTGAGCTCTGACTCTGAGGCACATTTAACTTCAACCATCCTAGCAGCAGTGCTGGCTCTGGGGTGAAAGGAGCCTCCGGGAACCAGGATGGCTCCTGTGGTCATCAGCCACCAGCCCTGGCCAGCTGCACCCAGACATCATCACACTGGTCCACGCTGCCTCTCTTGTGCCACTGCTATCACTGGGGACCCTGGCACCCAGTCCCTGCCTCCCTATGTCATGTCACAGCCACACCTTCTGAATACTGACCCCTCCTTAGGGCATTATCCTGGGGCGGGGGAGGGGGGGAACTGGGCATCCATTGCTGTTCCCAGAACCCAGAGCTTCCCCCTGCCCCATCCAGACTCCAGAAATCTCCTTCAAGACCTGGTGGGATGGATGATGGGGAGTGTCTCCTTCTTTAAGTTTCCTGCAAAATGTCTCTCCCTCCCTCTGCCTCTGTCCCCCCTCCCTCATTCTCTCTCATCTCTCATTCCTCTATCTCTTTCTGTCTCTCCCTCCCTCCTTTTCTCTCTCTCCTTAAACCCTCGAGGCTCTAGCATAATCTTGTCAATGGTTTTAGACATTTCGGAAACAAAATCCAGGAAAGAGAGTGTCTCACAGACGACTTGTGCTTTCAGACAAGCCACAAATCTCCCCTGAGGAAAGAAGCCCACAGGCTGCTAACTGCTTGAAAAGGGGATGGAAAATGGCAAAATACAGGGAGGGACAAAAACGTAATTAAAATGTTAAAAGGTTGCCCTGACACAATAAAAATAATAGCCATCTTTTTGCAGCTATTTATTTAATAACTCGTGACCCAGGGCCCACTCTGCCAGAACGGTGGGTGCTGGGGTACCGTGGTCCACACAGAGGCTGGGCCCCTGCTTTCACAGGCTTTCCTTCCGGGAAACTTCAGACCACAAACTCTTAAAGAAACAAGGAAGCATCCATGCCATGCAGAGGACAGGGCACTCAATGGCCCAGAGCTGGTGACTGCATTAGACGGTAGGGCTGGGTGGGGGCGCGGGGGGCAAGGTCAGAGGCGGCCCCTCTGATGTTTACACCTAGACCCGAATAATAGATCACACAGATAGAACAGGACTCACGTTTTATGTGCTGAGCACCTTCCGTGTGCTGTTCTATTTAATTCCCACAGCTGACCTATGGAATCTACCTTGTCTCCATTTTACAGATGAAGAAACTGAGGTTCTCAGAGATTAAGTTTCTGGTCTGAGATAACACAGCCCGCTGCAGAAAGCAAGGACCAGACAGATGTGCAGTCTATCTGGCTCTAAAGTCACATGTCCCCTACTCTGCTAGGAGAGACTAATTGCATCCCTCTTGGAATTTTCCCAAATGTTCCAGACAGAAATTTCTTTCCCACTAGGTGCTGACATTTCAATCTTTCCTCCTCGGTCCCCTGGAAAGGGCGACCTGCAAGGTGGTTTCCATGCCCACTACCGCCTCTCATGGGAGAGGACGAAGGTGTCCACCAGCCACCTGGACTGGCCTCGCTCTCGCTGCCTGCTGCCCTTCTCACCGGGGCGCTGGCCTTCTTGCCCCTTCCCCTCGGACCCGGACCGTCCCCCCCGCCCCACCCCCACCCCCTCCTGTGCAGCCCTGTCCCACAGGCCGGTAGCTGGGACAGAACTGGACCAGCGTGCTGAGAGGAGCCTCAGGTGACTGGCCAGTGGTATTGAAGCCTATTTTTATTCACAAAAAAAAATCTGTTCTGTATTTTATTCAGCTTTGGGGCAAGGAGAGGTCAACTCTCTTCACCTCTGCTGTAAGATGAGAATACGGCAGGAAATGAAATGACAGGGAAGCCAGCCCAGGAGAGGGAGAAGGGCAAATTACAGGGAAATTAAAAACCTGTGTTCAGATCAGAGTGGAGGGTGTCAAAGCTCCCCTTTCAGGGGGCCCTCCTCCCCAGGCCGCGGGCCGGCTAGATGCCTCGCTTGACAGACTCCACGTGACGGCCGCTGACTCGGAGGCTGGTGGCCCAGCACAGGTGCCACCCGTCCTAGCCTCCAGAAGGAGGTCCTGGCTTCTGCCTGCTACACATTACCTGTGCCTTCCCACTCCACAGGGTCAGTGGAAGGGACTTCACCAAGGAGCAGAGCCCGACAGCCGGGTGTGCCGGTGCATGGTCTGCCTTCGTCCTCATCGTGGTTCCTGAGTGACTTCTGTGAGCAGGGAACAGGGTCCCCAGCCATCAAGTCAAACGCACGTTAGTTATTTGGAACTCAGATTAAGCAGCTCTCTGTTCCCTTGCTCGCACAGAGGCATGACTTCAGCTCTTACCTATCCTTCAAATGCCCCTCCTCCACATAGCCCTCCCTGAACTGGAGCAGAGACTACGGTTTTGGTCTCAGCATCCCAACAACTGGAACATGCCAGGCACTTTTCCTCTTGGCCTGCTGGGTGCAGAGACATAATTTTAATTGTAACCGGAAAATGATCACCGAGCACCTGTTATGTGCTGGGGAATGCTGCTGGGTCTGGGACACAGCACAAGTTTCTGCCCCCAGAGATCCAACAATATGGCAGCTGAGTAACCGTGCTCAACTCACTGTAGCAGGACGCAGGGAGGGGAGGGCAGGACTGACGTTTCCACCAGCCGTGGGAGCCCAGAAGTGAGAGGATCCGGGTCAGCTGATTGGAAAAGGAGGCATCGCAGCGAGGCCTTAAAAGGTAGGCAGAATTCTGTTCTGTTTGGTTTTGTTGGTTTATTTCGTTGCTAAAAGAAAGACAGTGGCGGAGCCCTGGAGGAGAATGGCATCCCAGGAGGAAGGGAACATAAGCAGAATCACGGGATGGAACGCATAAACCCTGGGGGCGGGGGGTTGGCGGGGGGGGGGGGGGGGGGGGGGGGGACAGTGGGGAGAGCTGTGAGTCAGTCTGCTCCGGCTGCCTCAACAAAATACCTCACAAGGGTGGCTGAAATGACAGAAACTTATTTTCTCACAGTTCCAGAAGCTGGAAGTCTGACACCAAGATGTCTGCAGGTTGGTTTCTCCTGTAACCTCTCTCCTTGTAGACGGCCACCTTCTTCCTGTGTCCTCACATGGTCTTCCCTCTGTGTGCACACAAGTCTGGCACCACTCTGTGTGTCCTGATCTCCTCTTCTTATAAGGACACCAGTCACCTTGGATCTAGGGGTCACCTTGGATATAGAGGTCACGGCCTCATTTTAACTTAATTACCTCTTTAAAGACATTATCCCCAAATATAGTCACATTCTAAGAGACTGGGGATAGGGACTGGGGATGTGAATTTTAGGGCAACATGATTCAGCCCCCACAGCCAGCATGCTTGAGGAAGAGTATGCATGGACAAGAGGAGCTACATGATAAGGAGACAAGGAGAACCTTAGGTTGAGGGCAGATTTCATAATCTCTTGAGCACAAGACTAATCAATTCATTTGGTTTTTATGCTAAAGGTTAGTGTTGCCAAAGCATGTCCCATACTCTGCTGTGTGCTAATAGATGTTAAGCAAACAAAAAGACACAGTCCACAGCCAAGTCTGGGAAACCAGTGCCTTCCCTGCAGGTCTTTTCAGGGCCCCTAGGTGGGCCAATGTGTGTTGTAAATCCTCAAGACAGAAGCAAGATCACAGAAGCCAATTTTAAATAACACCTCATGTGACAAATACTGTAGTGAGCACTACTGAAGGTCTTGGGGAGCCGGAAAGATTTTTGAGCAGATGAGAAATATGATCAAATCTTAAGTAGAAGGCTATTGCACTGGGGTTGAAAAATCTTGACTGTCAGAGATGGTTGAACACCAGCAAGGGGGCATAGGTAAGTTCTAGAAGGCTGGGCTTCTGTGGGTAGGGTAGGCTATGACTGAGCAGAGCTCTCTGGCATTCTAGGAAGCTGTTCTGCTGCCTCATCACCCTTTCCATTCAACAGGTATGAATTAGGCCCCTACTGTGTACAGACCCTCTGGTCTCCCAGCCTGCTGGCCCCCCAACCTAGAGAGCATAGCCCAGTGCTCACCTCCTCCCTCACTGTCTGTGTCTCTGGGCAGGTTTTCTGTCTCATGTGGATTCGGGTCCAGGGACTGACAGCACCAGCCATCTGGGACCTGATACCTTGGCCCCTCTCTCCTTCTCTTTAATCACACAAAAGACCTAGGACACGTATTAGGGTAACTAGGACAGTCCTGGTGCCTCAAGGCTGAGCTGAGGTCCCGCTGCTCTGGCCCAACAAAGCAATTACAGGGAATTCAAATACATTCCTTTTGGAACAAAGACTTCTATTTTCCGGTTCCCAGGCGGTATAGACACATTCCTGGAGGCAGTCATTCTCAAGAATTCAAGAGGTTCAGTCTCAGGTGAAGTCTCAGGCAGATTGCAAGTGCTGATTTGGGGGAACTGAGACCCAAGCATTGGGCCTGGGCAGAGGAGACTGGTTGGATGAGAGCAGTAATGAGGCCGCAGCTGGGTCTTTCTAGTCTTGCTCCTCAGGAGGAGGGTGGAGCCCTGCAGGAGAGGGCCAGGACCCGGCGGGAGGGAGTGGTGTGCAGAGCTGGAGGGGCAAGCACGGCAGGGAGCAGAGAGACCTGCGGTTCAGGGCACTTGACTGGTAGTAAAAAGCCCCCTCTGACCTACTCCCCCAGGGCTGCTAAGAATCTAAGTGACATATTTAGATGTAGCGGTTTGTAATCGGGGACTTTTTGATGCAGCCCCTTCCATACATTAAAAGCTTTTTTTTTTTCTTTTTCTGCTGTGCTTTTGTCAAGTAACATATATGATTCATACCCCTGTCTATTACCCAGCCCCCAAGCCCCACCTGGGTGCAGAGGGAGCTCTTTTACCCATATTGCTAGTAATTACAATTAAAAAAAGAAAGAAGAAAGAAAGAAAAATGAAAAGAAAGAGCTGAGTATTTCACAGGTACCTTTTATACCACTACAACATGTCCCTATGTCAAAACGGTCCCGTCAAACTGTCAGGTGTCTTTCAGGGTCGAGGGAATTCCTCTTGCCCTGCACCCCCCACCCCTCAGCACCCACGGGCTTCAGGAAACTGGCTAAGGCTCTGGGGTGAGTCTGGCCCTGAGGTGGGAGAGAGCCCTCCCCCAACCCCCCCACTGCCCTCACTGGGCTTTCTTGGTCATTCCCGGGTAGCTTCACAAACGAACAGCCTACCTCCATCCAAGTACCCTTTCCTCACCCAGCCAGCCACTGGCACCTTTGGGGATTATCCACAAAGGTTCCAACGGCAGAAATGTACACAGTTGTTTCTTCCTACTGGGACCCATCTTCCCTCCGATCCTATGGGGGAAAAAAAAATTAAGTACCCTGCCTACTACCAGGAGCTTTTCCTTGCCACAATCAAGCCAATGGCTTTGGATGTCCCAAGTGGCACAGAAACCTGAAAAGACAGCAGTCCCTTGGGCCCACATCCCCTCCTCACAGTCCGTGACCAAACACCACTACCATGCAAATGGCAGGCGGCACAATCTGGTTCAGCTGCTACCTCAGATAATCCCACGGGACCGCCCTCCTGAAATGTGGCAAGAGCTCTGTGGGCTCCCAATCTTGACCTTTCATCTTGAATCCAGGCAGGAAGCATCCTTCCCCAGACCTTAGTTTCTTCATTTGTAAAATAAACTCTACGATTCCTTCCAGTTCCCAGAGTCTATAATCCTGTTCTCCTATGGTTGAACATATGTAATGTTTATTTTGGGGGCAAGAGGTTTTTTTTTTTGTTTTTTTGTTTTTTTTGGCTTTGAAAGTGTAACTTCAGACTAATAGTCCTTTTGGATGACATCACGCTAATTCAAGGCTAAGTGAATAGTTAAAATATCGCTGTAGCATGCTTTCTATGGGGAAAAGAGAATGGGGAAAATTCCTGTCCCCCAATACATATGTTTCGAGCACAGACTTTCTTTCCCGGCTTTACTTCTGAAATGGAATTTTGCCCCTTTTTTCCAGACTAGAGGGACCGGTCAGGGGACCCCCTCCTAGGTCCGCCCAGAATGCAGACGCTTAGGGTTCTCAGCAACAGGGTCAGGGGGCAAACAGGTGGTGAAACAGGAAGTGAGTGAGTCTGGCGACAAAGAGAAGAGACCAGACTTCCAACCAGAGCCTGGTGCTTTGCCTCCAACAGTGTGCTTCCCCAGGGCTACAGCTCTTGGAGCTCTGGGGGAGCTTCGGGCAAGCTTCGCACAGCTGCTGGGGCCAAATGGGGGCAGATGGCCATTTAACCCTTTGGGCATCAGCAACACCGCCTTGCAGCTTTGAGACCTGACCCATGCCAGGGCCAGGGGGCGGGGGAGCCAAGAGGGCAAGCACAGTGGTACCAGCAAATGTGAGCTAACCTACATACTGTTTTGGAAACCAGTTGATATGAAACAGAGTCGGATTAATGCGGTTGATCAATGTAAGGAGTTGCTACTGAGAACGTCAATATCTACCCAGACATTTCAGGGTTTAATGCCAAGAGAATGCTCTGAGAGGCAAAGAGGCAAACAGGTATTTGAGCAGACTTCAGGCTATTGAGCAGGGTAGGTGAGATTGCCCAAGACCTTAGAAGTTTCACACTTTGCCCTAATTACAGGCTGTGCAGTAAGGCTGGGGAGGCTTCGGCGGGGCGGAAAGCTCTAGTATTTCAGAGCCTCGAAGGAGGGCAGGCTTTGCTGGCATGTGGTGACTGATGACTTTTGGAGGCTCAGGAGCTATTTTCAGGCCTTTTCTGATGTGAGGCCAGGAAATCATGCTGTGCCCCCTTGCTTCTCTCTGCAACTGGCCAGGACATCCCAGGAACGGACCCCAAACTCCAATCGTGAATTGCTAGGTCACCAGAGGACACCAATTAATCAGACTATTTACAAAATCCTGTCATCACACGCCAGAGGGAGCAGGCCAGCCGATGCCAGTGACATTCTGTGGATTTCTTACAGCATGTTTTGCCCATCCTTTTCTTATTAAACATTCAAATCCTCTTTACGTCGCCTAAAACAGGACTCTGTTGTCTGCTCACCCGCTGAGTGCCAGTAATCGAAGACACATGCCTGGAGCCACACTAGACTGGATGTCCCCAGGGCCCAGCTCTACTACACTGTTCACAACACACACAGAGACACACACACCAGGCACGCATCACGCAGATGCTGCCAAGTCAGAGCCTCCCCCGAGACTCAGTCTCTCGGCCTCAGCCCCAGAGGTTTTAAGCTGTCCCTGCAGAGCTGACCCACTGTGGCTCCAGTACAAAACAGGTGTTACTACGACAGGTACCACCCCTTTTTCTGTATGGACAAACTGAGGTTCAGATGGAAGAAGCAGCTGGCCCTAAGTCACAGAATCCTGCTTAGTAGTCAGGCAAGATTTAGGGCTAAAGCAAAGATAGGTTTCTGTCCCTCCCCACAGTAAGGAAAGGCACTCTTCCTGGCCTGAGGGAGCCCCAGCAGCCCGGGCCTGGCCTTAGTCTCTACCCCAGTTAGGAGACTGACCACTGATCACCACTACCTTCCTTACACTCACCAAGTCAGTATGTGGCAAACCCATGACCTTAGCTATAAAAGCCACATCTGATGGTGTCCTTCTTGCTCAAAGGTTCAGAGCCTGGTTCTAAGTCTTAACGGTGCTGTGCAGAAGCTGGCTTGTCCTGGCTCCTTGCCAAATGTCACAAATCAGGGATTTTTCTTTTCTTTTCTTTTCTTTTATTTCTTTTCTAGAGAATGGTTTATCAGTACATCACTGCTTGCCAGACAGGATCACTCTGACTTCAATAAGATCCCAGGCCTTTGTGAGCAGAGGGGATTTATCTAAGGGTTCATGGTTGTAAAAACTGAAGCTAACTCTGGTAAGCTCGAATATGATTTTTAGGAAGGATATCCAGTAGCTTACAAAATCCATAGGAAATATGGAGAATCAGGATCAGGAAACAGGCTGGAATTCAGGGGGGCTAGGCGGAGTGTGGCAATCTGGGCCATGGGAGACTCAGCCTCATGCTGCTGGATGCTCATCACGGTCCCTGCAGCCAGTGGGCCCTGGGCCTGGACCTTTGGTGAATTCCACCTCTGCCAGAAAGAATTCTAAATAGCTTCTGCTTCTAGGCATCTTTGGCTCCAGTTCCGAATGGATGCATTTGACTGGCTGACCTTTAGTCATATATCTGTAACCCCCAGTGGTCAGGGTCTTGAAGAGAATTCTCAAACCATTTCTGCTTCCATAGCAGGAGGTGGGAGGTTCACACCTAGCAGATTTCCCAAACAGACAAAATACTAAAAATGCTTACTATAGAAACACTCTCCTCAGACCTATAGACTGATGAGTTGATTGGTCCAAGAATCCTCCCCTCAAATCTGCTCCCACCCTGACAAGAATGTTTCCCCTCCTCTTCCCACTTACTTGGGATTTTACAACCTAAATCTTTCTTTTAGCCAATAAAATCCTTCTCTGAAATGGAATAACCTTCCCCATTCTTCCAGGGCTCAGGTGGCATATTAGTCATCAATTTAATCTGACATTTTCCTTTTACATCCTTGATTCAGCTCAACCAAGAGAGGGGGAGCCACTCGTAATCACATAATTAATATGAGTTCAGTGTGGATACTCCAGAACAGCAGGTAACCCAAGAAATATTCCCATGTGGCTTTGGGTTATGATGTATGAACTTTTAATTATAAAGAGAATTAGAATTGCCTATGTAAATTGTGACCACACAATCACTGGAGATAGGGCTGCCATAGTGCACAAGTTCAAGAGTGTCTTTCAGCCTATAGACTATAAAATGGATGGTACCCCTTGTGCAGTGCACACCCTGTGCAACTGTATAAGGTAGCCCTGGTAGAAGCTATTCAGGGCTTTCTGGGCAAGAAGAAAAGATAGCTAGGAAGAAACAGCAACCAAAGATCACATCAAATTGATCACATCATTGGGAGAGGAGACAGTACAAGATTTAATATAAAAAATTTAAATATACACACAGCCCACAACTACAGTAAAGGATCTTCACATTCATCCAGAACCACCCTAAATTTGTATAAAAAGAATCAGAGAAGGACCAAAGGATTTCTCACTGTTAATTATGCTTATGAAAAACAAAGACTGGGACCGTTTTATTATTTGAGGACGAGCTGGTGGGAAGGGGGCGGGACTGCTGGCAGGCAGGTGGGAGCACACTGAGCTGCTCATCAACCTGCCCTTCAGGCTGTGAAGTCACAAGGGGGCTGAAAGAAGACAAGCACATGGCTCACCCTGCTTCCCCAAAGGCATGTTCCTTTATAACATGTGAAAGGAACTTAGGGAGTAACAAGTACCCGATGCAGGAAGACTTTGGTCTCTAAGTGGTCCCACGTTTGCAGCCTGTTGTTGATTTTACTCAGAACTGAGGAGGCAACTCACCACTTTTCTCTTAGAGGCCGTGGTGACAGGCCGGTCTCGATTTTCTGGTCATCCCGGCAGCCCACGCATGCTCAGTAGGAGTCTGAGCTCAGCCAGGCCCAGGCTGCACAGCAGACCTCAGGGCCATGCAGCAGGGACTCAGGGTGAGGAGGCATGAGGGCCCATCAGCCTCACAGCTGAGCTCTCTAGTTCGGCTGGAACCAAGCTGGGCTTGGACCTCTGAGTCCAGAGAACAAGCCCTTGGCTTGTGGTCACCAGATCTGGGCTCCAATCCTTCTAACCACCCAGCTCACAGAGTGGCTGAGAGAGCCCCTTCCCTTTCTGGGCTCCAAAGCGAGGCTACTCGAGCTCTTCCTCCTCCCTGTCATGGCCACCGGAGTTGTCAGGCAACTCTAGAGACTGACATCTGACCCATAACTGCACCCACTGAATGGCACCAACCCAAGTGCAAAGATACGTGGCCTTGTGTTCCCTTGTCCCTCCTTCTGCCGCTTCCCAAAGTCCCATTCCAGGAGAAAAGTGGTCAGAGTTGCCTCCTTAGTTCTGAGTAAAATCTATCCAGGCTCCTGGTAACATGCCCTACCAGGATTAAACAAAACACATGAAGGCAGGTAGGTACCTGAAGAAAACACACAAAAAAATATTTGATAATCCAGCAGGGCAGGAAGGGCTTTTTACACATGACACAAAACCTCCATATCCACAAAATATGAGATTAATAAATTTGACTAGATTTCCATAGCAAGAGGAAAAATACCAAACAACAAACGAAAAGATCAAGGGAAACCTAGGAAAAGTATTTGGAACTCATATCATGGGTAAAAGATTAATTTACTTAATACTTACAAAGCTGGTGTGGTGTTTGAGGGGGTCTAATAAAGAGCATCCTTTTTCCTTCTGAAATTCCAAACCAACTCGTAGTAGGCACAGGAGTAGGAGGATGAGGACCCAAATATCAGCTTTGTACTGACAGAGCTATTGGGGAGCACGACTTCGGTGGGCAGACCATGGGTCTCCTCATGCTGGGCCCCAGGGTGAAGATCTGCCCAGTAGATCACAGGTTCTTCTGCCATGCCTTTGTTGCTAAGCTTACCTCATGGCCAAGGGCCCCCAGGAGCACCTGTACTATGCCAGCAGGCAATCCAAAAGGGCAGGGGGTGAGAGGTAAGGAGTATCCACTTCCTCCTCCCAAACTTACTAATCAGACCATTTACACTTACCGATGTCCTTTGACTTGGAAATATAAACCCATGGAGTAGGCAAATTCCCTCCTCTCTTCCAACAAGTTCCAACATATCAGTAGAAAAAGCCATAGTACAACAGAAAAATGGGAAGAACATGGGGGCAAGTCCCCAAGACTTGAGGGTCTATAAACAAATCAGGCTGGAGGAGATGCTCTCTTAGATCCCTCTGGGCTCAGAAGATGAGTTAAAAATTGATCTCAAGACTTATCTTAGTCAGCTCGAGCTGCTATAGCAAAATACCATACACCATAGACTGGGCGGCTTAAACAATGAATATTGACTTCTCATGGTTCTGGAGGCTGGAAAATTCAAGATCAAGGTGTCAGTAGGTTCAGTGCCTGGGAAGGGCCCTCTTTCTGGTTTGCAGACAGCTGCCTTCTTGCTGTGTCCTCACGTAGCCGAGAGAGGGCTCTGGTCGCTCCCTGTTCTTGTAAGGACAGGAATCCATCATGGGGGATCCACCCACATGACCTCATCTAAACTCATTAATCTACCACAGACCCCACCTTCAAATATCATCACACTGGAAGTTAGGGCTTCAACATATGAATTTGGGGGAGATGCAAACATTCAGCAGGGCTAATAGACAAGTAGAGCTGCTGAAAACCATCTTGAAAGAGTATACCGTGCTTATCACACACCCTCGTTACAGCACCACCACCCCCACTCCCTTCCCTTCTGTCTGACCACCTGCTTGCTAGCTAAAGGCGTGGACTGTGATTCTGGGGAACCTCAGTCGCTCTTCCAAGTCTCCATTCCCAGACCATTGCGTAGCCTGAGCCTTCACACCCATTCTTCAGGGAGAGTGAGGACTTTGAGCACAAGCCAGAGGGTAACTGGAAACCCCTTTACTCTTGTGGTTCCCAGACCCACCCCCCTGAGGACCTGCATATTCCAGCTTGTTATTGTACTCATTTGCTAAAGCCAAACAAAGAACTTGCACCTGAAAAACACTGAAACTTGTATGGTACTTGGAGTTCCAGGGTATAAAACTGGAGGTTAATCTTACACTCTCGCACAGGGGAGAGAGACGAGGAACCACAGGAGTAGCTTTCCAAAGCACACAGCTGGCCCTGGATATCTTCCCAGCTCTGCCGGAGGAGGAAGGGTGGGTTTTTCCCCAAGGGCCAAGCAGCCAATGCCTCCCCAGGCAAGGGGTCCAGCCAGAGGAATCCCATAGCCCAAGGTCCCTGACCATCCTGGAGCCTGGCATGCAGGTCTGGTGGGAAGTTATGGCAGCCTGGGTACCTCCTACCACCAGCCCTCTTAAAGAGCATGGCTTATGGCCCTCGTGACCTTCCAAATCGCCAAAAGAGACGCCTAAGTGATCAGTGATCCAAGCATCTATTACTGCTCAACAAGCCACTCCAATCTGAGAGTGTTAAACAATAATCATTTATTTTTATTATTTTCATGGTTCCAGAGCTCAGCTAGATGGCACTCCTCCAGGTCCCTTGCGTGGTTGTGGTCAGCAGAGGCTGGGGCAGGAGAAAGTCTTGAGGTTTCCGTACATCTAACAGACAAAGACACCGGTCTTCAGCTGAACATCCCCAGCATGGCCTCTCCACGTGGTCTGGCCTCCCTTACTTTAGCCTTTATTGAGGTTCTGCTCTGTGATGTGAGGTAAGGGGGGATAGGGAGGTGTGGGTCATGGTGTCTACCCTCCCTGAATTCAATCTCCCTTGGAAGATGGAGAAACAAAGTCACAAAAAACTAAAGAGCCACAGGAGGTAGCATGAGGCGGGCAGTGTGGGCAGAGGAGGAGAGGAGTTTATTTCAGCCCAGAGGAGGGGTGATCCGCCAAGACAACAGACAGTACACTAGGAGTGTGGCGTAAACTTGACACGAATGATACTGACTCCACTGCCCCCGTTCTCCCCCCTGCTGGTAGCAAGTGCGTTAATGTTGTTTGTGTTTTGTTCTCTGTTGCTGTCAAAGTGGAGTAAATACAGCAGGTCAATTAGTGTTTGGCCCCCAAACAGGATTGGAGGAAAGTGTCTAGCATGACCTGACTCTCCCTCACCTTTGACCATTCATGGCTCTCATGGGGTGTTGAAACTGACCCACCTGAGGGTGGCAGAGAGTCCAGAGCTGGTACTTGGGATGCAGGGACCAGAGCTAGCACAGGAGGCCCTGTCTAAGGTACCCAGGAGCTGAAACAGCCCAAGAGGGATCTAAGCCAAATCCCTAGACAGTACCAACCATCACTCAGCTTGGCAAACCAAGTTCATGGGATGAGCCCAAAGCGAATGGGCTAGCCTGAGAGTGAGAGGAAGCCAAGGGTCCAAGATAGGCTGGGACTGGAATTAAACAAGGGCCCCATTATGAGCAAGGGAGCAGTGTGTGGGGTGTCTGGTTTTGACTTCACTGAACTTTAGCCCTGTGGTGTCTGGGTGAGTCAGGTGGTCTGCCGAAGAGCTGGATTTCTGCTTACCCAACAGCAATGACGGTGAGGATTCAAAGGGTGCCTACTGGGTGGCAGGCGCTCTGATAAGAAGGTGCTGTGCAGATTTCCTTTCATCCTCTTAACGGCCCTGTGAGGCATTACTTTCCCCATTTTATAGATGAGAAAACTGAGGCTCAGGGAGAGAAAAGGACCTGTTCACGATCAACAATTAACTGTGAGCCCCGGCAGTCTGACCAGACCCGGGCAGGTGCTTTCTGCAGACCCACCACGTACCCCACCATGAGCCTGGGATGGTGGTGCTTATTTCCTGCTCTTCCTAGTGAGAAAACAGAAGGTGGGGCGTGTGGCCCACCTGGCAAGAGGCAGAGCAGGGATATGAACCCCTTTTAACTCCCCAGCCTAAGCTCTCTGCACTGCCCCCAAAGGATCTGACTTGGGGTGGGGGTGTCCTCCCCTGCAGCCCAGAACGGTCTGGAACAAAGTTAAGGAGGAAAGAACGCAAAACAGAGCTCCATCCGAGTAGCCCCAGCAGGGGGAAGAACGTGGCTCGTTAACAGAGGTGAAGGGCAGGGCAGGGACAATGCTAACCATATGCCATCTCTGGTTTTTCACTTAAAAAAAAAAAAAAAAGAAAATCACCATATCATTTTTTTTTTAATTACCTGTCCTGAAGAGGGACAGGAGCAGGTACTCCAAAGAGCTACACACCTGCTTTCCTCACCGTCTGCTTCCAATCTGTTATCTGGCCTGGCACATGTCTCCTGTTCCTGGGATGTTTTAAGGGGCCTTCCTAGCTGGATCCAAAGAAAACATTCATTTTGATTACAGAAAAGAGGCGCATCTGCTAGCCTGGATTTGTGGGAGAGCCCATAATCCCTGCATTTTGCCTCCTATTAGCCCTCTTCTCCAGGAAAGAAATGTCCTGCTCTTTAAAGTCAAGGCCATAAAACTGTGACAGCTCGCTTGCAAACAGAGCTGATTCTGGAACATGAAACAACCCTTCAGATAAAATATACAACTCAGGTGTGGGAGTGAGAGGGCCGAGGTCTTAAAACCGAATCAGTTGTGAGTTACATTTCGTTTTATGGATCTATCTGGGCCGTTCCCTACTGTAGAACATCACCAGTTCCAACATTTCGGACATATTTCCCATTAGCCCTTTATTTGAAATTTTATGCGTCCCCTCATAAAAACCTTCAGTAGATTAATGTGCTTGGGATGTTTATTTATAAGTACAGCTGGTCTCCCTTCGAGTTGCTTTTATTGCTGGGTCGCCTCAGCGTGCCCTTTGTGCAGCAGCAAAATGGTGGGATGGCAACCCAGCAACCAGCATTATCTCTGAGATGAGGAGACACATGGGGGGGTGGAGCCAGGGGGAATGGAGGGCATTGGGCAGCACTTTGAGGTTTTCCACGCAAGGAGGCCCTTGGGAGCCTCCTTCTGCCTGACTGCCATTGTCTCCGTCTGTGGTGGGAATGGGCCGCGTGGGGATGGTGGGTAGAAAGGGAACCTGCACGACTGTCCTCATCTCCCAGGGGGACCTGTCCTGAGGACCACTCCCTTCAACGCATGAGGACTGACAGACTTTGTCCAGCAAGAGCTACTCTCCTCTGAATAGATTGAGAAGAAGTGGATTGAGTACTGGCCGTGACTGCACTAATCCTGGGTGAACCATCACGACTTTGTTTTCAAGACACACGATAATCAAATGCCTTTAAAGTTTCTAAATTTGCACTATTCTTTCCTTTATCCTCCTGCTTCAATATTTTCTCACAAAAGATGGGCATTCTTTTAAGCCAGGTGTTTATCAGTTCGTGTGTGTCATTTTATTATTGAAGACCACCAGGTGGTATGTTCTTATTGTACATTTGGCTTCATAGGTCTCCTACATTATAGAAACACTCTTTAGCAATATCCTATCAAGTACTTCCCCAGCTTCTGCCATCTCTCTCTAGGACTAAAGGCAACACTGCTCTTTGATTGTTAGAACATTCTGTCTTTTATTGGCCTATCTCTGGGACCATGCAATCTATCTCCCCCTTCCCTTTGATTAGTCCCCCCCAAATCATCCTTTCCCTAGACAACATGTCCTGGTGCCCCCCATCATGCTCTGACTCAGAATCCAAATGAGTGTTGGCAGGTTAAGTCTGTTCTACCTTCCCTGGACTGGTGGGTTGTTCTGTCAGTGAGACCACCAGACCAGACCACCTGTCACACATACCAGCCATTATGCACTTAGGTACTCTTCTCAAAGACCATCACTCAACTCATGTTTCTGGGCTTCAGAGAGAGAGGTTTTATTATTATTATTATTATTATTTTTTTTTTTAATGTTCATTTTTGAGAGAGAGACACAGAGTGCAAGTGGAGGAGGGGCAGAAAGAAAGGGAAGAGAGAGCTATTTTTTTATCACTCAGATACCTTTTGATTACCCAGACATTACCAGAGGCAGCAGACATTGAAACCAAAGAAAGAAAAGGAAAATTTTACACCAAATGACAAGAGACTGAGATCTGTCTTGCCCTTGCTCTCAGAAATGTTTAGTGATGTCCAAAGCACAAGAAAATGCAATCCAAGCATCAAATATTAAAAAACATTTGTGTGGTCTTTGGAGAGACAAACACCTCATTCCCCACAACCTCCTATGAGTCCCTCACCTCCTTACTCTGGAATTGGTGTTCCAAGGTTCTCGGAGTATCAAGAAACTCATGCCATCCCCTCAAATTCCAGAGACCAAAATGGGAAGCAGGGGGAAAAAGCAACTGTGGTCAAGGCCTCAGGTCATTTCAGAGAAAAGATGAACAGTTGTTGTCCTAAATAATCTCTTCAAAATACTAATTATTTCAACAAAGATGTTTCCCTGAGACTTAAAGCTTTTCATTAACCCATGACAAGATAGAAGGTCCTGGGAAGTTGGGAAGAGTAGAGACCCATCCCTTATGCACCTGGGGCCCAGGTCACACCACACTTAGGTACCCAGTGGGCAAATTCAGTGCCAAAGTCCTGATAAGGTGTTCTGATTTATACATGGCCTCACCTACCTGGTTAAGCTCCTGGGTCCGAGTCCAAACTGGCCAAACTTACAGATTACAGTTCCTTAGGATAGAGAAGATCTTTTGTAGGAAAAGTGTGGAAGCAAGGCTGGGTTATTTCCCATGCCAGCCATCACCCTGTCGGGCACTCCAGGCAAAGACCAAGGATGCTCTGGACTCTCGGAGGGTGAGGACCGTGACTTGGGATGGATGCAGAAGATTTATGGAAGAAGCAGAGGACTGAGCAGGGAGGGAAGTTGAAGAGACAGTGCCTGAGAAACATGCCTGTGCCTTTGGAAGGGTTACAGTCTGTTTTGATCTCTCCCATGATGCACCAGGGCTCACACCTGCCACTCCCTCTACCCCAGTGCAGGACACCCCCCACAGAATTCTTGGCTCTGACCTCAGGATAAATAAATCCTGAGAGGCTCCTTCTTCCAGCTAGTATGACCCAAGAATGGAGTTCTTTTCCTTATAATAAGCAACAGAACTACAGTCCTGTCATTGGATTCCAGAAACTGCTTTGGAGCCCCGACTGATGCAGCTTCCGCCAAAGTCAGATGGCTCACACCACACCCGGGGAAAGGGAGAGTCACACTAGGAAAGATTGCTCAGGAGACTGGCAAAGACAAAGCTTCCTTCCAGAATTGCTTCTGACAGGAGGTATAAACCTGAGCATAGGACAGGTTAGGGCTTACTGCTGCAACTGTTGATTTCATCGATAACCTGAACGTTGATTTCATCGATAACCTGAACGTAAGGGACTTTGGCTGTTCTCTTCCACCTGGTCCTGAATTGCAGACTGACGGGCAGGGACAGACCCACACAGAGCAGCAAATTCTTCCCCTGTCACTGGACAGGGCAGAAGCCCAGTCAAATCTCGCAAATAAATGAGAGCCTGTCCCAAAGCTGGGACTCTGAGAACTAGAGATGACTTTGGGAAAAGGTCCCAATGCTCCCACTCTCTTCCAGGCCCAAAGCCTGCCTCTTATCAGTCTCAAATATCTCATGCTGCTTGCTGTGTGCAAGTCCCTTCAGTGAAGGCAGAGAGAGCTAACAAAACTCTTACAGGAAGGTCTCACACGCGCATGTGTGTGCACACGCACACACACTCAGCATAATGTGTCTTTAGAGCACTGTTCCTCCTCCAACTTACTTAGAGGGAGTTAATTCACCTGCTGACTAAGGCTACTTGATGTATCTTACTTATGAGGAAACAGAGCCCACCACACTCCCACAGACACTTCCCTAGCCAATACAGAGTGTCCGTGAGAAACACCACGCGTATGTGTACAGGGATGTGCAGGCCGGTGC
This sequence comes from Panthera tigris, assembly GCF_018350195.1. Lineage (NCBI taxonomy): Eukaryota > Metazoa > Chordata > Mammalia > Carnivora > Felidae > Panthera > Panthera tigris. The sequence continues at coordinate 123,199,785 of NC_056662.1, forward strand.
TGGGGGCCAAGGGCCAACATGACATCTCAAGGAAGGAGGCTCCAAACAGATGTTGGGATTACATATGTTCTGGATATTCCAGGGCTCCCACACTCTCCAGGAGGGTGTGGGCAACAGCTGGTGGCACGAGGCCTGGAGGAAGACAAGTGGGGAACATGTCTCCATGCGGTCAGGCAGGAGTGGTTGCAGCCTCTAGAAGTGGCCTGGTAATGCTTTGGGGGTCCAGAATGCTGCCCACTTGCTGTCCCTCTCCTACAGGGAGGGCGACTAGTGGCTCTGGATCCTGTGTCCCACATGGTGCAGCCTCCCGCAGCTTTATCTTCTGCGAACAGCCTTCTTCATCTCTGATTCAAACTCCACCTGCCTCAGACCCCCAGGTCTGTCCTCGTGACCGTTCTTACAGCCAGGCCACTCCTGCTCTGATTTTGTGTAGTCAATTTTTAAAAAATAGGTTGTTGCACAGTTAACAAGGCTGAAAGCGTTTTGTTTGCTTGCTTTTATCAGAAAGAAAGAAAGAAAGAAAGAGAGAAAGAAAGAAGGAAGAAAAGTAAAAAGGACCCATTGTATTATCCCTTTAACATGTGCAGGCTATAAGATTTCTTATTCCATCCCATCCGGCCAGATTTTTTTGAGATTATCTCTAAACAATATATAACGACTAATGGAATGTAGGGCAGAGTGTCAGCCTCATAGGATTGCAGGGAGAAGTACGATCACAGGTGAGAAGAGCTTTGTAAATGATCGCGCATTGGGCATGCTGAAAGTTTTACAGGATTATTCCCACCAGGCCCTGCTCTCTGCAATCTGGACCACCATGGCTTTCTTTCCTGCCATGGGGGTGTCTTGCCTGGACTCCAAATCCTGCCTACTGGAGGTTGACCAGAGAAGGTACCACCAGCTGCTGTGAGACCTTGGGAAAGTCACTGCATCTCACTGGGGCTGATGCTTAGGGAAGGGGCTCCAGACTTGTCAAAAGACAAGATGGCTCTGAGTTTCCTTCCAGCCTTACATCCTACCAGTCCCTGGTCCTGCTTTGTGCATCGATCCCCTGGGGAGGACAGGTGATTCTGCAGGTTTTCAAGTATAGCTGACCTGACCTTTCACATGGGTGCGGCCAGATCTAAATGGGGCCTATAATAGTCACACAAGTGAAAACAGTCACCTCCCTTGCAGGTTCTGGGCTGCAAAAGGTGAAGGGAACTCCGTGAATTCTCTAGTTCATATTTCACTTTGGATTAGAAGAAAAAACCGCAGAAAAATAAACCGTGTCAATCAGCCCTGCTGTGTAAACAAGTGGTTGATGATAACCCATGAGACAGTTTGCATTTCTTTATGGAGTGGCCAGCGACAAAGATCCAAAAACAAACCTTCTCTTTTACGGTTATTTGGAAAAGGAACAAGGAAACCATTTGTTTTACCTCCGGGAGCTGTTACAACTAGCCCCTCGCTCCCCAAAAAGCCTCTCAGCACAGCAAGCCTGTGGTTCTTCTACGGCCTGGAGCCAGCTCTAGAGTCCACCAATACCTGCCGGGGCTGCGGTAAGGCCCCCTGAGCCCTGGCTCCCAGAGGTTCCCGCCCTCAGAGGCAAGGCTGGGATCTCCTCCTGATGACCTTGCTGGCCCACAAGGCACCTTTGTGCAAATTAGGGGAAGACAGTCCCTACCTTTCAGTTGCAACTCTGGCTTGGCAGGCAGACAGAACCTTTGCAGTTAGAAAAAGGTACCCCTCTCCCCAGCTCAATGGTCTATCAAGGGCCAGATAAAGTTTTTAGGCTCTGCAGGCCAGAAGGTCTCTGTACAACTACTTCACTCTGCTGTTTGTCACATGAAAGCAGCCATAGATAACACATAAACAAAGGGCTGTGACTATGTTCCAAAATATTTTTATTTATAGAAACAGGCCATGGACCTGATTTGACTCATGGGCTATTGTTTGCCAACCTCTGCTCCAGACGGATGCAGTCCAGCACCAGGGCTTGAAAAACAGACACTGGCTAAAACTCATCCACTGCTCATCTTTTTGATTGGGTACCCTTGTGCACAACCTACACAGTCCTGCATGGTAGCCCTGCCTCTGAATCCCCAAGATGCTGGGGACCTAAGGGGACAAACTTCTTGCACCTGGAATGGACCACCCTAGTGTCTTAGCATCCCTGAACCCCCACCAACTCTCCCCTGCTCCAACAGCCTCCAGATCACAGGGTCACACCAATCAGGATGCCAATGCTGACAGACCCAAAGCCCCTTCCTCATTCCACTGAGTGGCCCCAAGCCAGTGAACTGCACTGAACATGGCTTTTAAAACCAGACTTCTATGACTTGAAGATATAAAAACAAGGTCTGCAAAGACAGGAAATCCAGCAGAGCCAAATCACAGGGATTCTCACATGAGCAAAGCAGCCTTTCTCCTGAGACCTCTTCTTTGGCAAAACACCAGTTAACTAGTGAATAATTGGTTAAAGTGAAAGATTAAGACAGTTGGCAGAAACAAGTTATTTCTGGACATTTTCCACCTTTCCCCCCCAACCAGTCTTCCAGTTACAATTAAAATGTGGTGGTGGCTTCATGCAAACCATGGACAGTCCACAACCTGGCAATACAAGTGGACTCTGCAGAAAACCCATTTCCTATAGCACCGAAGAACAGCCACGCATCAGTTCCCAGGAACCGGTCTGACTTTAAGTGGAATATTCTGTCGTATTACTCACTCTTCATTTGACCTTCATAAATATCAAAACCTTACTACCCTGTATCCTGATATTTAATTCTTTCCTGTCATCTAATGAAGCCACATTTGGTTAGAAGGTCACTTGTCATTTACAATACTGAGAGAGACATATTTCAGGGAAGCTCCTAATTCACAGCAAGTCATGAAATTGTGGACAAGATTACAACATGTACTGGCCTAAAGAAAAATGGAGGCCCTCGGACTTAACCAGGCCTCTCTGGGATCACACTAAAAGAATGAAAAAAAACTGAGGGAGGCTGGCATTCCTGCATGAGCTACAGAGTCTGGCTGATGTCACTCTAAATTCAATTATCTAAAAGAAAGTGTGGATTAATGTTAATATATTTTACAAGGTTCTATAATTTATCATCTTTTGTTTTTCTTTATGAATAACAGATTTTCCCTCAGTTAAAAAGCACACTGGGGGTTGGTTGGATGAAAGAGAGACCAAAAGCCATTTGATTTCTTCCCTCAGTGGACAGGAAGGCCATACAAATTCTTCTCCCCAAGATAAGCTTGGCAAAGTTTTGACAGGAAGAAGTGTGAGAAAGTGCCTGGCAGAGACACAGATTGCAGATGTGCCCGCACTTCATACTGGGTGAGGGAAACCAGGTGACTGGAACATTCTAGATAGGAATGATGTTTGATGATTACTCCAAACCCTGCCCTGGCCCCAGAAGATGAGGGTACAGACCTATCTGAGAAGCAAGAGGAACTGTACAAACACCACCCAGAGTTCAGCCTAGGTAGACACAAGACTGCATGCAAGGGTGAGGATGTGATGTCAAGGATATAGAGATATCCAACCACATCTTGTTTGGGGAAGGCAAAGCCCTTTCACATAGTTCACTCATGACACTGCTATATTCTACCATTATCTCAGAACTCATGTCTGGCAGGGGTCAAAGTTTACCCAAAAACCTCTGATAGCAATGCTTCCTGCCACACCATGCTCCCTCCTTGCCAACAAATACCCAAGGGATGAGATTTCACACTGGCCTCTTGCACACTCCTGAGGCTGCACCATGACGTCATTGATGCAAATCTGGTCAAAGGTAGCTGTGGAGGCCCTAGATGTAAGACTGTGAAGAAGTGCTGTCAGTTCTCTTCTCTGATACAGATGTGACAACAGAAGAGAGGGAGCTCTGGAAGCGGAGAGGATGCTCCCATTCAGGCCAGGGAGGCATGCATGGGAAGGAGAAAGGGCTGTCGAAGGAAGGGCAGAAGGGGGACATCAGAGAGACCGAGTGCCAGACTGGTGAGCTTTTCCCACAGTGATCAGGATAGATTGTATTTTCCAAGGATGATTTTATAATAGGATCTACCACCCACATACCTTTCTGCAATGTGATCTTGGCACTCCCCCATCCCCTTGAATCTGAAAGGGCCTTGACAGCTTTGATGAATAGTATATGGTGAACATAGCACCACACCAGTTCAGCTTCCTTCCCTGGGCACACTGGCTCCTGGGATGCTAACCCTGGAAACTCAGTCACCCTGCTGTGAGAAGCCCAAACTGCTTGGTTCGAGAGGCCAAATGTAAGTGCTCCATTTGGGTGGACACCTCCACTGAACTCACAGCTGATGGCCACATCAACTTCTAGTCACAGAATCAAGCCTTGTTATATTCTAGCCCAGCTGAACCTTCTGATAATGACAGGCCCAAATACCATCTGACTGCAGGCACAGGAGAGATCCCAATGGGGAACCATCCAGCTGAGCCTGGTAAACCACAGAACTTTGAGAGATAATAACAAACTGTTGTTTAAAGCCCCTAAGTTTCAGAGTGGTTTGTTGCATATCAATAGATAACCAAAATATATGGTATGGTATGGTATCATATCATATGAACACTGACCAATCAGAATTGATGCTGACTGGCACTGGGCTGAAGCAGAGTCCTTGGAGACCTCATGCTATGTCAAATGTGTATCCTTTAATTTCTGGGAGAGAGTCCAAGGTGGCAGAAGGGCTCTCAGGGAGATTGGGACAGTAAGCATTTCAGTATTCTAACACCAGTCATGGACAAACTCATGAGCACCAGCTGGGCATCATCTCTAGCATCCATCATGCTAGAATTCATACCTAAATCCATGCTGGGCTATATCACATGTGGGAAGGCAACCTATACCCAGATCAAGACACATAAGTAGGTGCCACTCCTAGGACCCAATACTTCCACCATTTTAGAAACTTTTTTGATCCGTAATTGCACTTGGTCTTTACAATGGTCTTGAGAGGAAGATGTTACTGGCCTCCACTTGATAGATGAGGAAATATGAGGTCTAGAGAAGTTAAGTAGGTATAGAGGCAATAATGGGAAGTATACTGGTTGGGATTCTTGATTTCTAATTCTGGTTTCGACACCACCTCAGTCTGGGACCTTGAGCCAATGCTGTGAATTCTTAGAGCCTCCCCATCTCTCAAATGAGAGAAATGTAAATAACCCTAAGGACCCATCTGGCATCACCATTCTCTGATTTTGTAGCTTGCCTGGTTACCAGGAAGGGGACAGCAGATTCACGACATGGTCTCAAGACTCCTGACTCCTTTTCCAGTGCTCACATGACTGCTCCTACAGCTGCCTTCCTAAGACATCTCAGCATCATTATACAATGGGGAAGCCAAACCCTATCCCCAGCTCCTAGATAGGAGAATGTCTTCAGATCCACACCCAGATCTGTTTGTGCCTCTGGCCCTGGGCCTTCTGCCCTGATATGCAAGAACAAAATCCCCACTTTCATGCTTTGTAGGGGAGTACATATGGGGATAAGGAGAGAGGAGGATGGGGAGAGAGATGAGGTGGGGGGCTGATTCTGAATCTCAGCCAGATCTGCCCAGTCTAGCTCTGAGTAAATCCTGCAGCCACCACACAGGAAGCTGCTTATCAGGGCAGACACTGTCTCCTTCAGGGGTCCAGGGCCCCTGTCCTGACCTAGTCCTAAGGCAGCATCAGGAGGTGATGAATCTCTCTTGAGATTGTGTGGTTTCCAGGAAAGCATTCCAGAATCTGAAATGGGCTTCAAAGGAATGCATATCTGCTCACTCCCACCCTGGCTGGGAACCAGCCCAGGGCACCTTATTCTTATTAGGCTGGAGATGTCTTGGACACTAAGCTTGAAAAATGCACCAAGGATTCCGACACAGATGGGGAATGGTGCAGCTATGCAGAAAACCCCATTGTTGGCAGCCCTAGACTTTCTCTGAAAGATTTTTTTGGGGGCAGTAATTTAATTCCTCTCCATTTCACTTTTTCTAGCTTTGAAATAAAAATGGAAAAAAAATGTTTTTGGTCTTGTAACCTTCCTATACCTGTGAGGATGAGATTGAGTGGAAGCTGAAGCATCCATTACCTGATCAAATGTGCAATATAACAAATACTAGAATCAAATGTGAAGGAGAATCTCCATGAAGAGAACAAAGAAGAGCATCCAGAATAGGCCGTCAGAGAAAAGGAGGGCTGAAATGAGAACTAGGTTGAAGAATCCATAAAGATCAGGCTGGAATGAGCAAATGTGATTGAATAGGTATGTGGCCCAACACCCCCTGTTCCTCCCTATCCGGAGTGCATATGTGTGGTGAGCGTGGTGAGCATGGTGAGATGGAGCAGGCATGTGGGTCATTATAGTAACTGTGAAGGGACAGGTTATTTTTTATTTATATTATTTATTTGCCCTCATCTGAACCTGGGTGTGAGGCTTCCAGTGGGTGTCCCACCCTGTGATGTTTGGCTTTTAGGTATCAACTTGACTAGATCACAGTACCAAGGTATGTAGTCAAACACCAATCTAGGTATTCCTGTGGAGGTAATTTTTAGATGACATTAACATTTAAATCATTGGACTTGGAGTAAAGCAAATTACTCTCCATAATGTGGGTGGGCCTCATTCAATCCATGGAAGGCCTTAAGAAAATTTGATGTCCCCCAAGAAAGAAGGAATTCTGCTTCCAGTCTGCCTTTGGACTCAAGATTGAAACGTCAACTCTTCCCTGCATTTCCAGCCTGTTGGCCAAACCTACATATTTTGGACTTGCCAACCTGAATAATCACATGAGCCAATTCCTTAAAATAAATCTATCTCTGTACATCCAAATCTAAATCTATATCAATATAATATAATATATGTAGATATATGTCAGAGGAGAATAAAAAAGAAGTGACTGGAATGATGTCTGGTTGGTGATAAAGTAGGCTCTGAGCAGATGATGAGATCCCTGTGGCAGACTCATTTATAAGCACTTCTGCCTCAGCATACCCAGAAAATGTGGACACTCCACCAACACCTGTTCTCTGCCCTCCTCTCCTCTCCCTCTACACACTTTGCCTGGTTGGTCTAATCTTTTATCTCTTCAACCACATCCCCTTCAGGGACAATCCCCAAGCCTCTAACACCAGCCCTGACCTTCCAGCAGAGCTCCAGAACCATGTACCCAATTGCTACTAGACAACCCATCTGGAAGTACCACTGGCACCTCCCACTTAACATGTACATCATCCATCCTGCCCAAAAACTTTATAGCTCTTCTGGTGAATGGCATTATCATCTATGCAGTTTCCCAAGTTATTACCTTAAAAGTCAAGGATGACACCTCTATCCACCCCAACTTCCACATCCAATACTCACTAAATCCTGCAGGATTCTCTCAGTGATAAAGTCACTGACCTAATTCAGTACTTGTCTCTGGCTTGAACTACTCAAATAGACTCCAGCTGATTTCACTAGTCACATCTATAGTCTATCAACAGGTTGCCCCAAGTTACCCACCTTGGGTTTAGACTCTTTCTAAAAGCAGTATTTCCTGATTTCTCAAAGGTGATGGGAATATACTCGTGTGAACATGCCTGGCTCAAGGGTGGATACATCCAAGTAGTAAGGCATTTTGAGTTAGGCTCCTGCAGGCATCTTGGGGATACATCATTTTTACATTCTGAGGTTTGCTCAGATCCTTTGGTCAATCTTCCCACCCCAGTTTGGAGAGCCTAAGTGGCATCTTCTTTCCCTCAAACCTACCAGAGATTCCTTCTTGGCACAAGAATGAAGGCAAAGAAAGATCCTCCAGATGACCTGGGTGGGCTTCAAGGTGCACTGCAGAATAATGTGTCCTCTGGGGAACTTGGCCTGAGCTATCAGCACCTTGGAGAGCTCCAGCTCTGACCTCTGTTGGGGAGCTAACTGGACCATAGTCCTGGATTCTTCCGAGGTAGGTGGCAGGGAGAAAAAAAGTGTTGATGCTGAGCACCTCCATTAGCCAGATACCCAGTCCAATAATTTCAGGGATACCAAAAATACAAACGGCCCTGAAGTCATCCCAGAATTGGGTTTCAGGTGTTCCACAGCCTCTGCTCAGGTGGCCTACGTGAGGTTGGTGGTTATGACCTTAAATTATGGCTGAGTTAGTTTAACACTGACGACTAGTGCTCCCCAAGTTTTTGTGCCCAGACTGCACAGAATTCAGCAGCTTTTGTGATTTTGCTTCAGGTTAATTGCCAATGAAAAGACAAGCCACCTTTGAATTACCCCCATCTTTCTGGACTATTGCCATTTGTGCTTTGTGGAGACTATGCCTGCCATTCCCACTGTGGACATTCCAGCATCCTCAATCCCAGCACCACTGGATGAACTGGGAAGCAAGGACATCAGGGATGTGGAGGCCTCACCTGACCTCTGGATCAGTGTCCATTTGGGGGAGGAGGTGTTGCCTCTGATCACATGCTCAGGAAACTCTGAGGAGATTCATACACTGGGTCAGTCTCTGCCCTCCTCTTTTCTCCTACTGGACCAAAACCCTCTAAGCCTGGAAAAGAAAGGAGTGGATCTCCAAGTAAAGATAGTATACATCTGTGGAGTGACAGAAAATGTCTTCACTCCCTGGAGATAGCACAATGGTTCTTCCACTCACCTTTGCTCCCTCAGATCCAGCCCTGTCCTGCCACCACCCTCTCTCTCCAATCTGCACTCTATGTAATATTCCTGCTGAGTTTCTGAAGCTGAGCTATTGCAGCCTCCAATCTGCTCACAAAGTGTTTGATATCTCCGGTGCCCCATGCAGTTTTTGCAACAGCTCAGACATGTAAATAGGGCTTTTTTGTTATCTCTACTTACAAATGAGTAACCATGTCTCCATGGAGAGCTTAGGCGACTGGTCTAAACACACAGAGTTCCTCACTCCAGTCAGGTACTCTTTATAATTTCTTTAAAACTTCCATTAGACCAGGACCCCCACTGTGGTGCCCAGAAACACTATAGTGTGAGCTTGTAATGCTGCCAGTGGGAAAAAAATAAAAGTAAAAAACTTACTTTTTGAAGATTATATTCATCTGTCCGTGTTTGTCAAAGTCCATCTGTTATTCTCTACCTCCAGAGCACAAGCAAAAACCCAGTTCACTGGAAGCCTGTCAACAGCTTCCTCTGAGGTTTTGGAGATTTCCTGGGGACATTTCCACCCGCTCACACATAAAGGTCAACCAAGGCTCCAAGAGAAAGAGCAATTCTTTTTTAAAAAGACTCCCTGGCAAACATTTTGATCCCTGTTTATTTTGCCAGACTTGCCTTTAACTCTTCAGGTACAACCTCCTCAGAAAGAAGATTTGAATCTGACAAAGGGAGATACATTCAGCTTTACCCTTGGCTCTAAATTGCCTGAGAGACATGGCCATACAGAGATGTTCCTGATTAGTCAAGGAAATTGGTGGGTGGGTGGGGCCTCACCATCCACAGCTGTGATCAGCAGCAGCTGAAATGATGCACATTTTGGTCTCAAAAGATTAATGTTTTCCTTTAAATTTGGTTATAGTACGTCACTCCATGTTGTATCTTTAGCCATACTGGACCAGCCAAAACTCAAGGCCCTATGGGATACCCCATATTGAAAACCAGTAAGTTCACATTCCTCTCACCCTCTTCCATTATAGTTTCCTGCACCTATAAACAAATGCAGCATCATTCAGAATTAGCAGAGATGATTTATAGGGCATGCACACCTTATTCCCTATTAAGGAAAAAAACTCTTCATTTTTGTTTGATGACTCTTAAGGCCCAATTAGAATTTTGTTTTGGATAATGGATGTGTTCTTGGAAGTGTGTGGGTAAATCACTTTCTGTACGTGTGACTCTAACCCTACCTGAAATGTGCTCTTTAAAAAAGCTCAGCTCTGAGCCTTTTAACAAAGAGAGGATCTCTGGTGCAAATAGAAGAATGAACTTTCATCTTTATTAGCTCAGGATGGTCAGACCCAGGGCTACCCTTGTCCCAAGGGGCAGGAAACAACCTCACCTCAAAATGCCCAGGACTGGGCTCTTTCTTCACCTGCTTTATCCCGGGCAAAATAGGTCAGGTGGCCTAGTTCTTTTGTTACTTTCTCTCCTTTCTTCTCTGTGATCCTGTCCTATAATTTCAATTTCTTAGGACCCACATACCATTCCTTCTCCAAAGGAAGAGGCAATGCGGGCCACTTACCCCAACACAACAATCAGACCCTTAGCTCCCTCTTCAGAGGTATCAGGATTCCCACCCTCCATCCCAGCTAGGGAAGAAGAGGCTCTACGGCCTAGGAAGGGGTTTTGAGCCTTCTTGTATGAGCAGAAGGGGAAGACTGCCTGAGGACAGGGGACACTAAAGGAGACCATTAGCCTGTTCTCTCTGCAGGTAAGAATAACCCCAGAAAGGGCTACCTTAAGACAAGAGGGGACAGTCTTAAAATGCTGCCTGGAATTGGGTACTGAACACCTGCCAGACAGAACCAGGGGTCAGGAGTAGGAGCTGGAAGAAAGCAATTCTATGTTGAGCATTCAACATACTCCAGAGCAAGGCTTTTTGTGGCCTTCTTCGGCGAAGAGCGGGAAATTCTGGGTCCCTGTGGGACATCTACGTCTTTGTCAAGGTTCACTGGAGAGGTGCCATCTGTGAGCTGGGAATTCATAGAGGTCATTACTGCCCCACGCAAGAGGCACAATGTGAGATCGACCCAGCCAGGAAAAGCAGGAGTTGGGAAGGAAGCTGCACAGCTCTTGATATTCAACCCGAACACTTGGAAAATGACCCATCATCTTTGCCTTAAACTTTTCCATACGCACAACATTATTAGAATTTCTCCTTAACTACACAAATCATCCTCAGGATCCGGGACAGCTGGACGAAAAAATGTTTTGCTCCCCACCCTTTCCCTTGAGTTCCTATAATGAAGGTGCTTAGTTAACACAAATTACCAGCTTTGCTTTTTACTTTTCTGACAGATGAGCAAACATAAAACCATCATCAGTATAGAGGCCTGGCTGACCAAATCCGTTTCAATTATCCATCACCACGGCAGAATTCTCTTGCTGAGATGGGAAGACACAGATGGAGATTTCCGAGTTGCACTATTAGCTCAGTAAGCAGCCTGTTTCATGCTCATCACAAGAGTATAAGAAAGCCTTAAATATAAATCAAACTATGGAGTTGGGGTATCTTATTAGAAAGCACATAACAAGAAAAACACTGTTTTACTCAGACGAATTAGGAGAGATCAAGAATATAGTTGAAAGAGCCCTGGCATTGTAGGGGCAGGAGACCTAAGTTCTCACCCCAGCCAACCACCTATTCTCTGTATGGCCTTGACATGTCCTTGACACATTCCAAGCCTCAGTTTACTCATCTGTGTTATAAAGAGGTGGACTTAATCAGTAAGTCATATCACACGCTCTGGGCCCTAGAGACCCAAGTTACCTTATGGATTTCAGAAATATTTTATTTCAAAATTTTCTATTTTAAAAATATTTTTTTTAGGGGCACCTGGTTGGCTCAGTCAGTTGAGTCCAACTTTGGGTCAAGTCATGATCTCACGGTTCATGAGTTCGAGCCCCATGTTGGGCTCTGTGCTGACAGCTCAGAACCTGGAGCCTGCTTCAGAGTCTGTGTCTCCCTCTCTCTCTGCCCCTCCCCTGCTCACACTCTGTGTGTGTGTCTCTCTCTCTCTTGAAAATAATAAACATTTAAAAAAATTTTTTAAATATTTTTTAAAGTTTGAGATTATAAAATAAATACCTTTGTCAAGTTGATTTATTATTCATTCACTTATTATAAGTGTGAAATTTTATAATAAATATATTTCTCAATGTGATTTACTTAATTTTGTTAATCAATAATAAATACCAATATATTCCTAAAATAATGCTCTGTCTGCTCGGGTAGCTTAAGGTTCCATATAAAATTTCACTTGAGAAAAATGGCTCCAGTCCTTTACAAATTTTTAAAACCACTGAACTAATTATCTCTAATTTTCCTTCCAGCAAGAGGATACTTTATTCAAATCCTTCTCTGGGGATAGGAGAATTGTATGACTTCAGGAAGTTTCTGGCTTAATCAGAACATTCATAAGAAAAACAAACAAACAAACTTGATTCCCGCATCTACAAATTTCCCTGAAGAGTTCCTGTGCTCCTTCTCCACGGTGGAGGAGTCCTGTTGAAGCAGATTTCAAGGCAACCATAGTAAGTAGTGCGAGCCCATGCTCCAGTCTGTAACTGTGCAAGACACAGAGAGCACGAGAAACATGGGTTCCCCACCATGGACCTCACAGCCTGGTTGCGGAGACTTACCTGTGAATGGCTGACAATGGCATAGGCAGAACTTGGTCAGGGAGTGAGAAGAAGCCTAACCTTGCCTGACTACTCTGTTCCAAATGCTGTAGCAGGCATGACACACAAACCATTTTATTTATTCCATTTATTGCTAATGCATTGTTATTGCAATGCTTTTTCTTTCCAACAGATAAGGAAATCAAGATGGCTGGTTACCCAGGCAGTGAGTAGCAGAAGCAGGTATCAGATTGTCACCACCCTTCACCCCCAAACAGCTTCCAGTCGGTGGTGGGCAGCATCATAAGCCCTCAGTGTGGGGAGGGGAATCCATGCAGATCATGGCAGTTAGGGAAGGCTGCAAGGAAGAGCTACCATGTGAGTTGGATCTTGCAAGATGAGGGGAAATTCTCCAGGAGGCAAAGAGAGGAAAAATTTCCCAAGTTTCTCAGGTGGCAGAGAGCATCTTGTGTAACAGGGATGAGAAGTGTGGGTGAAAACACAGGGATAAAGCAGGTAGGGTGGTGACCTAGGAGCAGAGCAGAGCTCCCCAGGGCTAGAGACTCAGCCTGGAACTCCAAGCTTCATGCCACCCTGTGCCGCCAGCTTCATCTTCCTCCACCCTGGCACAGGGACCCTAGCAGCCAGCAATTCAGGCTATCCTCTGTGCTTTTGTGTCCCCTCCTCCATCCACCTGGCAAACTCCTTTCTAGCCCACTCCTGGGAAAGTCTTTCCTATCCTTCCAGACCTTGCCAAAGACCATCTGCTAGATGCACCCATTCCTGATCCCCCTCAACCAGATGCAATGTCTCTTACTTCTGAATACCCACAGTTCTTTTATTGGTTCAAAGCTGTGCCTCAGTGGATGAACACACAGTGAATGTTTCTCGGCAAGAAACATTCTCTGGGAGAGATACTGAAATGGCGGCTGGGGTATCAGCCTCAGTAATATCTCTACATCAACTTCACATTTCAACAACCAAAAACCTCCAGCCCCTGCTCCTTGTAGCTCTAGACTCCCGAGTCCCTCCTCCCTGGAACTGTGGAGCCAGGCGTGGCCCTTGTAGCCTGCTCCAACTCCTCTGTCTGCATTTACAGGACATTTCCTGGGCCCATGACATAGAAATGGCTCTATGGCACCATGGTGGCCCCGAGCACCTAGGAGCCGCCGACAAGTGTTTGCTGAACCCGACGGAACTCTAGTCCCAGCTTTTCCCGGGATATTCCACTCCTGTGCATTATGCATCTTTTCAAGCAACTCAGGAACCTCTGACGATAACCGTATTAGTAACTTGCAGGAAACTGTCATCTTCAGATTAAACGTAAAGTTAATTTTTCTCAATGTTTCTCCCAGCAAAAAAGGTTTTTATTGTCACCACTGTTTCCAGACAATTGCCCAACAGTTTCAGTCTGCCTTTCAGACCGAAGGCCCGGCTCAGACCACACAGCACAGCTGTCCTCACCTGAGCCTCTGCTCCTGTATTCCCTCAGCTCTCCGGCTCCACCACCCAGCCTCCAGGCATCTACCCTCCTGGGAAACCTGCAGACCAAAGAGCTGTTTGAGTCCTCTCCATCCTAATAAATTCCATCTTGCTGGCCAACTTCTTGCATGAGCTCTGTCCCTAAATGGGGGTCTGAGGGTAGAGTGAGTACTTTCTCTTTCTCTAAGATCCCCATGGCCTGGCAGAGAACTGGGCTCTCGGAAGTGCTCAACAGAGACTCATCCTACAAGCTCTATTTCCTGTGCAGACGTGGAGCTGGAGCCCAGACCTCTCTTGGCCTGGCCCTGAGGGAAGCATTCAGAACAACCCTCCAAAACAAAGCCTGGCCTTGGAGGCCAGCTCGGCATGCATAGAACATCAAATGGCTGGACATGAAAGGGCTGAGGAGGATGCTTGCTGGAGAGGCACTTAGCCCGGAAAACCTGAAACCATCTACTTGACTGAGGGCCGCTAACCACAGCTTCAATGAATGATTAATGATTATGGCCAGAGCTTATTGCAAACAGGCATGTGACAGCAGAGCCACTACCCACCCGCAGGACCTGCCCGTGTGATTGATGAGCCACCGAGGGGTGCAGAGGGGCTGCAGGGGGAATGGGCTGGCTCAGCCTGCAGCTGCCAGGGAGCACCCATCCTTGGGGGGAGCTGGAGGGACACCAGTGTTTCTGTTCTGGGTGGCGGGCTTATCTCATGCCATACAAGCCAACCTGCACTGACCATCCACCTAGGTGATAAGGAGAGGGCACAAGGGGCCTGGGCTAAACTCTGATGAGGACAGAGGTGCCAAAATGGATGATATGTGGCCCCCGGCCTTGCAGTGTCTCTATCCAGAGTTGTGCATCAAGAAATAAAACTCTAGTTCCAGAACCACGAGAGAGTGCAAGGTGCTTCAAGAGACAACTGAGGGCTCTGTGTGGACAGAGCAGGCTGTGTGAGCCAAGACACCTCCTCCAGTCCTCCCACCACTGCTGCCAGCCAGAGACCACTTCCCTGAACCTGAAGTCACTTTTCAACAGGATTCGTAAATGAGAGAAGAGGTAGCTGAAGTTCCTACTCTCATGCTTTCTCTGTCCTTCACCAGAGAGGTAAGTTAGCCTTGTGTCCCCACCCTCTCTACCCCTCTCAACCTGCACCCTCTAGAATGGCCAAACCAGGGTTTCTATGTCCCCTTCCAGAGCCTCCTCAGTCAGAAGGCAGGTCCTGACTCAGACACATAGAATCGGTACAGACCCGCGGATTCCTTGAGCACAGACTGTGGGATCTGGCAAAGGCACAGCCCCTGCCTTCAGGAGTTTGTAGCCTCATTAGTGAGGCGAGCTTGCCTGCGTGAAACACAGACAGAACAAAGCATAGCCCCCAAACATGCTGCCAAGAGAGAGTGAGGAAAGGGAGAGTGACGTTGAGTTGAGAGGCCATTGAGGGTGGCCAAGGAATCTGAGAAGGGCCTGTGAGGCCCCCTGGGCTGCAGGCCTCTTCCCCAGCAGAGCCACTGTCCAGTCTGGACCATCTCAGTGCCCAAGCCTACCACTTCCGACCAGGGTCTCCAGAAGCACCTCTGAGCAGATCTGGGGCAGTGGCAGCAAGTAAGCTCAGCAGGGACCTGTGAGCTGGCTCTGAGATGACCCAGAGAGCCGGCTGGAAGCCCAGGACGACCCTTGTGGGGGCCTGGCTGCTCTGCAGACTCTGGCTCCGTTTCATCTTAATACACTCCTGCGTGTACCTGACATTGGATACTCGTCCTAGAGCATACAAATCTAATAAATTCTTGGCTCCTGCAAGTTTCTTTAAAAAATATAAAAGAGGATCATATATAAAGAAGTTGATTAATATACACCCTGGTAAAACAGCCTGGAACATCTGTGTATTAAGTTCATTTATTAAATTACACCAATCTGTATTTTAATGAGTGAAAGATACAGTACTTATTCTGTCATCCATCAAAATAAACTCAGGAAATACTTAACATTATAATCATTTTTCTTGTTTGAACACGAGTTATGAAATATGAATCCCGCACTAAGAATGCTGGACTTGCCATCATGATCAAATATGTTTTCACAGGTGCAGCAAATATTCAGTTTTCATTTCTCTCTCCAACTGTTGAAAATATAAACCATGCTTTCTAGTTCGTAGCTGGGTAACATTGCCTTCCCTCCACATGGCAGCCATTATTGCAGACTTACTACCCCACCGTCTTTCTTTCCCCATACTCCTCCTAAAGTTGCTTAGTAATGAAAACACAGGCTTCTGTGGGGGCCCCTCGACATAAGCTCTTTTGGCTTAGGCTGGGCACTGTGTCCCCTTTTCCTCCATCCTTGTGGCACTTATATCCTGTTGATTAGGGACTGAGTTGCAAAAACCATTTGAAGGAAACAGTACTTGTTTGAAACACAAAAGGCAGTGGGATCTTGGCTTCACTGTAGACCACCCCCGCCCCCCAGCCATGGGGCACACATGCCCACTCCTTCCCACTCAGTGACAGTTCTATTCAGACGAGGAACACTTTAACATGGACTGGAGCCTCAGGAGAGAGTCCAGGCTTTATCTGCATTCAGCTCTCCCAGAATCAGAAATCCCAGGACCCATGGAGCAAGACCATTAACAAAGCAGCCAAGGTTGCATGAGCCAAGGAAGGTGCTGGCCAGTGGCCAGTGGGAGCTCATCGAGACCCAGGAGCCTGGAGAAAGACTCCAACTGGGTAAGCTCCTAGGTAAAACCACAAGAGGAGGCTGAGGAAGCCCAACTATAAGCTGGCCAGGCTTGTGTCTGCTTAACTCACCCAGTGGCTCCCCATTGCCAGAAGCAAGGTCCCTGCCTATCTCTTTCATTTCATTCCTGGCCACCCCCACCCCAGTCCCCCAACAAACATACAAAACAAAGATGTAATGGGGATGGAAAGACAAAAGGTCAAGGGGTGGGGGTGAGAAAGAGGGTTGTGGGACATGGGACAGGTTGAGAGTTGGAC
This sequence comes from Panthera tigris, assembly GCF_018350195.1. NCBI lineage: Eukaryota > Metazoa > Chordata > Mammalia > Carnivora > Felidae > Panthera > Panthera tigris. Next base: position 123,216,537 of record NC_056662.1, read on the forward strand.
CAGTTTAAGGAAAGTCTTGTGCTGGGCTAATGGATTTTATGCTATAGACAATAAGGAGCTTTTCTTTCTTATTTTTTTCTTTTTTCTTTTCAATTCTCACTTTAATTCTTGGCATATTAAAAAAAAAAAAAAGCCCAAGTCCTGAGCTGTGGACATTAAAAATGTGAAACAATGAATGCAACCATTCAGAGTAGTATAACCCAAAAACAACCTCAGTAATACAAGATTTCCTTCTTATGCTTTTCAAATGTTTACATCTAAACACTCACCATTCTAAACAACTAAACTATATATAAACTTCCTTTTGTGGTGAGGAACACTTATATGTTTATCCGTTGTAAAGCTAAAAGGGCCCCCAACCAATTCTGCTCCCTGGATAACACAATGCTAATAAATAATGAGGAGCTTTTGAAGGGATTTGAAAATTCAATAGATATGTCCAGATTTGTGTTTTAGAAATAAAGTTTACTTGGGATTTAGTGTAAAGAAGAGGTGTTTGGGAGACAGCCCTGAGCAGGCAGAGGCTAGTAGGGCACAGAGTAATAGAGGCAGGTGTGTTGAGCTGGTGTGAAGGCCACAGCAGGACACCCTCTACCCCATGCAACCCAGGGATGGCCACAGTAGGTGTTCAATAGAACTTCCTCAGGAATGTCACTGATTACCTGGGTTCTCAGTACACACAGGTGCAGACCCCTGCTCTTCTGTGCCCAAGGAACCCCCAGTATCCTCAGCCTCACCTTCTCTCAGGCCCTGAATCTGTTTGGCCCATGACCTGGAGACCTGCTGATTCTTGCAGGGGCTAGCCTAGGGAGGTACCAGCCTAAACCCTTCCCCCTCACCTACCCCATACTCACCACCACAAAAGCCCTGAAACCTGAAACAGCATCCTCCTGGATAAGGTTTCAAAACACCATTGAAAGATTACAGAAAGTTACAGACAGGTAGTTCAGGGAAAGGAAACCATAACAGCTCACTCTCAGGGTGCTTTTCAGAGCAGATATGGCATGGGCACTGACCAAAAGAACAGACTGTCTGAATCACGGGGGCAGGGGCAGGGAGGTCCCCTGGGGTGCTAGACACCCCTGTGGATACTGGATTATGGGGAGATCCAGGGGGTCCCAGTGGAGGGGATGAGTTGGTTGGGCCAGGTGTTGGGGAGCATTTGGGGGTTCAAGCATTGGCTATTTTAACATCTGGTTCTAACTGGTTGAATCAGCTTTACTAATGGGCACATAAAGACATTTTCAAACTCACCAGTAATCAAGGAAATGCAAATCAAAACAGCAATGAGACACCACTTTCTCAATTCACATTGCAGGGAGATGTATGCCCAGATTCCCGTTCAAGAAAGGACTTGCTTCTTACCTTCAAGGTTCAGGTTTGGCCTCAGCTGTCATGGGCACAGTGGGAAAGAAAGGCCTGACCACTTCAGCCCAGCACATGACGCTGATGGGCAACATTCACTTCACAACTTCTTGCAGGGTCGGCCATGACTTGCCCAGGCTTCCCCAGGCCCACATCACAGCTCAGCCTCTCCCTCTACTCAATCTTACTCCTTCCTCCTTCCCTTATAGGTGTTGATCCCTAATAAATACCTTCTTACTCACCAAACTCCATCATGGTGCCTGTTGCTGGAAAATCCAGCCTGCAAAACAAGGAAAGTCAATTCACACACTGTGCTAGTGATAGAATACGTTGACAGAGCCACCTTAAAGAGAAATCTGACAATACTTAGTGTGCATGCTCCCTCAACCTCAGCCCTCCTGTGCCTGCATGTCTACTCCAGAGAGGCTCACTGACCCATCCACATGGACAGGGGGCCAAGGGTGGCCAGTGCAAGACAGGTTAAGGGCAAGGGAGCTGTCACCAGGGAAATGGGTGTATAACTGTAGCAAACACCCAATGTTGGGATCCCATGCAACTGAATGTATTTGTATATAGCAACACGTGGAGTTCTCACACACAGCATTGGATGAAAAACAGAAGCAGAACCTAAGACAAGGATCTGAGGGTAACTAGTTTGTGTGGATGGTGATCACAGGAAGAACTCGTAGGTGACAAGGGAGGTGGGATGTGGAGAGGAAAGGGAGGGGAGGGAAGGGAAGAGTTGGTTCATGAGCAGGGCTCTTGTGTGGGCAGCTGGGCCTCCCTCCCACTGAGGATCTCAGGGGAAGAGCCTCGAGCAAGCCCAGGGTTGTAAGAAAGCTGGGTTTTATAACCTTCCTTGATTGACGACTGCTCCCAGGGGTGATGACCACCCGGCACTTGCAACCTGCCCCACTCCTACAACAGAGAAAGTTCCCCTGAAGTCCCAGGAGAATAAACACTCAGTGACAAAAGGATATGGGGGACACTAGAAGCAAATGCTCCAGGAAAAAAACTGAGATTTATAGCACAACACCTTCTGCGAAGTAAAAGCACATCATGCAGTTTAAACGGCTATCCATACGTCTAAATGAAATTGTGGAAGATGGTTTGGAAGTCCATGCATGAAATGCACGGAGTGCTGTTCTCATTACCTACTGTTCAGCCCATTGGTGAAGGAGGGATCCCCTGTACTAAATAGTATCAGTCCTGCACACACGACACCTGACACGGGACAGACAAGATGGACAGCAGTTTATTAATCATGTGTACTCACAGCCAGGGGGAAGACACTGCACACGACACAGGGCCATCCGGGGCTGCACTTGGGAGCACAGGAAACCCACAGAGGCTGTAGATAACACACATTTACTAACTGAAGGGTGGGGTGCCCGTGGTCTCCAAGGGAGAATGTGATTGGCTTGTTTGAATAATTCCACAAGCTGGCTGGGAGGTGAAACCATTAGATGGAGAACCGAATGGGGAGCAGCTGGTCCAGCTGGGAGGGGGACTAGCCAGGAGGAGAGAGTTTCCCGCTGGGTGGGGACATGTCTGATAAGAGCAAGGTGGGGGTCTGTGAGGCTCAGAGAAGTCAAGGCAGCACACAGCATTTCAGGCCTTGCAATACAAGCAGGTTCCTGCAGAGGGAGAGAATGGGACAGAGATGGAGGGAAAAAATAAAACGAAAGGCCCTTATGCTAGTGTGACATGAACTGGGGGCATATGTATACTTCAATTCTGTAAACTTGAGGCCCTCAGAAATAAATAATATTATTAAAAACAACAACAAGGAGCAAGAAAGAATGGGGTTTGGACTGGGGGAAGGGATGGGCTAGGCTCTCAAATACAACAAGGCTACAGGCCAGGGGCCTGTGTTCTCAGCAGAACAGAAAATGCTATTTGTTACAAACTGTCCTAGGAATGATTGCCCACTGAGATAACAAGAATAGAGGCAAATAAAACTTCAAACGGAGTTTAATGGCTAAGCTTAGCCAGTTGGGTGGTAAGGCCGGCTGCTCTGTGTGTGAGCAGCGTGGAGTGAGTGGGCAGGTGGACTGAGGGGCTGCAACACGGCTCAAACTGGTTTTCTCTGTCACTCAGACACTTTCCCCAGGAGAAATGTTAGTGTTACCTTCTGGGGTCCACAGGGAGCACTGAGAAGACCTGGACACCTAATAAAATATAAGGAGGCAGGTTGTGATCACGAAGCTTCTAGACGCCAGGGCTTTTCAGAAACTTTGACAGGGACAGGCTGACATCAGCCACTGCAGATACCTCGGCCGGTCGGTAGCACTGACAAGGGGATAACGAAAGGAGTGTGGATCATCACAGCACCATCTGAGATCCAGCAGGAAGCCAAGTTCAGTCTGCTGCACCCACAGATCTAGAGTCCCCAGATCAGATAGAAAAACCAACTTTTCTATCAAGGGAGCCCCGCCAACAAGAAATAAGTGGTCAATCAGGCTGAAGTGAAGGATTTTCATGGAGCCCACACCCAAACATGTGGGACGGTTTCCTCCCTCTTGCTAGCTGTGAGCAATGAGACAGACTTATGGTGAAGTGATTGTTTTTTAAGGACTTTAAGATGGTTCCCAGTGACATACTACCTCCACCCACAAAACAGACTCCATTATTCATTCATTCACTTGACATGTATATATAGCATACTCATTTGCCTATCTTATAATAGGGAAATGAAACAATATCACTCATGGTTCTTAGTGTAGAAGGCGGCGGGGGGAGCAGAGAGATCATAATAAAACAATGACCACACATACATGCACACATACAGTTGTCACCAAGCCCAAAATCAGCAGAGAAATTTGATTCTGTGGGAGTCTGAAGGTGGGCCTCAGGGTCAGGAGCTCAGGGAGATGGAAGGAGAAGGAATACATTCTAGCACAGTCCCATTCTAGAATATGTAGGATCCCATAAAAGAGCTGTTCTGGATTGAGAGACACTCACATTCATATTCAGCCAGTAGGCACTCATTTATCACTGGCTCCGGATCGAGTCCATACCTGCAATGGTGATACGACTCTGTGAGCACACCAATCTTTCAGAGGATGCATAAACAGTCCTAACTCGGATGATCTGGTGCAAAGTTCAAAGTTACCCAGTGAAGGTGCTCTTAACTCCACCCAGGGGGGATTCAACTATACCCCAGAACCCCAAGACATTTCTCCCCCTAAGAGGCCCAGCCATACAGAAACACTGAATCTTGGAAAGGGCTCCAGGATAGAAAAGAGCCAGTTATCACCCAATTTCCCTGTGCTCCATATCTGTAGCTGCTGTAGGCCTGGTTCACAGCCTCAGGGATAAACTGCTAGCCAACTGCTCTTGGGCCATGGGCCCTGAGAGTCAGGGGGTATGTGTAGCATGTCCTATCTCTTCCATTGAGGTGCCTCAGCCAAGCCACCACCACTTGAACTTCACTCTGCCCAGCCCAGCTCAAAGGGCATTATGAGGTTCCGATGAGGAAATAGGAAAACAAATTCTTTGTTAAATGCAAAGTTCACACACACCTGAATGGTTAGAAGCAGCCATACAAAGGCAGAAACCCTAAGGACACAATAGGTGGGAAAATGGCTAAGGAAACATAGGCATTCTTCTCTACCTAATGCCACCTCTACTCTGTCCCTGTTTCTATTCCAACACCCAGGCAGATGACTGCTTCTAGCCAGGAGATAGTCCTGCTCAAGGTAATATGAAATAGTACTTCCCCTCTGCTGACCTGGGGCACAGGAGAAATGGAGAGGCAGGAAGACAAGAATGGCCTCCTATGGGAGCCAAAGACTCATCTTAGTGAAGATTTCCAAATTTAATCTCTGACAAAAGGAAATGGTCAGGACTAGATGTGCACCTTGTTTGTGTAGATTGTTCCCTATCTTAATGGAGCAGAAGAGAAGCTTCAAACACTGAAGATGGAGGAGGAGAGGGGAGAGGAAGCTAAAAATACTAAAAAGCAGTCTGAATAGATGAACCTCCTGCTAACTTGTCTCCTTTTCTTTATTATGGAACAAGGTTTATCCCCTATCCAGCCTTGAGTTAGACGGTCAAAAAATAAAAATACTTGAATCTCTCAATCTTAGGAGGAGACTTAAACAAGTGGAGGTGATGGGGCGCAGAGTACATTTGTGTGGAGAAAAGACTGGCAGAGTATATGTCAAACCCTAGCAGTGTTCCATTCAGGGAGGCAAACTTTCTATATGACTGTGTGAAGCTTTCTAAAATACCTAAATTTGGCATTTTGTGGCACTTTTTCTCAGAATAACAGTAGATTCTTCACATAAATGGAAACATAAAGTGCTATTTAAGTGTGGTCAAAATTGAAAGAAATTGAAGATGATACAAACAAAGAGAAAAGATATTCCATGCTCATGGGCTGGGAGAATAAATATAATTAAAATATTTATAGTACCCAAAGCAATCTACAGATTTAATGGAATCCGTATCAAAATACAAAAAGCATTTTTCACAGGGATAGAACGATCCTAATATTTGTATGGAACCATGAAAGACCCAAAGCAATCTTGAAAAAAAGGAACAAAATTGGAAGTATCCCAATCTTAGATTTTAAGATAAACTACAAAGCTGTAGTAATCAAAACAGTATGGTACTGGCACAAAAACAGTATGGTACTGGCACATAAACAGACACATAGATCAATGGAACAGAACAGAGAGCCCCCAAAATAAACCCACAATTACATGGCCAATTAATCTTTGACTTTGGAGGCAAAATATGCAATGGGAAAAGACAGTCTCCTCAACAGATGATGTTGAGAAAACTAGAAAGTCACATGCAAAAAAACTGGACCACTCTCTTACACCATACACAAAAATAAACTCAAAATGGATTGAAGACCTAAATGTGAGACCTGAAACCATAAAAATCCTAGAAAATAACACAGGCAATAATTTCTCTGACATCAGCCATAGCAACACCTTTCTAGATATGTTTCCTGAGGCAAGGGAAACAAAAGCAAAAATAAACTATTGGGACTACACCAAAATAAAAAAACTTCTACACAGTAAAGGAAACAATCAACAAAACTAAAAGGCAACCTATTGAATGAGAGAAGATATTTGCAAATGACATATCCAATAAGGTGTTAGTATCCAAAATATATAAGGAACTTACACAACTCAACACCCCCAAACAAATTAATTCAATTAGAAATGGGCAGAAGACATGAACAGACATTTCTCCAAAGAAGACATACAGATGACCAACAGACACATGTAAAGATGCTCAACATCGCTAATCAGGAAAATACAAATCAAAACCACAAGAAACAAAAATTGTTGGTGAGGATGTGAAGAAGGAATCCTCATGCACTATGGTTAGGAATGCAAACTGGTGCAGCCACTGTGGAAAACAGTGTGGAGCTTCCTCAAAAAATTAAAAGTAGAACTACCATATGATCCAGTAATTCCATTACTGGGTATTTACCCAAAGAATATTAAATCACTCATTTGAAAAGATATACACACCCCCATGTTTACTGCAGCATTATTTATAACAGCCAAGATATGAACACAGCCCAAGTGTCTATTGATAGATGATGGATAAACATGATGTGGTGGGGCACCTAGGTGTCTCCATAGGTTGAGCATCCAACTTTTTTTTAATTTATTTACAGGATTCTCTTTATTTTATTTATTTGCTTTAATATAATTTATTATCAAGTTAGCTAACATACAGTGTATACGGTGTGCTCTTGGCTCCAGGAGTAGATTCCCATGATTCATCACTTACATACAACACCCAGTGCTCATCCCAACAAGTGCCCTCCTCAATGCCCATCACCCATTTTCCCCTCTCCCCTGCACCCCCTTCAACTCTCAGTTTGTTCTCTGTATTTGAGTATCTCTTATGGTTTGCCTCCCTCTCTGTTTAAAATTATTTTTTCCCCTTTCCTTCCCCCATGGTCTTCTGTTAAGTTTCTCAAATTTCACATGAGTGGAAACATATATCTGTCTTTCTCTGACTCATTTATTTCACTTAGCATAATACCCTCCATTTCCATCACATTGTTGCAAATGGCAAGATTTCATTCTTTCTCATTGCCAAGTAGTATTCCATTGTATATACAAACCACATCTTCTTTATCCGCTCAACAGTTGATGGACATTTGGGTTCTTTCCATAATCTGGCTATTGTTGAAAGCATTGCTATAAACATTGGGGTATCTGGGCCCCTATGAACCAGCACTCCTGTATCCCTTGGGTAAATTCCTACCAGTGCTATTGCTGGGTCATAGGGTAGATATATTTTTAATTTTTTTAAGAACCTCCACACTGTTTTCAAGAGTGGCTGCACCATTTTGCATTCCCACCAACAGTGCAAGAGGGTTCCCATTTCTCCACATCCTCTCCAGTATCTATAGTCTCCTGATTTGTTCATTTTAGCCACTCTTACCAGTGTGAGGTGGTATCTCAATGTAGTTTTGATTTGTATTTCCCTGATGATAAGTGATGTTGAGCATCTTTTCATGTGTCTGGTGGCCATCTGGACATCTTTGGAAAAGTGTCTATTCATGTCTTTTGCCCATTTCTTCACTGGATTATTTGTTTTTTGGGTGTTGAGTTTGGTAAGTTCTTTATAGATTTTGGATACTAACTCTTTATCCAATATGTCATTTGCAAATATCTTCTCCCATTCCATCAGTCACCTGTTAATTTTGTTGATTGTTTTCTTTGCTGTGCTGAGCTCTTTATCTTGAGGGGTCCCAATAGTTCATTTTTGCCTTTACTTCCCTTGCCTTTGGAGACATATTGAGTAAGAAGTTGCTGAGGTTAAGGTCAAAGAGGTTGTTGCCTGTTTTCTCCTCTAGGGTTTTGATGGTTTCCTGTCTCACATTTAGGTCTTTCATCCATTTTGAGTTCATTTTTGTATATGGTGTAAGAAAGTGGTTCAGTTTCATTCTTCTGCATGTTTCTGTCCAGTTCTCCCAGCACAATTTGCTGAAGAGACTGTCTTTTGTCCATTGGATACTCTTTCCTGCTTTGTCAAAGATTAGTTGGCCATACATTTGTGGGTCCAATTCTGGGGTCTTTATTCTATTCCATTGGTCTATGTGACTGTTTTTGTGCCAATACCATACTATCTTGATGATTACAGCTTTGTAGTAGAGGCTAAAGTCTGGGATTGTGATGCCTCTCACTTTGGTTTTCTTTTTCAACATTACTTTGGCTATTCAAGCTCTTTTGTGATTCCATACAAATTTTAGGATTGTTTGTTCTAGCTCTAGGAAGAATGCCAGTGTAATTTTGATTGGGATTGCATTGAATGTGTAGTTTGCTTTGGGTAGTATTGACATTTTAACAATATTTATTCTTCCAATCCATGAGAATGGAATGTTTTTCTATTTATTTATGTCTTTTTCAATTTCTTTCATAAGTTTTCTATAGTTTTCAGCATACAGATCTTTTACATCTTTGGTTAGGTTTATTCCTACATATTTTATGGTTCTTGGTAAATGGGATTGATTGTAAATGGGATCAATTTCTTGATTTCTCTTTCTGTTGCTTCATCATTGGTGTATAGAAATTAAACCGATTTCTGTACATTAATTTTGTATCCTGCAACTTTGCTAATTCATGTATCAGTTCTAGCAGCTTTTAGACATAGTCTTTCGGGTTTTCTATGTAGAGTATCGTGTCATCTGTGAGGAGTGAAAGTTTGACTTCTTCTTTGCCAATTTGTAGAGCATCTGACTTTTTACTTCAGGTCAGGTCATGATCCTAGAGTTGTGGGATTGAGCCCCGTGTCAGGCTCTGTACTGAGCATGGAGCCTACTTGAGATTCTCTCTTCTCTCTCTCTGTCTCTCTCTCTCTTCCTCTGCCCCTCTTCCCCACTCGAGCTTGCTCACTCTCAAGGGAATATTAGCCATAAAAAATGAAATCTTGTCATTTGCAATAACATGAATGTATCTAGAGAGTATAATTCTAAGCAAAATAAGTTAGAGAAAGACAAATACCATATGATTTCACTCATGTGGAATTAGGAAACAAAACAAATGAACAAAGAAAAAAAGAGACAAACCAAAAAACAGACTCTTTTTTTAAATGTTCATCTATTTTTGAGAGAGAGACAGTATAAGTGGGGGAGGGGCCGAGAGAAGGGGAGACACAGAATCTGAAGCAGGTGCCAGCCTCTGAGCTGTCAGCACAGAGCCCGATGTGGGGCTGGAACTCACAAGGTGTGAGATCATGACTTGCACTGAAGCCAGATGCTTAACTGACTGAGCCACCCAGGTGACTCTTAAGTATACTCTTAACTATAGAGGACAGAGGGTTACCAGAGGGGAGGTGGGTGGAGGATGGGTCAACTAGGTGATGGGGATTCAAAGTACACTTAACATGATAAGCACTGAGTAATGTATAGAACTGTGGAATTACTATATTGTACACCTGAAACTAATATAACACTGTATGTTAACTATGCTGGAATTAAAATGAAAAAAACTAAAGTGTGATGAAAGCCATTTGCTTTGGTCACTACAAACAGGCATGGAGGTGTGCATGGGGTATCTCTGAGAAGACAGTAGCCATGTGCAGGAGCTGGCACTGGGCACACTCAGAAGCCTTCCGAGCCAAGCAAAAGAAATAGAAAGGCAATCAATCACCAAAGAGGCAGATAACCGGAATGAGAAGTACAAGAGGGACTCATAATGGCAGGTCCCGAATACTGAATGAGATCAATTAATGTGACACTATTGTTTTAAACTAGAAAGCCCTGTTCACCTGAGAAATATTGCTGTTATCATCACTAGTGGGGATGGGGAAGGAGCCCTCTCAAGGTCCAAGCATACAAAAGGGACAGAAACTCCATCAGGTTTATAAAAGAACTGAACTGCTGCCCCAAATCAGGGAAATGGGAAATGGCAGCAACTGTCATAAATACCAAAGAGCTAGAAGAACCTTACAGATCATTCTAATCCGGTCTCCTCATTTCCCAGGGAGGAATCAGGGACTCGGAGAAGCTTGGGCAAGTGCTGTGGTCACACGGCAAGCCCTGCTAGAGCCAGGACCAGGATCTCGGTGGCACAAAGCTCACTGGCTCACACCTGTCATGGCTGGGGTGTGCCAGCCCCACCAGCCATGCAGCCCTGCTGTGCTGTAAGCACACCTCCTTCAAAAGTCAGAGAGGCGGACCTGGATCCCAGGTAGCAAAAGCCCTTCTCACCCAGATTCTGAAGACAGGGCTGGACTCTCAGGAGACAGAGCAGGGACAGAACTCCTTGCTTGAGGCTCAAACATGAGCTGGCATCTTCCTCTGGCCACAGGGTGAGGGTGTGTGTGAAGACAAGTGAGTGGACACTCCCGGATGCTTTTGTCATGCTAGCATCACATTCACTAGCACCTGGGCTCGGCCATGTAGCCCCTCACCCCAACTGCCCCTAGGCAGCCCCACAGCTCTAGTGGGTTTCCTCCCCAGAACGTGGGTGTGGGAAAGAATTATGGAACCATGGGTAGAGGTGTGGGTGGAGTGAGGCAGAAAGGAAAGGTGGGGGAAAGTCTGGTTTATACAGATCCTACAGCAGGTTTGGATCCTTGCTCACCACTCAGGTGTGAAATTCACCTGTTCTTCTATGACTTCATGTTTGAATCCCACTGCACAGGGGCAGCAGAAGCTTGGTCTCAAGCTCCTATTTTCTCCAGGACTGTGTATTCCAGGAAGCTCACTGAGGGCTAGGGGATGGGGTGGAAGGTCACGTAGAGGCCATGCAGGCATCCTCCCTGCTGGTCATCAGGTTTCAGTCCACACAAGTGCTCAGCAGAACCCCTCATTCCAGGCAGAAATCCTTTAGATCTCACTATTCCATTAGCTTTCTTGTGCTGCCCATGAAGGCACAGGACTCATTTTATGCCCTGTTGGAGCAGGAGAGTCTTCCCAGATGGAATTGCCAACAGCTAGAGCACAGAACTCTCTATCAACCTTCCTTCACCCAGGAGGGCCCTTCCTAAAGAGGACAGGAGTGGTCATCTCTGCTCTTATTGAGGATGTCCATCTCATCTAATCTTCATACAGAGGCCTTGCTTCTCCCTTAACAGTATCAGCTTCTCAGGAGACCTAGGTGGCTGAGTCCGTTAAATGTCTGGCTCTTGATTTCAGCTCAGGTCATGATCTCACAGCTTGTGAGTTTGAGCCTCTCATCAGCTCTATGCTGACAGAAAGGATCCTGCTTGGAATTCTCGCTCTCTCCCTCTCTCTCTGCCCCTTTCCAACTCATGCTCTCTCTCTCTCTCTCTCTTTCAAAATAAATAAATAAACTTAAAAAAAAAAAGAGTATCAGCTTCTCGGGGTGCCCGGGTGGCTCAGTCGGTTAAGTGTCCAACTCTTGGTTTCAGCTTAGATCATGATGTCAGTTCGTGTTGGGCTCTGCACTGACAGTGTGGAACGTGCTTGGGATTCTCTCTCCCTCTCTGCCCCTCCCCCACTTGCACACACTCTGTCTCTCTCTCTAAATATATAAATAAACTTAAAAAAAGAGCATCGACTTCTGGAAACATGTGAAGACAAGCCTTCCCCTTCTCTGTTTCCTGCTTTTCCCATGCCTTTCCTGAAGCACTGAGCACAGCACAGCCTAGTTGTTTAAATTGGCTGAGTGGGGAGGGAAGGGCCAAATAGATAACTACAGAGAGAAAAAAAAAAAACCACATAAGTCATAATGTTGCCATGTTATACATCCCATTCATACGTATAGGATATGGATATGCAAGAAAATCCTTCATGTTTGCTGATTTTGTGCGTGGGAGTATCACCGAAGAAGCTGAAAAGAAGTGGGAGAGATCAGGCACTTGGGGTAGATGGCATTAGACGTGAAATTCCTCTATTTCTGGTCTCTCCTCAGCAGTAGCGAAGCCCCAGCGTCATCTGGAGGCTGAGGGCAGGGAAAAGCAGGCATCCACAGGAACGTGGCAGACACACCTTGCAGTGCTTCTGGCCAAAAGGGTGCCCCTCTGAGATGACAAGTTACAAAAAGATGTCCTATCCTCTGCACTGACACAGTTTAGGACCAGAGAGCAAGGCCTGGCAAACAGAGGAGGGCTGCATTCCAGCCGGACAAGCCCCGCACCCCACCCGCGCCCCTTCCCCACCCTGGCCACACACTTTTAAGGCTCACACCAACCTCATGACTCTGAGTGGGAGCCGGCTACTTTTCATTACAAAAAAAACCATGTTGTGTTTTAGATAAGATTTCAAGGGAACCTGTTGGAGGGCATGGCTCTATACTTAATAATCATGGGTAGTTAAGAAATTCAAAATAGAAAACACCAAGGTAATCAGACATTACCTGAGTACTTGGTTTATGTTGGTCTGTTGTTTTTGTTAAAGAAGGGATCTCCACCTCTCAGGTAATGAGCCAAAGCTTGAGAACAAAACATTCAAAAAGTTCTATGCCCAAAAGCTTAGTTGCTACTATAAATGGTTTTCACGTGTTCTATATCTGCGCTCCTCAATGTCAACACCACGGGACACTCTATAGGGAACACAGAACTTTAGAAATCACCTCCCAAGGTTACCAAATGATAAACAAGAGGAGAGCAAAGACTAAAGTCGTTAAGCCAGCCTCTGCACATGCCCAATTTTCTGTTAACCCTGATCACATCTGAAGCCAAAGCTGCTTCTAATCAAAGGTGGTTGCATAGCTGTTATAATACTTTCCATATTGGACATTTTAACTAGTACGTGGTGTATCAGGAGGCCTGTGCATAAACAGACTGTCAAGTTGAGCAGATATGCTCTAAGGAAAGCCTACATAAAAAAGTTACGATAAACCTCCAAGAAACCTCCTTCCCTCACTCACAATGACCCAGTGGAACACCGCTGAGCAGGTTGCCAAGTTGACCTGATTGTAGGCTGCCGTTCATGCTATGGAAGTGAACTGTTCAACTGGGGAGCTTTCTAGTATCATCTGAACCACAGAACATGAAAAATTACTATATGACTATTCCCCCATTTTTCCAAGGATGGTATAGAACTGGTACCATTATGAATGCACACAAGAGAAATTAGTTCAGTATATACTCCTGAGGTTGCTAGACCATCAATCAATGAATGAAAATCCAGCAGTGTTACGGAGGGTGGGAGACACTGAACTGCAGAGTGTTTATGATCTGGTTGAGAAGGTTCTGGTTTTACACACATAACCAAGAAGGAAGAATGTACTCTGGCTGTGCAGAATGGGCCCAGATGGTAGGGTTACTCAGTGGGCCACCACACAGGAGGCAGCGTCTATTGTAAGGATGATGATGCTGGTGGTCAGCTCAGCTGTCATCTGGCCTCAAGTTCCTCCAGGATAGAAGACAAGAGAGAGGTGAACACTGTGCAAAATCATTTAGAAGGGACAGCAATCAAACCCTTTGAAAAGCATGACTAAGAAATTTTGAAAAATGTGAGGGTGGGTTCAATGTCAATGAAAGATTAAGATAATTTTTCACAGAAGACACAGGGCCTGCCATGCCTTTGAAGGAAAATGTAATCAGCACCCGGCTATGGATTGTTTCCATGTGTTTATTTGTCAACAGCTTAATGAAATAATGCAAACGCGGTGAGGATGTCCCAGCCCCAGATCTTCCAACTTGGGGTGCTAAGCAGCCCACCAGGCTTGAGGGAGCTGGGCTCTATTTCCTTCTCCTGCTCCAGAAAAGCCTTCAGCTCTCAGAGGCAGGTTGATACGGTTTCACTTCAGCGGGGACTTTGCCTTTTCTCCTCAACAATACTTTTCTTGTTCTGCCCCAGCACACACAGAACTTGAATGCCTTCTTCCCTTTGCTGGGGCCTCCTTCTTTTATACATAAAATGGTACAAGTTCCCTGTCATCATAGGGTTGGGGAAAAGGGCTTTTCTAAAACAACTGGTGTGATAACAATTGATAGATCTAATGTTTGCTCCATCCAGGGGTCAGCATGCTAACCCTTTGGTATCATGGAGAGGATGCTACATTGGCAATGCTGGGCTCTCAGACCCGGTAATAGGCTGATCCAGGATAAGAAAACCAACATTGGCCATACTCATCGACTAAAACCTGTAATCATTTTTAAAATGTTTTGTAGTGAATTCGTTATATTGTAAGGATGCTTTTATCTGAGACACGCTCCTTAAGTCAATCTCCTGAGGTAGTAGTGGGGGGAATAGAAAAATTATTCAGAATAATACAGAAAAAAAGCAAGCACAAGTTTGCCTGTCCAGCTCAATGTTTAGTTGTATGTAGGCCATAAATTAGAAAGAGGTTCTCACCTAGGGAAGGCCCAGTATTTTATGTCATCCTGATATTTCAGAGGGAACATTTAATGAACTAAAACATGCTCCTTCTCCAAGGCCCTGATGACACAATCCCCATGTCTTTCCTGGTTGGCATGCTTCTTGTGCTCCATTATCAACCATCTAAGGCTTTACAAACACCCAAAAATGTCTGTCCATTGCTAGGGAATGATTTCCCAATCTGCCTCTGAAAACCAGTCACTTTAAATCTTGATTCATTGATTTATTCATTCATCACTCATTCGTCTATCCAAAATTACCTGAGGACTTTCTGTATGCCCTGAACAGTGGTAGGCATCAGAAATAGATGTACCGACCTCAGGGAACATACAGTCCAGTGGCTGAGGCAGAGGTTAACAGATGATTATGGCAGATGCAAAGAAATTAAATGGCAGAAGGGCATACAGAGGGGACACAGAGGAGGGGTTGTGAAGTTCACTCTGTCAGGGATAAGAAGACCTCACAGAGAGGGGAAGAGGAGCAGGAACTATCCAGAGAACCATCAGTCATTCCCAGGAGTTTTGATTTTCCTATTCCCCATTGGACCTAACCATACAACAGTTATAATTGTAAGGATTCTAAACCCTCAAAAATCCTTCCCTAAGACGCCAACAGTTATTGCCAGGCTGGCTGACTGTAGCCACGGTGCTCTGGCATTGGCAAACTGTTGCTGGCTGTTCAGTCGCAAGGCCCTGAGTCAGCCAATCCCAGAGAAGAACTCTTGTAGGCCCACCCTCGTTCTACAAAGATCTCCACTTGTGACAGGACCTATGTATTCTCAGTCATTGTATGGCTGTATTAATATCGGTTATTGTTCAATTTAGAAAAGAAACAAGTGGGGCTCTATGGGCCTTTCCTCAGCTCCTACTCCTGCCCACATTTGTCCTTTGGCCTCCTTCCCCTCCCCTCTAGGCTGTTGAAAGTCTTCACTTTAGGGGCGCCTGGGTGGCTCAGTTGGTTAAGCGTCCGACTTCAGCTCAGGTCATGATCTCGCAGTCCGTGAGTTCGAGCCCCGCATCAGGCTCTGTGCTGACCGCTCAGAGCCTGGAGCCTGTTTCGGATTCTGTGTCTCCCTCTCTCTCTGACCCTCCCCCATTCATGCTCTGTCTCAAAAATAAATAAATGTTAAAAAAAAAAAAGAAAGTCTTCACTTTTGCTCTGCACTTCCCTGAACACAGTGATCTCCTCCTCCTGTTTTCCAGAACAGTGGATTACAAAGTAGGTAGAGAACCAAGCCTCTTACTTATAGGAATTAGGGAGAGTTTTGAGGACGGTTCAAAGATAGGAGGACAACAGATTTTCCCATATATGTAGGTCATCTGTTTTGCCTGTCGTTAGTTGGGGATTTCTTCTTTGCTTCTTAAGCACTATAAAATTAACTTATCCATAGTCTATGCCATCAGTCACCAAAACTCCCAACTTGTCCAGTTTGAACCAGACATGCTTCACCTGCAGCTTTGGGATATGGATGCTGGAGAAGATCCTCTGAGGTAGGATTGATTGCATAGTACTCTCCTGAGCCTCTCTCAGTTGCGCTAGGCCCATTGTAGCCTTCACTGTGGGGACCTGGCCGAAGAACCAAGAAATTGTTCACAAGTGGTTTGAAGAACAGAGAGCTGCAGCTGGGTTCTCAAGGAGCTGCAGTATCCGAGGCAGAGGAACAGGGTCCTACCACGGACAGTGGTATGGCCAGAAGGTTGGAGGGAATGAAAGGGGTAAAATGCATCAGTCATGCCAAAAGGATGCACTGGTGCCACGTGTCACATGCCCCAAGGAGGCCAGATAGACAAGGCCTGAGTGGGTATCCACTGGATTCACTGATCGGGAGGCTGCTCACAGGCTCAGCAAGAGTGGACAATGGTGGTGACAGTTGCACAGGGAAGTCAGCCTCCCCTGGGGCCACCATAAGGCAGCCTACGAGTGGGGCAGTGGAAACTCAAGACCACTGTGGTAAAGCTGGTGAAAGCGCTCACCTAGAGATACATGAAAGGTGCCCTATTTTTCATACCGAGTTCATCAAGTAACGAAAGGGGATGAGTCTTCTACTCGTGGTCACTTGCTCTCGTCCTGACTCCAGCTGCTAAAGTATCTTTAGGAGGACACATAGACAAGTGCTCCTCAGCCCAGAGGCCAGGATGTCAGGCCACCATAGCTGGGGAGAAGCCAACAGAATTCTGACTGGACCCCCAGGCTCGGCTTTGGGCAACCAGACACAGGCCTAAGGATGACCCCAGGTTGGCAGCACCCCCAGCAGAGCTGCTGGGACTGGAGGGACCTGCAGTCACTGGGACCCATTACTTGGGCTTCCTGTTCAATCAACCAGGACAACACACACCAGGCAGTGCCAGTGTCAGGATCCCCCCTTTGGTTTCTGCTTTTCTCTTTTATCATCCCATGGTTGTTGTGATTGCTGTTAGTACTATTACCATCATCATCATTATTGTGGTTGAATCTGACCCAATGGGATTTGGAGGCCAACATGGAACACTGATGCAGCACAAAAGCATTTTTTTTTATCTTGCCTCCCTCATATATTAAGTTTCAGTTTTATGGGATTAAAACCAGCTGAGGTCTGAGGGCCTCCTCAGGCCCACTTGACTACCTTCAGGCGTCCTGCTGTGGTTTGCCACCCACAGCGGCGAGGACCCTTCTGGGATGCAGACATCAGGGCCTTAGAGAGGCTGGCAGGCGGGTGGTCTGGAGAAGCCTCTAATTAAAGTTCTTCAGACCTGCAGCCATGGGACCCTAACCTCTGCTTCTCAGTGTCTGAACACATCTCAAATACCAGACCTTTCACAGGACTCTGAGGGACAGAAAATCCAAAAAGTCCGGGGTCTGCACTGAGGGAGGGCGTGAGGGCTAGTACTGGGCTGGAGGCTGGACCTAGCTCACAGTCACCCCAGTTCTTCAGATGGCAAGCGTCTGTGCTAGCCCAAGGGAGGAACAAAGGGAAAAGGAAGCAAGAGCCACCATCGTGGTCTGGGTACAACTGTATGAATAAACCCCTGGGAAAAGGAACATAAAACACCCCATTCTAGAGTTCTTTTTCAGGAAATTATGGCATCATCCCTGGGGCTCCCCGGCAGATCCGACGTACCTTGTGGCTGAAGCTCACAAGTAAGCATGGACACCCCTTCCCTCCCCCACTTCTCCATTTGCTCTCAGAGGCCCTGTCAAGGCTTCCTACACTGAAAGTTCCTCTTTGCAAAACAATCCCCTGTGAGAAATGTTCATTCATTCAATAAAATACATTTATTGGATTTCTCACATGCACCTGCTTAAAACACAACACCCCAAAAGAACTTCAGTGCTGACTGCCCCTGGTTTTCACACTGGGAATGAGTTTCAGATCTCTATCTGATAGGTAGAAAGCCAAGGGTATGTGGTGGCAGAGTGGTAGGTGGGTAGCTCAGAACAGGATCGAGCCTTGCCTACTGCACTCAAAGACTTCCCAAATTTCTTGGGTGTAAAACTCCTCTGATGTCATAGCAAACACCAGAGCACACCTTGAGACTACTTTCAACTTGGGCTTTCTGGAGGCTGTGATAAGTGTCCCTGGAGCCAGGATTCCAATGCAGGATGTCCTGGTTCCAAAGCATTTGCTCTTCCAGCTTTACTTCGGGCTAAGTTCTCTTTTGCCTGCTCCCACAGATGTTCCTGGGACAGCATCTATCCTCTGGTTATCTTGGAAGATGTGTGTTCCCCCTGGATGTGCTTAAGAGGTGGGCTGGAACAAGGAAGACTGCAGAAATGAACATGGCAAAAATCAGTCTCTATTGGGCCACAGATAGATCCTTGCCCACTGGGCTCAGTTTTGGTTCTTCTTTCCTAGAGGGAAAATCCACACAGAATCTAGGGGCCAAAGGACACCATTGTCAGAGAAGCTGTTGGCCTCCTGGGTGCTCCAGTGGATGTTGTGGGAAGGAGAATGGATAAAGCAGAGAAAAGACCAGCCCTATGCTAGGAGAACTGCATATCACTGCGACATACCAGAAAGGAATAGAAACTGGTCTCCTACAGGAGAAACAGATTTAAGAATAAGAGTAACAGCTTTTTTATGAAAGGCATGAAGTGTCAGATCAGAAGAGAGGCACAGCAAGCTGAAAGAAAAAATACAAGGAAGATACGAAAAGTGAAGAGGAATTATATGAAGATGTTAAGAATGAAGAAATGACTAATACACAAAAGATACATTCTCAGGGAATAGCGAGCTTCTAACTTGGGTTTTCTCTAACTTCTCTGAAAGCTAAGCCTATTTTCACAGACTATGATGGAGGAGGGCCATCCAGCCTTCCTCGAGCATGTGCACTTGCAGAACATCAGTGACACTCAAAAGGGGTAAGGATGGAGTCGAGTCTAACTGGACCCCAGTATATCAGACCAGACCTTTCATCCAGTCAGCTCACAAATGTATGTGACAAATGTATGTGGATTCATGTCATATTTCTGCAACTTACAGCCTTATGGCTTAGGGCAAGTTTATTTAAGTTGTCTGGATCTTAATCTCTTTATCAGTAAAATGGATTTGTTACCTACCTCAAATAGTCATTGTGGGGGTCTACATTAAATAAGATAATGTTATAAACACCTAGTAATATACCTGGCACTCACTAAGCCCTCTCTAAATGTGGTCATTCTACTTAGCCACCTGGATTTCTTGCATTTAATTACATTTCCTGGAGCAAAATATCCAAGACACCTCAAAAATTAGAGTGAACTTAAAAACCAGGCAAAGTCCAGTTAACATCTACAGATATTCAGCCATGCTTCCTTATAGTGGTTTGACCAACCTTCAAATGGCCAGAAAATAGATCCCACTACTCCAAGCCCCCACCACTATTAAATAATGTTTAGCTTATTGTTTTAGGCTACTATCCCTTTGATATGGGACTCTGAGCTTGCAAATGGCATGCTGCAGCCAGAGTATTAACAAATCCTGGCTTATCTCGCCTGGATGTGGTGAATGGTTAGGACACACCATATCACCCTCTGTGCTCTAACATTGCTGCCATTTAAATTCTGTAGTCAGAATTGTTTCAGGAGTGTAATATGTAATATTACATTTGGTAATATTATTACATTTGGTAATATGTAATATTACAATTTGGTTGAACATGTAAAGAACTTATACGATAAGCTCTTCATTCAACAGGCTTACAGCGATGAAGGCAGAGTGTTCCATAGCACAGACATTAGAATTAGTTTCTTACTGTTCTTTGTATTTTCTATTGAGGCAAATGGTTTTCTCAATGGAATTGCTCCTCTGAAATGGTATGGAAATCAGAAAGGAAATACATATTTTTACTTTTCATTCAATTTTTCATAACAAATATAAGTAAAATAAGGTTTACATACATGTAATGTACATTGTGTATACACAAAATACTGTTATATACATAATGTGCTATAAGGATATGAAATATATGTTATATAGTATGTATCTATAAAAAATATTGTGTATACAGAAAGTATTATGAAGATCACATAGTAACTGTGGCAGAGGCAATAATGCTAACCATGCAGTTCATTTGCTCTCCTTCTAGCCTATCTGGTAAATGCACTTTGGTCATAAATGATACTTGTCACTTTCAGATCCAATTATAGAAGAGTACATGTGATTTCTCTATGCTCCTCTTTTCTTTTGCTTTGGCAAATGAGATGTGTTCCACATGGGTATAGCAACAAGACGATGGAGCATCCATCGGCTGGATGCCAGGAGCAGAGCCCCCTCTCCTACCCAATCTCTTGGCTGACTCACAATGAACAGGTAGCATGAGGGGTAAATCTTTGTTGTGTTAAGCCACTGAGATGCTGAGATTAATCCGTCATCACAATATAACCTATTCTATCCTGGCTGACATAGCAACTATTCCTCGGAATTCTCTAAATCAAACCTCAAGTAGAGCTTTGAATGCAGAGTGAAGATTAGCAGGTATTAGAAACAATGATTGCATTTTATTGTCCTTTTTCAATTTGCTGTTAAAAATCAAGTAATCACTCGATTTTATTAAAAATATTTAAGTGTTTTCCTCTTAAATCTGGATAATCTTGTTTAAAATTCCAAACTCTTTTATCTGGATGAAGTTTAAATGCTTTTAAGTCTTTAAGTTTCCTCTTATTTCTAGACTATCTTTCAAGCAAAGGGACTTTCCCTAATAACAAATAACAACATTTCCAAATCTAGTGAGGCAGAGGCCTTGGAGTTGTGTCTCACTCATACTAAAGAAGGTATTTTTATGACATTAAGATAATTGAGCTAATGCTTATAATGTAAAAAAAAATAATAATAAATAATAATAATAATAATGAGAACAGCAGCCCTCTGCCAGCATCATGGTTTATAGGAGACAAAACGAAATGGTGAAAGAAACATTTTTCACAATTCATCCACCCTAGCTGGATCCAAGTGATACAGGAGTAAGCAAACACACTTCAGTGGTTGGGGTTCAAGACTATGAAGTGGGAATAATGTACTGCTTGCTGACTTCCTCATTTCACAGGGATTTGCTGAGGATTAAATGGTTAAAACACTTCGAAGATGACAAATGCTTAAGGGCTAGGCATTATTATTATCTGAAACTATTATTACATCAATTCCTTGTGTAATCAAGTATTATTATTGGAAGCACTGCAAGAAAAGCTAATCTTTGGAGATTTTCAGCTCTATTTGCAGAACAAAGGGGCATGGGTATCATTCATCCTAAGTACTTTAGACATGTGAATCAAGAGTATCTAGACAGTGAGTGAGTATTTCTTGTTTGCCCATATTTCAACTAATAAGAACTTTGTATTTATTGGCATGACCCAAAAAGCAATATGGTACTTTGGGGAGGAAAAAAACTCACAAGATTTAGATTCTAGAATAAGGTAAAACTAAAATGGAACCCACCCAAACATTTTCAGCTGAGATTAAAACCCCTCCTGGCTATTTGAATAAATTGCTCTTTAAGTAATTAAAACTGTAACCTATGGTCTTTAGTAAATTCTAGTAATTTCTCTGTAGTCAATTTCAAGTATTTTCTAGCTGGCTTCTTTCCAAAGAGTACACCTGTGTGTTAGTTGAACAATGTCTTACTGAAAGATGAAATTAACTAATTTTGTTTGATTTGGATCTTGGTTAAAACTCTGAAGTTAGATATTTATATGCAGAGCCACATAAAGAACACTAGCTTAAATTATTCCACCAGGGACTATAATAAGATTTCCATTTAGCTAACAGAACATTAGAATATGCTTAGCTAATGAAAACGATTTATCTCTGTTTTTCTATCAAACACAAGAGTTGGAGGAGGAGCAAAGAACTATTATTTTAAGTATAGAACTTCTAGTGTTTTAACTTTCTTCCCTTTCGTGCTACATCTTCTTCCTAAACTTATTCACTTTTGTTTCTGAACTTTGAAAAGACCTTGATCTATTTTAATTCATGAAACCCAATAAAACATTGTTTTGACTTTAAATAATGGGTCTTTAATGCCTTTGATCCCCCTTTTCCATGTAAAGTAAAAGCCTAATGATTCCTATTAAATGGAGGGAATAAAGTTTATTCCAATAACTTTTCATTTTATGAGGGTAATTTAAGTTTTCACTTTTGTGCATTAATTATATGGGATGTCATAAATGTTGGAAGATGGGATTTGTTTATGTTTCCAGTTTTGATCTCAGTTAGTTTTTGCTTTGTATGGAATTAACACATAAGAGCACGGGTCCCACCAGCCACTCCTGTCCCACCTCAAGAGTACAGGTGTGTGCAATAAGAAGCCAGTCCCATTCACAACTGTACAACAATTCCTGAACAATCATACTTTCCATGGCCCCACAATGGCCTCCAAGAAGCCCCCATCTTGCTGTCAGAACATGCAAGCTCTCCTCACACTTGGATATGTGGGCTTTACACAGCCTTGAGGAGAAGAAATGTGGCTGATTTCCCCTGCCACCCATGCTCTCTGGGGCCCAAACATGGTCAAGATTGGGAGAAATACTTCAGTTTATGAAAGGAGACTTCTAATTGTACCTCTGTGCCTCTTATATCACCTCCCCAGTTTTTGCAAACTGCCTTGGGGAGTAATAAATAGTAATAAATGTTTGTGATTTTTTGAAAAGAATACTCAGGGGTGTCTGTGTGGCTCAGTCAGTTGAGCATCTGACTCTTGATTTTAGCTCAGGTCGTGATCCCAGGGTTGTGGGATTGAGCCCTATGTCAGGTTTCATGCTCAGTTTAAGATTCTCTCTCTCTCTTTCTGCTCCTCTCCCCAGCTTGCACTTTCTCTCTCTCTAAAATAAAATAAAATAAAATAAAATAAAATAAAATAAAATAAAATAAAAATTCAATTCTACAATTAAAACCTTAGAGAAACAAGTAAGGAGGATAAATAAAACTAAGTATAGAAATATGTATCATGTGAGAAACATTTTTCAAAAAAAAAAAAAAGTAGAAGAAATGTGTACTAAAACAGACTGGAATGGATGGAAGGCCCAAGTAGGCACTTAATATTTATGAGGCATGTGATCCATCTAATTTTCATGAGGCACTAAATAAGTATTCATGAGACCTTTAATTAGCCATTTGGTGGTAGTCCCATTTAACCTCCATTTGTTCTCAATGCACCACTCAGTTTGCATGCTCGTTCTGCAACAGTAGAATCCATGGGACACTAGTGATCCACAGGACTAAAGTTCAAAAAGTAGTATTTGCGTCCTTGCAGGCCATGTGTTCTAAAACTTTAAACATATACATACAAGAAAGTCCTAATTGTATTAATATACATAAAGAGCTCTTATAACTCAATAAGAAAGTATAAACAATAAAAATTCACAAGAATTACAAACATGCAGATTCACAGCAAAAGAAATATATGTTAAAGCATATTTTAGAACTATTTAAGATCAAAGAAAGAGAGAGTCTTTCAGATGTTCTCATAGCCACCCTCTTCTAGCTTCTCCAGTGTTGGGTTAGGACCAGGGAAAGTGGGGGAGGGCCAATGGATTCTGCACCCTCTTCTCTGTGGGCTATTGGGACAGACAGCTTGATGCTGGCTCTCCAGTCAGCACAGTGTAGTTCCTTGGAAGGCTGTGTATTTTTCAACTTTTATAAGGTTCACCAAAACAATATTTTTCTAGGCATTCCCAGAGATGGTTTATGTATGCTCCCTTATACTCTTAGATTTCATGTGGCTGCTTCTGTTCTAGTCCTTACCCTGAAAAACTGATGTCTCTGCCCCCAAGGTTTCCCTACTCTGAAGTCATGGTGTCTCCCAGCCCAAAATGAGGAGAATGAACCACTCCACATTCTGCATTACCACCACATTCTGCATTTTTCACACAGATTCAAGAGAAGTCAACAGCCACAATTCTTACAAGAAAGAATTCTGTTGTGGACCCTACTCAGGAGATTCAGTTGCAGAAGAAACTAAGGACCTCATCTAGATAGTCCCATGGTGTGATCCACAGAGAAACTCTTAGAGTATCTATCCCTCCATCCTTCCTTCATTTCTTTCATTTCTTTTTCTACCTTATCTTCAATGTATAGCCTTGCTACTTAAAGTGGGGGGGGGGGGCAGCAACATCGAATCACCTGAGAGTAGTTATGAATGCAGAACGTCAGTCCTACCCCAGAACAACTTCGTCAGAATCCGCATTTTAACAAGATCCTCTGGCCATTCGAAGGCACATTGAAGTTGGAGAGGTACTGATTTCTAGAACAGAATTTCTGGATTCTCCTGCTCCAGTTTTTCACATCCACATTCATGCTTAGCTGGAGTGGTTCTAGAAAGAAAAGCTTTATTCTTCCTCCTTTCTCCATCAGACTCCACCTTATACAAAGCTGTCCTTGGCAACACTTTAGTCCTATACCCTTCTTTTCCGTTTTCTCTTACCCTTTCTTGTGACCTTTGGCCTTCCCTTCCTGTTGATAAATGTCCACTCAGGCTCATTGGCTCCATTTAGCTTCCTCCCAGAGAGGCTAGAAACATACTCCAAGGATCAGCTGTGGCTAGCTTGAAGGACCTCACCCTGCCTCTTCTAATGCCAGATGTAATTTAATCATTCCCAGAGTTCAGAGGTTTATGACTTGTTTCTTGTAGTTCCAAATGTGCGGTCAAGATGCCCTGGTGTTGAGTTGGCAGGACTAATGGCTTATTTAAATATTTTCCAATTCTGCTCTTTCAGACCACTGCTTCCATGTTGCTATCACTTGGAAATATGAATTTAAGGAAATCATGAGGCTCATGTCAAGTTTGTCTTTAAACTTTTATACTGATTAAGTCAATATTCCAGCAGTTTCCATGAATTAAATCTATTCTGAAAGAAAGAGTATCTGGAATTGGGACCCAAATCTTTCCATAGGTTCTTGAATGTACTTTGTGAGTGTGCTTTTGTTTCCTAGACATGGAAAGAAAATTATATTTGAAGTCCACAAAGTTAGAGGATGACTTTCTGTGTTTCTGGGGTACTTGGAAAATCCACCTGCATCCACAGAATAAAGTGCTTTCATCTGAATGCACACACATACACACAACTGCTATACCTTATTGTCCAAACTTCTTGTCCCCATCCAAGATGGAAACATACACACACACACACACACACACACACACACACACACACACGTTATCTCTAGGAAGAAAAATCGACTCTAAAACAGGTGATATTATGCATCTTATAGGCATTGGAATATTGAGGAAAATTCAGCTGAAAGACATCACTTGTTATACAACTCAAGACAGTTGATACTGTGGTTTACACAGGCAACAAAAGAAAAACATAGATAAACTGGACTCCATTAAAATTAAAAACTTTTGTGCATCAAAGGACACTATCAACAGAATGAAAAGGCAACCATGGCAAGGGGGAAAAAATTCTTTGTAAATCATGTATTTGATAAGAGGTTAGTTAATATCCAGAATATAGAAGGAATACCTACAACCTATCAACAGAAAGGCAAACAGCTCGATTAAAAAATGGGCAAAGGCTTTTAAAAGACATGTCCCCAAAGAAGATCTAAAAATGGTCAATAAACACATGAAAAGATTCTGCACATCACTAGTCATTAGGGAAATACAAATCAAAATCGCAATGAGATACAACTATTAGAATGGCTGTAATTAAAATGTTTTATTCCATTGTCTATATAAACCACAATTTCTTTATCCATTCATCAGCTGATGGACATTTAGGCTCTTTCCATAATTTAGCTATTGTTGAGAGTGCTGCTATAAACATTGGGGTACAAGTGCCCCTATGCATCAGTACTCCTGTATCCCTTGGGTAAATTCCTAGCAGTGCTACTGCTGGGTCATAGGATAGGTCTATTTTTAATTTTTTGAGGAACCTCCACACTGTTTTCCAGAGCAGCTGGACCAGTTTGCATTCCCACCAACAGTGCAAGAGGGTTCCCGTTTCTCCACATCCTCTCCAGCATCTATAGTCTCCTGATTTGTTCATTTTAGCCACTCTGACTGGCATGAGGCGGTATCTGAGTGTGGTTTTGATTTGTATTTCCCTGATGAGGAGTGACGTTGAGCATCTTTTCATGTGCCTGTTGGCCATCTGAATGTCTTCTTTAGAGAAGTGTCTATTCCTGTTTTCTGCCCATTTCTTCACTGGATTATTTGTTTTTCGGGTGTGGAGTTTGGTGAGCTCTTTATAGATTTTGGATACTAGCCCTTTGTCTGATATGTCATTTGCAAATATCTTTTCCCATCCATTGGTTGCCTTTTAGTTTTGTTGATTGTTTCCTTTGCTGTGCAGAATATTATACACAATGGAATACTACGTGGCAATGAGAAAGAATGAAATATGGCCTTTTGTAGCAACATGGATGGAATTGGAGAGTGTTATGCTAAGTGAAATAAGTCATACAGAGAAGGACAGATTCCATATGTTTTCACTCCTATGTGGATCCTGAGAAACTTAACAGAAGACCATGGGGGAGGCGAAGAAAAAAAAATGGTTAGAGAGGGAGGGAGCCAAAACATAAGAGACTCCTAAAAACTGAGAAAAAACTGAGGGTTTATGGGGGGTGGGAAGGAGGGATGGGTGGGTGATGCGTATTGAGGGCACCTGTTGGGATGAGCACTGGGTATTGTTGTATGGAAACCAATTTGACAATAAATTTCATAATAAAAAAAATGTTTTAAATAGTAGGTACTGGTGAGGATGTGGAGAAATTGGAACACTTGTGCATTGCTGGTGGGAATGTAAAATGGTGCAGTCACTCTGGAAAAGTCTGTTGGTTCTTCCAAAACACTAAACAAAAAATCACCGTATTGGACCAGCCATTCCATTCATAGGTATACACCTGAAAACAGGGACTCAAACAGATACTTGTCTGCCAATGTTCATAGTAGTGTTATCCACAATAGCCAAAAAGTGGAAATAACCTAAGTGTCCATCAACAGGTAGACAAATAGATAAACAAGATGTAGTATATACATACAAAGGAATATTTTTCATTAATAATAATAAAAAAAGAATGAAGTTCTGATGCATACTACAATGTGGGTGAAAACTGAAGACATTATGTCAAGTGAAATTAGCCAGGTAAAAAAAAGTATTATATGATACATTTACATGAAATATCTAGAACATGTAAATTCATAGAGACATAGATAAAGTTTACTAAGAGTTGGAGGGAGGGAAGAATCAGTAATTATTGTTTAATGGGTAGGTCACTAGATTCATACAGACAAGCCATAGACTCCTCCCTCTGAAGAAAGGAATCTCAAAGAATTTGGGGCCATGTTTTAAAATCACCACACCCTCGGGGCACCTGGGTGGCTCAGTCGGTTGAGCATCGGACTTTGGCTCAGGTCACGATCTCTCGGCTCCTGAGTTTGAGACCCGTGTCGGGCTCTGTGCTGACAGCTCAGAGCCTGCAGCCTGCTTTGGATTCTGTGTCTCCCTCTCTCTCTGCCCCTAACCCACTCTCATTCTGTGTGTCTCTCTCAAAAAAATAAATAAACATTAAAAAACAAATTAAAATCACCACACTCTCAGGAGTGGGTTGAATTGTGTCTCCCAAAAAGAGATGCCCAAAATCCTAAACCTTGGTACTGTGAATGTGTCCTTGTTTGGAAATAGGGTCTTTGCAGATCTAATTAAGTTAAGGGTCTTGGTATGACATTATCCTGAATTTAGGGTAGGCCCTAAATCCAATAACTGGTGTCCTAATTAGAGAAAGGAGAGAGAAAGTTAAGATGCACAGCCATAGAGACATGGGAAAGAAAGCCATGTGAAGATGTAGGCAAAGACTGGAGTTATGACAAGCCAAGGAATGGCAGGACCAGCAGAGGCTGGGAGAGGCAAGGAAGGATTCTTCCCTAGAGACTTCAGATGGAACATAGCCCTGCCAACACCTTGAATTCAAACTTCTGGCCTCCAAAACTGTGATAGAATACATTCCTGCTGTTTTAGGCTGCCAAGTTTATGAAAATTTGTTATGGCAGCACTAGGAAACTAATATACTACACCTGTGAAGAAATGAAGAATGGTGTTAAGTTTTTAGCTTTTACCTCTTCCAGTCAATTTGGGGATTTGGAGGGTGCTGCTGTCAGTAGAGAATCTCTCTCCTCTACTCTTCTTACAATATGGCAGGGTCTCTGATACAGCACTGTCTACCTTTGACAATCCCTGGTGGCAAATCAAGTTCAAGAGCCCTCCGGCTGTCACTCTGCTCATGATATCCCCATTGTTCCAAATAAGAAATTGTTGATTTTGCCCCTCAGGATGGGCCATCCACTTTAGAGAACTCTGTTCTGCCAGCTTTCTCTCAGATATCCAGACACACACATCATCTCATGGTTCCTCTTGTTCAACCTCCACTGCATTTCCTCATAGTTTGTGGTTCGAGGTTATAGATGTTTCCTTTTTTGTTGAATATGGAAATATGCCTGATTTTTGTTTTCACTGCTGCTTTGATTTAATCTCCAAGATGAGAAGGTGGCACCATCTTAACTTTATTCTGCCATTTAAAAACCCACTTAAAAATCATGCCATCCCAAATTGTGATGTTCTACAGAAGAGATTAGCAAACTCTTCCTGTCAAGGACCAGACAGTAAATATTTTAGGTTTTGCGCTGCAACCACTCGAGCATGGCTGTTTTCCCATCAAACTTAGTTTATGGACAACAATGTAATATAGTAGAGGCAACGCGATGTGATTTTCGAGACTGGATAATGAAAGGCATGCAGCTTCTGTCCTGTTTTTGGAGACACAGCCACTGTGTAAACAGTCCAGCCACCCTGGAGAGTCCAGCCATGTTGGAGAGTCTTTAAATTCCTTAATGAGATACTACACACAGAGACACATGAGGGAAGCTCCTCCTCACTGCCACCAGCACCAAATATTTCTAGCCCTGTGCTCTCCATCACCACCATCACCAGCCACATGTGGCTATGGAGCACTTGACATGTGGCTGGAGCACCTGAAGAACCGAATATTAAATTTTAGTTTACTTTAACATCAGAGCTAATGTAAAATACAACATAACTAATTTTTACACTAATGGCACGTTGAAATGGTAACATTTTGGATATAGTGGGTAAAATAAAATATGTTAAAAATTAATTTTACCTATTTCTTTTTCCTTTTTTTAAAATGTGGCTACTAGAAAATTCTAAATTAATTATGGATCACATTGCATATTTTTTAAATATTTATTTATTATTTGTTTTAAAACCATTAAAACCAGTATGATTAACATGGTGTTATATTAGTTTCAGGTATACAATATTGTGATTTAAAAATTCAATAAATACATTACTCAGTGCTCATCAGGATAAGTGTACTTTTAATCCCCTTCACCTATTTCACCCAGCCCCCTTCCACCTCCCCTCTGGCAACCAGTTTGTTCTCTGAGTCTGTTTTTTTTTTTTGTCTCTTTTTTTTTAGTTTGTTCATTTGTTTTGTTTCTTAAATTCCACATATGAATGAAATCATATGGTGTTTGCCTTTTTCTGACTGACTTAATTCATTTAACATTATATCCTCTAGATCCATCCATGTTGTTACAAATGACTAGATTTCATTCTTTTTTGTGGCTGAATAATATTCCATTGTATGTGTATACTACATCTTCTTTATTCATCTATCAAGGGACACTTGGGCTGCTTCCATATCTTGGCTATTGCAAATAATACTGCAATAAACATAGGGGTACAGATACGTTTTCAAATTAGTGTTTTCGTTTTCTTTGGGTAAATACCCAGTAATGTAATTCCTTTATATTTCTATTGGAAAGAGCTTCTCAAGCACCATCTCCGGGTTCAGGAGCCCAGAGCTGGGGACCTGAGCAGATGTCGCCCACCTCACCAGGTAAGTCACATGACCTTCCACAGGCCTTCCATGCCTCTTTTCTGTCCCCAGGCATGGAACAGACCCAAAGTGCACAGTGGGTCCTGGTGGAAGTTGAAGGATACTTTGCCTGATGCTTATTGCTCCTTTAGAGCACTAAGGCATTTTAGAACGATTTTAGTTGTTTGCTTTAAATACCTGCTAGTCTCATTATTAACTGTGTGATCTTCAGCGTGTTACTATCCCTCTCTGAACACCTTATTCTTCATGTCTAAAATAAATGATTTATTGTGAATCCATTGAACCCACCCTACTAGATCTGTGAACTTCTTAAAAATGCGATGTGATCCCTACCTGGCAGACATGTCCTGAGGATCAACTGTCAGGGTGTAAGTAGCCCAACATATAATGCTAAATAAGCAAATAAACAATATTCAGTGCCTAAAGGTTCTGAAGGAGCAGGAAGGAAAAGCCCTAGAGAAGACAGTAGTAACTGAAGAGTTAACATCTGTGTGTGTGCACATGTTTATATGTGTGTGCACGCATGTGTGCACACATATGTATGAGTGCATGTGTATGCTACTTGAGGGGGATGGGGTGCAGGAAACCAACAATAAGCAAATAAACAAATAAATACATAACTTGAACTGGGGTCTGTACTGTGAGGAAGAATGAAGTAGGACAAGGAGTTACTGAGCACCAGGGTGGAGACGCTGGTTGGGGAAGGCTTCTTGCCACAGGGACCTCCCCTGAGGGTCAGTGCCAGCCATGTCTCCACTTTGTTACGTTCCAGGCCTGCGGGGATATAGCCTTTGGGAAGAAACCTGTCCTTTAACACTGCCTCATTTTACTTTTCCTGTATCCACCTACACTGTTTCTTTTTACTCCAAAAACTTTCGTGTAACCAGAATCACCAGAGCAGTGCAACTTTCTAAGAAAACAATTTAACTAAAGCCAGTTGGCCTAAAATCAATCCCTCTAAAGTGAATTTGCATATAGGCAACTTGCTCAGGGGTTCATGTACCAGATGCTCCTTCCACTTCCCCTTTTTAAAAAATAACTATTAGAGCATTTTCTATGAAGTCAGTCAGTTCTAGCCTCTTGTGAAATTTAGGTTTTTGCTAATTGCTTTCTGTTTCAGTCATTTGCTAAAGGTATTTCCTATTTTCGTGTTTCTGATAAGCATGTATGTGATTCTTCCCATATGATTCATCAAACGGATCACTTTTGCAATTTCCTACCTGGTTCCTTTATACCTGTGTGTCTCTCTGGGTTTACCTACACAAATCACCCCTCCTGTGTTTGATGCATTTAATGCAGATTACTACTGAGACCAACACAAACCATTCTGCAGAAAGCTTCCTAGTGGAAAGTTTATACTATGTGCTTCTAACTTCGTAAAGTGGAAAAGTAAGATGACAATACCCATGTGGGTGTGCCACACATGTCCACAGGAAGCCCATTTGGCAAGGGTGAGTTGCCGAAGCCCACATGTGTGGGCAGAGCCTGGGCCGCAGGTTTTCTGACTCCGAACTCAGTGCTTCAGTGAAGCATTCTACGCTGCCTCCATTAATAATTTTGCAAATGTACTGATTATGCTGCTAATTAGTTAAATAAGACACAGCTGATCTACCATTTGCTCAAACACGGTCTCATTTGAACTTCCAAAATGTCCTTTCTTGTTACCACTACCCCTTTAATGAGGAGGAAACTTGATTGAATGAATGAACAAATTAATTACAGAAAATGGAGTTTATAAACTTAGTCCAAGGATGGAAAAAAAGAAAAACTGAGGCCAGGAAATGGTTGAACAAAGTAACAAACATCCTCCTTTACAACATCTAAGCAAGTTGTTCCCAGACAGGGGAGATTTTGTACCCCCATGGGCATCTAGAAATGTCTGGAAACAGGGGCGCCTGGGTGGCTCAGTTGGTTGAATGTCCGACTTCAGCTAGGGCATGAGCTCACAGTTCAGGAGTTCGAGCCCCACATTGGGCTTGTTGCTGTCAGCCTGTCAGCACAGAGCCCACTTCAGATCCTCTGTCCTCCTCTCTCTGCCCTTCCCCTGCATGCACGCTCCCAAAAATAAATACATATTTAAAAAAAGAAATGTCTGGAAACATTTTTTACTGTCACATTGGGGAGAGGGTGCTAGTGGCATCTAATAGGTAGAGACCACAGATGCTGCGAAAACACCCTACAATGCATAGGACAGCCCCCTCCCATGAAAGTACTATCTGGCCCCAAATGCCAATAGTCGCTGAGGCTGAAAAACCTTGACTTAAGGGCTGCGTGTTCAAGGAGGTAAAAATTCGATGTATGCTGAGGACAAACTGCTCTTTAAGGAAATGGTCTTCTCTGTGTAACCTGTTTTCCCAACAGGGCCTTTACATGTTTTGCCATTTACAGCCAAGCCCCCATATCAGAAAGAAATCCATGTTCCTCTGTCCATTTTCTCAGCCCGCAGTCTTGGGTGAGGTTCTGTTTTGCTTGTCTGTTTTCTCTGGCACAGCCCCCTCTCCACCAAGTCTCTTTAAATGAGCTTAACTCTGGCTCTCAGTGGAAAGAAAGGCCATTATGGCCTCAGGCTTTGTCCCTGCTCCCAGACCTGCTGTCTGCTTGTCTGAGTGAGGCTCCCTGGTCAGCCAGAGCGGGTGGGATCTCTGGCTGAATCTATTCCCTTTCGGACAAGGCAAGCCCAGGAACCAACGGAGGCAAGGGAGGGTTTTCTATTTCTTTCCATCTGTCCTTCCAACACCATGCTCCCCATATCTCTGGTCTTCCTCTTCTGTCTTCCCTCCCTCACTCTTACAGATGACCTGTGATATCCTTATCCCTGGTTTTCTGGGCAGCCCGCCCCATCAGTGTCTAGACCTCAGGGCTCCTTTCTTTTTTTCTTCCTTTTAAACCTCATCCTCAGATAGGGTCTCTCAGGAAAGAGTCAAGATGCTGATGAGTGATAATTAGTGTCTGACCCCTTCCAGGCAGACTAAGGACTTTGCCTTAGCTCACAGGCTAATGGTGGGCTATCAGACATTCTAACACAAAGTGCTTCCCCATCCTTCACCCTGCCAGCTTTCAGATCTCCTTTCTAGCACTAGGAGGAGAAGAAGGGATTGTTCATGCTCAGTAGAACAATGGAAAACATGCTCATAACTCCAGGTGACCCAGCCGGCTTCTAATGGTGCCTGCATGAAACACAGGGCTGTAGACCCTAAGTCTGGTCTCCTCAGTGAAGAGACACCGGCACCTGCTTGGTGGGGGTGAGGGGCAGAACCCTCACAACATATCCCATGTTCTTAAGCCAGTGTTTCTCAGACAGGAGAGTGCATCAGGAGCCCCTCTTTTGCTTCCAGCAAAAGGCAGCCATCCCAGCAACCCAGAAGGGGACTGCTGTCCTCCACTCTGGGGAAGGCATTCCTCTTTCTCCCCTTCAGTCTCTGGTGCTTGGAGCTGCATGGTTTGATGCAAGTTGGAGTCCTCACCAGCTCTCCTTGGTGAAAGCCAGGGACTTGCCCTGAGTGACTTGCGTGCCCTGCGTGACTTGCCCTCACGCAGTCAGCATCTTCCTCGGTGAGGACACTCCCCAGCAGGGAGTAAATGACTTTAAAAATCGGTGTTACTTAGCATGCAGTGCCATGTTACCAGAATATCAAAGTTTGGAAGTGATTTTCCATATAATTCAAGAGGTAAAATAAAATTGAGAAAATGTTAAATTTTTTGTTGTTGTTTTGGCCCAAATTATGCTCTACTATCTATGTGCTTCTTCAGCCTATTGAACTTTACCCTGAATTAATCATTCTGATTCCAGGTAAAGTTTTAACATTACCTACTACTGGCTCCACACCATGTTTTCACACAGTAATCACGGCCAAGTTTACTTCACTTCACGCCAGCTGTGGCAAAGTAGGACAATTACCTAATGCACCCCCAACAAATGATGTGACACTTATCTTAGGGCCTGCCTTGATGTTATCACTGCCATGGTCATCTGATGTTATTACTGTCTCCATCTAAGCCTCCTTAACCCAGCTGGCCACTCCCTGCCCTTTCCTTGAAACTCCCACAGCGATGCTACCACACTCCGTCCAAAGTTTTGCTTTGCTTGTTTTGTTTTCATAGGACATGTATGTGTTTCCAATAACTTTTTAATTTTTAAATCAGTGAAGCAGCAAAGCTCCCAAAAGTACATTGGTTTGGGGTGTTCTCCATCCACAGATTCAAGGCATAATAATTAAAGATCATGGGGATTATGACCAATGATGGATTGTCCTATTCTAAATTAGAAGTAGAACCAGACAGACTGACTGCTCCCTCTTGCACCTCACACTAAGCCCTCCCAGGATGGCTGTGACCACCATAACACAAAGCAAGGACTCTGGAAGTATAGGAGAAGCAGTGATTACTAAAATCCAAGGAGATACTGAAAAATTGGTAACCTTAAGGTTGGGTAGGATTTCAAACAGTATAGAACAGGATAAAGGGCCCCCAGGAAATGGAACAACGTCTCCAGCCTGACACCATGGTAGAGAAAGACTTGCAAAAGCAAATTAGCCCATCAGTATTGTTGGAGATGGAAGCTCTGGGGTGCAGGAGGGCACCTAAGGAGAGGCTAGGTAGTTGGGTCAGAGAAGACAATGCAGAGCTCTAGATGATGAGCTGGATGTGGACTTTATTCTGTGTGGATTACAATGATAAGTGACAGGTTTTGGAACTTTAACTAGGACATTTGCTGCCAAGAGGAGAGGAGGGGGAGGGGAACTCTGTAGCAAAGTGAGCAGATCGAAGTCAGGTTGGATTGGTAGAGTAGGGCTGAAATGCTGGTATGAAGACAAAGCCAAAGCCAAAGATAAGGCAATGCATATCAAAATATTTTCCCAGTACAAGGTCTAAGGTAGTCACTCAACAAATATTTACTGAAGTTGATGGTTCCAGGATTTGGAGTGTAAGTGACTGGTGATGACATTCACTGGGATCAGGAAAAGAAAACTGGGCACTGGGAGGGAGATTGTAGGGTAAGCCATGGGCATGTTGCGTTTGAGGTGCTTAAGAAACATCCAGGTGACGATGACTAATTGGCATTGGAGATACAAATCTGGAGCTCAGGAGAGAGGTGTAGGACGGAGAGGAAATCATCAGTGTTTAGAGCATAGGTGAAATCACAAAAATAAACGATATCTTCTGATAACCGGAAACCTCATGGTTCTTCTGGGATTCTTGTGTTTGCTCCTTTAACTGACTAATTTATCATTTTCTAAGAGCCTCCATTGTACAACATATGGGAAGAAGATATGGCTCAGCCCACAACAAGCTTGACATACAGCTCATTCATGTGCACACGTCTGCAAAGAGTTACCTGCAGTATAATCCATAAGTAGCACTGTGTTCTGGTGACACATAAAAAACAGGGAGCCTAGTTCTATCTTAGAAGTAAAGATAAAGGTGGGAAATCATGGAATTGTTCACAAAAGAAAAAACACCAAAACAGAGCCTTGAAATCTAAATGGGTCTTGGGGATTTCTTTTGTCATTGTGGTGACTGTTTTTTCCAGGCAGAAGGGGCCACCTAAGCAAAGATGATAAGACACCAGGTGGCCTGAGTTTGAACTGTTTGAAAGCTGGAGCAGTGTGCCAGAAAGATGAGTGTGACATGACTGGATCTGTGTTTTGGGAAGGCACTTCTGGTGGCAAGTGTGGATGGTGGATTAGAGCCTGCAAAGATGCCTTAACTAAGAGCTTCGTACCAAAATGCCTTCCTTCTCATCCCTTTGTCTGCTTCCCAAAGGCCTCAGGAGGGCTGGGCTCTGAAGACCCCCATTTGTGAATGACGTGAACCATTAGAATAGGCTTAGACCTGCACGTACACGTGAATGCCTTCGTGGCCAGCAGAATGCCAGGCAGGTACAGACACAGCACTGGGGGGAATAAAACTAAGGCTGCTCAAGAAAGTAGCTCAATGATTTGGTCCAATTTGTACTTACAAGTTGGTTTATCATAAATGAGATTTCTTCCAATCATTACTAGTTTTGCATTTGGCTTCCTAAATCCCCTCTGTTTTCTAAAGAATTGTTTTATGTGTCAACACTGGCCCTGGCTCCAGCCACAATCCCAGCCCCAGCCCCAGCTACAGGGAAAATGCAAAGCTCCTAACTTTGAGGGACCCAAAGGGAGGGTGCCTAAGCTCAGTATAGATGCTCTTGCCAGGCTTTCCACTCGATAACTTGCATTTTAACAACTGCTAACACAAAACATCATGCTACAAAATTTGAGGGGATTTGCAAAGAAACTTTCTGGCCTAATATAGTCCCTAAATTGTATCTCAGAATATGGGATCAGGATTCAAGAGTTTTAACTATCCAAAACCTTTTTTTAAGTGCTGATTTAAGTGCTATTATGTTTAGCTGCATTTTCACACATGTGCATTTTGCACATATGTAACCAAATGAACTGGAGGCTGAATTTCTAGAGTAATTTCTTAAGAGCCAAGAAATGAGAATGGGGGATTTTATTCCCCCATTCAAGATGCACCAGCCCTAGCATGTCTGGCAACAGAGAGAAGCACAGCCACAAAAAGGACTGTCCTGGGGCATCTGGGTGGCTCAGTTGGTTGGGCCTCTTACTTTGGCTCACCTTATGATCTCACATTCATGGGTTCAAGCTCCACATCAGGCTCTGTTCTATCAGTGCAGAGCCTGCTTTGGATTCTGTCTCCCTCTCTCTCTTTCGAAAGTAAATAAACATTAAAAAAAAAAAAAAAAAAGGACTGTCCTTTGCAATGCTGGGATACCTCTACCTGTGAATTCTCTAAGCATAAAAATACATTGTTCGATCTGGGCCTTGGAAAGTAACCTCCATCCCACAGTGGATGATGGTGTTAGACCAGGTTCTGCATAAGAAAATTTTCAAACAATGATGACAGTCTAGCATGTGCCTTCTGAGTCCCATCTCTGCCTTCGTTCTCAGCATCTCCTCTCCTCTGGTCTACAACTAATGCCTTAGAGGGAGGTTTCTGAAATTTCCTACTAAGTAGCAACCCACATTGACTCTCCAGAGCACTGCCATCCATCCATCCAGTGCAGAGTGTGGAAGAGAGGTGTTTCCTCTAGGAAACCCCAGCAAAGCCTAGCAGGACTTCCACTTTCACTGCATATGGAAGTGTATGCTGAGGGTCTCCCTAGTAAGAGATCCTACTAAGAAAAACACCCTGCTAACCAGTAGAGTCAGTGTTACCATTTACTCCCTCATAGGGCTTTATTATTCCACAAAGCTTATTTTCACCTTATATCTGAATTGTAAAAAGACATTTTAACCCCAGAAAGTCTATTATAATGTTCACCAAATTTACTACATTTAAAAAATTTGGTATATAAACCTACCATTTGTAACAACAGATGAAAGTGAACTTATTTACCCCTTTCTTTCTTATGTTTTATTTTCTTCCAATGTTAGAACAAGAAAGAGCACTGGATGAAGAGGCCAGAGTTTTGTATTTCAGTCTGAACTCTGCCAATAATGCTGGAAACCTCTGAAGGTGAATCAGCCCTTCTAAGGTTCAGATTCCTGGCCTCTCAAAAGGCACAGAAACTTTCTGAGCCACATGCCCCACAAGACTGTTGTGAGCTTCGGACAGGAACAGTGTCTGTGAAAACAGTCTAAAACCCATCGTGAGCCAGAGCAAAGAAAGGGAGCCTCAGATTTTCCACAGATATTCCACATCAAACATCACGTCGTTTCAGTGTACTTAATTTCCTTTGATATTGTCCATAGCTTTGGCCCTAAATAGTTCACATTCTTAGAATTAATTTAATAATAATCTGATAGCTGCTTGTGCTTCCTGCAATATTTATAGCCAACTATGAAGACAATAACCTTCTCACCTAAGAACTAAAGACTATGATGGTTATTATTCCATATTTAAATCCACTTAAGTCGTGTAGTATCAGACCATCACTGAAACCATTTCAGATCTAAGAGATTTGCCAATGTTCCTCATGTACTGTCTGCTCCTGTTGGATCATTCTTTGAGTCCACCAACACTGACTAAGCAAACACTCCACAGAGAGCTAGCCACAGAGACCATGCAGCTGCTGGGAACTAAGAATTGAGTGAGAAGGGGGATAATGAGGAGCATGCCTTATAGATAGTAAATTTTTGGAGCATTTTGAGAGAAATCTTTTTTTTCGCAAACCTTCTTTTCAGATTTCCATACTTTATCATTAAAAATGACAACGATTGCCAAAATGTGTCCTTGGCAGTAGAGATCATATTTGGTCTAGTAAAAATCTTAGCAGCTTTGTCTTTTAACCAACAGCTCATCTAAAACCTTTCATCAAATTCAGAATGTGAGAGAAATTACAGTGAAATCTGGAGAGCTGGAGACCAAAATCAGCTGATAGAAAACTAAGTTTTGCTGCAAGCAGCCTCCTGTGCAAAAACATCTGCTCGGAGCAATGTCTGTGGTGCTGAATGCAAAAGCACCAGGTACAAGGAGCAATGATTAAACTAGATCAAATCCAGGAGTGTGTCCTGGGACTAGAGAGAGGGGTCTTCCAAAAATCTGAGTTTTGTTTTCATCTATAATTGTGCGAAGAAATAGAAATTCCATTACGTGAAATCTGGGCACCTTTTTGGCTGCATAAGAACCATGTGTACAATTACTATAAGCTGTTATACCTAGTCAATTCTAGATCACAGGGAAAGAAGCATAGATACCTTGTAACAATAGTTAACGATCTCCTAATGAAGTAGCATTTCTGTACTTCATTGATAAGGACAATTTAAATATTTGTAACTGGGGGCGCCCAGGTGACTCAGTCAGTTAAGTGTCTGACTTACACTCAGTCATGATCTCATGGTTCGTGAGTTCAAGTCCCACATCGGGCTCTGTGCTGACAGCTCGGAGCCTGGAGTCTGCTTCAGATTCTGTATCTCCCTCTCTCTCTGTGCCTCCCCGACTCACACTCTCTGTCTCAAAAATAAATAAAAAAATTTTTTTAATTTAAAAAAATAATTATTTATAACTGATTATTTGAGTTTCATTTATCCATTAAACAAATATCTGTAATACTGAAGAGTATGCTCCTGTTTGGGTTTATATCTTGAGGAAAATTTGAATTGTCTTAATATTTGCTAACCATGTCTAGAATTCAAGCACCATATTTTCTTTTTTTTTTTTTTAAATTTTTTTTTCAACGTTTTTTATTTATTTTTTTTGGGACAGAGAGAGACAGAGCATGAACGGGGGAGGGTCAGAGAGAGAGGGAGACACAGAATCGGAAACAGGCTCCAGGCTCCGAGCCATCAGCCCGGAGCCTGACGCGGGGCTCGAACTCACGGACCGCGAGATCGTGACCTGGCTGAAGTCGGACGCTTAACCGACTGCGCCACCCAGGCGCCCCTCAAGCACCATATTTTCAAATTAAGCTTGCTTTTGCTTGAGATCTTTCCTTTAAAAATATATAGACTTAGCTGAATAATCTATATTTTATTGTATTTTAAGCAAATACAGAAGGAAGCTTTTAGGAAAAAGTTAGCATGCACTGTTTTCTTCTTCCCAATAGCTTTAGAGGAAAATAGTGTGATCAGTCAAAAGCAAATGACTGAAAGGATTGACAGGTTGTAATACTGTAGGTCCAGGAATTGGGGGGTAAACCACACTGTCTTCTTCAAGGACTGCAGAGAAGAGATTAGCTCCCTGTATTTCCAGCAGCATGGCAGATTCAATCCTCTGAATGAAACACCCTGGTAAACACCACTACAATTTCTGAATAAAATATTTTAAGCACTTCTTTAACTTGACAAAAGGGTCAGGAATCTTCAGAAGAAGAAAAAAAATGGGGAACAAAATGAATACCAAAGTCAGCTAACTGAAACCACATAAGCACTAGAACACATGTGTGATCTCCATTTTCACTTCAACAGAGAAAAAAAAAATCTTGCTGCAACTCAAAATCCAAAGGCAATAAAACTGGGAGAAAATATTCGCGACAGTATCACAGATAAAGGGCTCCTAACTCTAATTTTAAAGAACTTCTAAAATTTGGGAGGAAAAATGGGCAAAAACACAGACAATTCACAAAAAGAGATACAAAAGTGGCTCCAAAACATATGAAAAGGTGTTGTCCTTACTCATGATAGGAAGAATAGGCGTTAAAACCACACTGAAATGCCATTTCTTACCCAATAGATAGGCAAAATTTGAAAACGTGGCAATGTGCTCTGCTGGCAAGGCTATGGTTAGTTTATGGTTTCATACTTTGCTGGTGAAGCTTCAAAAGGGAAAGAACCCTGTGTGAAGAAGAGTTTGGCAACATGTAACAGAACCACGTATGTTCCTTCAACCCAAAAATCTCCCTAGAAATGCTAGAAATTTACCTAAAGTATCCTCTAGGATACACTCCCTAGGTTGCATGCTCCAACAAGGTGCATGTGACCCTTCGGGTCTTAGGGTAATTCTATTTTTAATTTTTTGAGGAACCTCTACAATGTTTTCCTGAGTGGCTGCACCAGTTTGTACTCCTACCAGCAGTGGAAAAGGGTTCCCTTTTCTCCACATCCTTGCCAACATCTGTTGTTGCCTGAGTTGTTAATTTTAGCCATTCTGACAGGTGTGAGGTGGAATGAATCTCTTTGTGGTTTTGATTAGTATTTCTGATGATGAGTCATGTTGAGCATCTTTTCTCATGTCTGTTAGCCATCTGGATGTCTTCTTTGGAAAAGTGTCTGTTCATGTCTTCTGCCCATTTCTTCACTGGATTATTTGTGTTTTGGGTGTTGAGATTGGTAAGTTCTTTATACATTTTGGATACTAACCCTTTATCTAATATGCCATTTGCAAATATCTTCTTCCATTCTGATAGTTGCCTTTTAGTTTTTGTTGATTATTTCCTTAGCTGTGCAGAAGCTTTTTATCTTGGTGAGGTCCCAGTAGTTCGTTTTTGCTTTTGTTTCCCTTGTCTCCCGAGACAAGGTCAAAGAGGTTGCTGCCTATTTTCTCCTATAGGATTTTGATGATTTCCTGTCTCACATTTAAGTCTTTCATCCATTTTGAATTTATTTTTGTGTATGATGAAAGAAAGTGACCCAGTTTTATTCTTTTGCACGTTGCTGTTGCTGTCCAGTTTTCCCAGCACCATCTGCTGAAGAGACTGTCTTTTTTTCCACTGGATATTCTTTCCTGCTTTTTTGAAGATCAGTTGGCCATACATTTGTGAGTCCATTTCTGGGCTCTCTATTCTGTTCCATTGATCTATATGTCTGTTTTTATGTCAATACCATATTGTCTTGGTGCAGCTTGAAATCTGGAATTGTGATGCCTCCAGATTTGGTTTTCTTTTTCAGGATTTCTTTGGGTATTTGGGGTATATTCTGGTTCCATACAAATTTTAGAATTGTGTGGTCCAGTTCTGTGAAGAATGCTGGTGTTATTTTGATAGGGATTTCATTAAATGTGAGATTGCGTTGGGTACTACAGACATTTTAACAATATTTGTTCTTCCAATCCATAAGCATGGAATGTTTTTCCATTTCTTTGTGCCTTCTTCAATTTCTTTCATAAACTTTCTATAGTTGTCAGAACTTTTACCTCTTTGGTTAGGTTTGTTCCCAGGTACTTTGTGATTTTCGGTACAGATGTAAATGGGATCTGTTCCTTGATTTCTCTTTCTGCTGCTGCATTATTGGTGTATAGAAATACAACCAATTTCTATACACTGATTTTATACCCTGCGACTGCAAATTCATGTATCAGTTCTAACAGTTTTTTGGTGGAGTTTTTCAGTTTTTCCACATAGAGTATCATGTCATCTGCGAAGAGTAAAAGTTTGGCTTCTTCCTTGCCAATTTGTATGTCTTTTATTTCTTTTTGTTGTCTGATTGCTGAGGCCAGGACTTCCAGTACTATGTTGAACAATAGTGGTGAGAGTGGACCTCCCTGTCATGTTCCTGACCTTAGGGGGAAAGCTCTCAGGTTTTCCCCATTAAGGATAATACCTGGGTCTCTTGTATATGGCCTTTATGATGTTGAGGTGTGTTCACCCTATCCCTACTTTCTTTTTTTTTTTTAATTTATTTATTTAAATTCAGGATTTCTATGTTAACTAACATACAGTGTAGTATTGGTTTCAGGATTCATCACTCAAATATAATACCCAGTGCTCATCCCAATAAGTGCCCTCCTTAATGCCCATCACCCATTTGGCCCATCCCCCTGCCCACCTCCCCTCCAGCAACCCTCAGTTTGTTCTCTGTATTTAAGAGTCTCTTATGGTTCATCTCCCTGTTTTTAACATATCTTTCCTTCCCTTCACCTGTGTTTATCTGTTTTGTTTCTTAAATTCCACATATGATCCCTACTTTCTTGAGGGTTTTTATCAATTAAGGATGCT
This sequence comes from Panthera tigris, assembly GCF_018350195.1. Taxonomy (NCBI): domain Eukaryota; kingdom Metazoa; phylum Chordata; class Mammalia; order Carnivora; family Felidae; genus Panthera; species Panthera tigris. The sequence goes on from NC_056662.1 coordinate 123,258,852, forward strand.
GTATTTCATCAAATTCTTTTTTTGCATCTATTGAGAGGATCTTATGGTTCTTATCCTTTCTTTTATTAATGTATTGTTTCATGTTGATTTATTTGTGAATTAAGGCAAACAACAAAAACAAGAAACAAAACAATAGGGCTTCTAAGAATCTTAAGGGCCTTGTCCCATTGACTGCAGTCCCTCAGGGAGGTTAGGTAGAGGAGGGCGTATCTAGAGATTTGTGAGTGAGACTTTGGTCTAATGGAGAGGCTTATAAATTGAAACAAAAGCTCACAACATTTTTAAAGGAAGCATATCAACTTAGACAAAAAAGAGTGATACTCAATGGGGTGCCTGGGTGGCTCAGTCGGTTGAGCATCCAACTTCAGCTCAGGACATGGTCTCAGGATTTGTGGTTTTGAGCCCTATACCGGGCTTGCTGCTGACAGCACAGAGCCCACTTTGGATCCTCTCTCTGTCCTTCCCCCACTTGCTCTCTCTCACCCTCTGTCTCTCAAAAAATAAATAACAATATTAAAACAAAACAAAAGGAATGATACTCAAGGAATTGTACCTGAGGGATGGTACCCCACAGAGGACCTTCACCTGCACCTGGACCTGATCTAGATGGTGAGATACTGACTTCAAGCTGATTTCTAAAGGGATGAGAATGGATGGTCTTAGGGATAAGGGATGGATGTATTTCGCACATGTAAGGGGTGGCAACTCTTATGGCCAGAGGGCAGACTGGGACGGGCAGAGTCTTTTCCAAATATGGGAGCAACAATACTGTCATTCCATTTGCCCTCCTCAGAATGTGACTTTGACTCTTCTCTCATCAATAGAGAAGGTCTGTAAGAGGGTTTCCAGATGTAACAAGTGAGAAAATACAGGAAACCCAAAAAATTTTTTAGTATACGTATGACCTGAAAGTTGCATGGGACACACTTAATACTAAAAAATATTGTTATCTGAAATTCAAATATAACTAAGCATTTTTGTATTTTATCTGGCAACCCTAGAATTTCTCCCCTTAAGTCTGGGCGGGCTTGTGATTATGGCTGAGATGATGCTATGTGAGTTCCTGGGCTAGGTCATAAAAGGTGGTACAGCTGCCTGGTTCTCTCTCCTAGGTTGTTTGCTGGTTGGAACACAGTCACCATGCTGTGAGTCACTAGCCTGTGGTGCACATGGACAGGAATGGGGGTGCTGGCCAATAGCTCTGGCTAAGCTACCAGACAGCAGCTGGTACCAGCTTGCTAGCCATGTGTGAGAGTGATCTTAAAAGTGAATCTTGGGGTGCCCGGCTGGCTGGGTCAGTGGAGCGTGTGACTCTTGATTTCAGGGTTGTGAGTTCAAGCTCTGTGTGGTGTAGAGATTGCTTAAAAAAAAAAAATATTTTAAAAAAAGAGTCAATCTTTATTCCAGACCATCGCTGAGCCAGCCCAGCTCTGCCACTAAGTTTTAGGGCTGTTTGTTTTTTGTTTTGTTTTGCTTTTAGGTTTCATTTATTTATTTTGAGAGAGAAATAGAGAGCATGAGTAGAGGAGGGAGGACAGAGAGAGAGGGAAAGAGAGAGAATCCCAAGTGGTTTCCGTGAGCAGTCAGTATGCAGAGCCTAATTCGGCGATCGAACTCATGAAGCCATGAAATCATGATCTGAGCCGAAATCAAGAGTCAGTTGCTTGATGGACTGAACCACCCAGGCACCCCAAGTTTTAGGGTTGTTTGTTATGTAACAATAAGGTAACTAGAAAAACAGGTCACATGTTATATCAATCAGGGTTCTCCAGAAAAATGAAACCCAACAGTGTAATTATATACACACAACATATAAAGACAGAGAGAGAGAGAGAGAGAGAGAGAGAGAGAGAGAGAGAGACAAAGAGACCAAGAAGGATTAAGAATTCAAGTAATTGGCTTAAATGATTATAGAGGCTTGGCAAGCCCTAAATTTGCAGGGTAGTCCAGAGGCTGAATACCCAAAGAAGAGTTGCAGCTGCCATCCAAAGGCAATCTTGTGGTAGAATTCTCTCTTGCTTGGAGGTAGAAGGAAGCCAGTCTTTATTCTTTAAGGCCTTCATCTGATTAGATGAGGCCCACCTACATTATGGAGGGTAACCCAAGTCTACCAATTTAAACGTTAATCTCATCCAAATAACATCTTCATAGAAATTATCCAGAATAATGTTTGACCAAATATTTTGGCACCATGGCCCAGCCAAGTTGACATATAAAATTAACCATCACACACATTAAAGGCTTGTAGCTCATGATTTGTCTAAACCAGCATTTCTCTTCTGGGCCCTAGAGAGGTCTTGACACTTTTATATATATGACTTTATAGGAAATGACAGAAGTACACGTTCTCTGCTGCCAAAATTTACCATGATTGGCATTGAAATTGCAACTCTGGGGTGTAACATTCATTAGATGACAGAACAGGTTTGAAAAAATCCTTTTAACACCATATAGAAAATGACCCACGTGGCAGGATCTTTATCAGAACCCCATAAACTGTGAGAGGAGGGCAAGTTATAGCCTTGATAAAAGGCATATGTGTTTCCAGGCTTTGACACTAATGACTGGAGTCCAGAGATGAAAATGGATGGGAGGGTTAATTAGTACTTCCACCTCCCTCAGTACTTCCACTTACCCCTGACCCGTGAGAATGGGGAGGTGAGAACACGCAGCGCTGCTCCAGCGGTGTTTCTGCAACGTACCCAACAAGGGGTGGACATGACAAGAGCATCTCTGCCCATCTCGCAAGAGTCACATAGTGGGTGGAAGAGTGTATTGCTTCAAGGAGGCCTTCCTATTGGTCTCTTACCTCTCCACTTTCGTACCTTATTCTGGCCACATTCCTTATCTTGCTTAGCCAAATCAACTTCCCCTCTTGGACAGAAAAAAAAAGGGGGGGGGACTCTTTGTGCTGTATACCCGAAAATATTTAAAAGCCTAAACCCAAGGTCACGAAACTTTTGCTTTCACTCAGCACAAGACTTACGGACAAGGACACTGCCTTCCTTCAGAGGGATTGTGAATGCCCTAGAACATCAAGTAAGAGGTATTTCCACACAGTGTGATCTGGTAGAGTCCAATCAAAAGCTCTGGAAAGAGGGGCACCTGGGTGGCTCAGTCGGTTAAATGTCTGACTTCGGCTCAGGTCAAGATCTCAAGGTCCGTGAGTTTGAGCCCCATGTCGGTCTCTGTGCTGTCAGTTCAGAGCCTGGAGCCTGCATCGGATTCTGTGTCTCCCTCTCTTTGCCCCTCCCCGACTCGTGCTCTCTCTCTCTCTGTCTCTCAAAAAATGAATAAACGTTAAAAAATTTGTTTCTTAAAAGCTCTGGAAAGAAAGTCACAACTACCTATGGGGCCACTGGTAGCATGTTGACTAATGCAAGGGAAATTCTCTTTAAGAAGTTGGCTCCAAGAGCAAGTGTCATGTCTCCTCAACTCAAGGGATACTCAAAAGGAGACTAGACATCCTGTGAGTACTGACTTAACTCCTTTATGGCTCATGGATAGTGAATACCTTGGCTGTTTGCTCAACTGAACATTGAATGTTCTCCAGATGCCATCTTTCTTCTTCTCCCATGGTCCATCCCATTTTCCCCAAGCTCTTCCCTAATTAATCGTATCTTCTCCCTTTCTCTCTCAACCCTCCTAGCTTAAGAAATGTCTCCAAGTTTTCTCTTATCATATATAGGCTTCCAGTCTACAGTCCAGGTCCTAGAGGGGAATTCCTCCCCTTTTACTGAGACTTAAGAGTTTTGAAACACAAAAGCAAGGATTGCCTTCTTTCTGCTTTCTGCCATGCTTTCCTACCCTACTGTAGGGAATGTGGAATGTCCACTTGACTGGGTGGGAGAAGGGCCAGAAGAATACCAGGAACAAAACTGGATTCATTATTATTTCAATAGCATGATACCACAGCATGCTGGTTTTGAAAGCAGGCCGTAAGTATGAGACACCAATGACTCAGTCAAGGCGAGTGGCAACTCAGCACATTCCATTAGCAGCTACAACTGGACCCAGTGTTTCTCCTTCAAAATGCTGTTTACTCATTCATTCATTCATTCATTCACCCACTCAATGATGTTAACATTTTCAAATTTATTTTGTTAGCTATTTTTTCTGAGAAAAGGGAGTGTGATGCATAAAATATCTAATAAAATAAGTAAAGAAAAATCACTTTGGAAATAAACCTAATTTTCAGAGTCAACATAGGTCAGAAATGATATTGAATGAGTGAGCATCCAAGTTCAAATTATCATGTTGAACCAAGCAAATACTTGTGAAGAACAAAGGGAAAATATCAGAACTGACTGAGGAGCACCAGGCCTTTCCGTGCAGTCAGTGCTGATAGAAACAAACATCATCCATGTGCAGGTAGGATTACATATGGAAAATCCACAAGCCTCTGAACTGAGCACCTACTGTAGTTAAGGTATTTTCCCATCAAAGCTTTAGTTACAAGTATAGTGAGACATCAAGGGAAGATTACAGTGAAAATAAAAGCTACTTACCTTCAAGAGAAACTTCTTGATCGATGGAGTTAGGGAGTGGGAAGGACTTGTCTTTTGGAATCTCATTCACAGGAACTTGAACAAACAGATGAAGAAGTTACTAAAATTGCCATTCTCCCAACATTTACTATTTGTGCTATGGCTCATGAATGCCCTTGCAAATTAGATTTTTTTTTTTTAGGGGTGCCTAGGTGGCTTAGTCAAGTTAAGCATTCAACTCTTGGTTTCAGCTCAGGTCATGATCTCATGATTCATGGATTTGAGCCCCATGTTGGTGGCAGTGCAAAGCCTGCTTGGGATTCTCTCTCTCTCTGCCCCTCCCCTGCTCATTCTCTCTGCTCCCCACCCCCACCCCCCGCCTCTGAAAATAAAATAAACTTAATTTTTTTTTTTTTACTTTTTAAAAAACACCTGTGGCTTTCTTCTCCATAAAAATACACCAACACACAATTTTTAAAATTTATTTTCTTTCACTGAAAATTGGTTTGTTCAGTGACCTGATATTAATATTGCATAGTGGGAAGAACATTGAATTGGCTCTGTCACTAACACAGGCAAGTTCATGTAACCTCTATAAATCTCAGTTCCTCATCTGTAAAGTGAGAAGGTTTGACTAAATGACCTCCATATGCCCTTCTATTATGATGTGTCCCTAACTGAAGGGAAGTTCAGTATTCCTTAATGGAGGGTCTTGCATTAGAAGCAGTACTCTTGGTGAAAGGTGTGGCTGGCCCCTTGATTCACTTTCCTCACTCTTTCCTCCTGAGTTCTCCCTTATTCTTGTGGACCCTGGATGATTCTTACAGCTACCATCATACTGACTTCAGAAGGACTCTACATGGACACAGGCCCTTGCCTTGGCACCTCTGAATACTACTTAGATAGGGAAGAAACACTTAAAGTGGAAATACACAGAAAGAGCAGCATGCATCTAGAGTGAATCAACTTAACAAGCTATGGCTTACTCACTTTTACTCTGTGATGCACAACAAAGGTCCCACTCAGTCTGGGTCCCCATATGCCTTCTCACCTAAAAGTATCCTTATGGAAACGTAAACTTCTCATAGCTCAGGCTCAGAGAGGATGAGAAAGGCCCAGTTATTTATCAACTGAGTTCCCCCTTACAATTGTTCTGGTTTTATCTGAAGACTTTGCCTGGTCTCTAGATGATAGACACCAAGATGACCTTCTGGGAAGTCTCCACTCTTACCAGTACCACCAATTCAAGGATCATGGCCTGACAGAACTCAGCATGATAGTCTTGTTATATTAGAACACAACATGGGGCGACTGAGTGGCTCAGTTGGTTGGGCGTCCAACTTCAGCTCAGGTCATGATCTCATGGTTTACAGGTTCGAGCCCTGGGTAGGGCTCTGTGCTGACAGCTCAGAGCCGGGAGCCTGCTTCAGATTCTGTGTCTCCCTCTCTCTCTGCCTCTCCCCGCTCGTGCTCTGCCTCTCTCTCCTTCAAAAATAAATGAACATAAAAAAAAAAAAAGAACACAATACAGTAACCCCAGCTCTCCTCCTGTGAAATAACAGAGTAGGGGAGATATATATGATAAAAGACCAATGTTATAACTTTGCTAGTTCTCATTTTGCAGATGCATTAGTCAAGAGTTGGTGAATGTAAGAGAAAACCCAACTAAAGACTGCATTCCACAAGCATATTTCAAAAGCACGAAGTAGATAAATAAACTTTTATCTCTCAGGTAAAAGAAGTTCGGAGGTACATAGTCCAAGGCTGTTAAGACAGCCTTACAGTGCCAGTCTCAGATTTTTCCATCTTTCTGCCCCACCATCTCTAATACATAGTGTTCATTCTCATGAGAGTCTTATGGTCCAAGATAGGTGCTGGAGCTCCAGGCAATACACCCATATTGCAAGCAGTATGGAAATATAAAAGGTCAGTGCCAGATAACTGTCTGCCTTTTGAGATTTCTTAGAAGTTTCACCCACCATATATTTGTAGTTTATTGGCCAGAGATTGGTCACTTGGCCACAATACATTTGGAAACTCGGCACCTGACACCCCAAATAAAATTAGAAATCCTTTATGAGGGAAGGAGAGAAGAATAGATATTGGATTGACAGTAAATTAGCCATCTCTGCTTCAGTTGGTGTGTAACAAAGTACAGTGGGAAATCTGGAGGATGCTCCAGGCAGGTAGAAAAGGCTTCCCTGAAAAGGTTTAGCATTTGAACTAAAACAAAAGAATTAATTAGCCTCCCCAGTTGGTGAAGGCCATCTAAGACTAAACAAATAGATGTGTAAATACAAAGGGATCAAAATACAGCTTGTAGAAAAGCTCTAGATTTTTAAAACTCCTACAGCAAGGGAGAAAAGACCAGAATGGAAGATTAGAGCCAGATCATGAAGACCTTGTAAGCTGAATAGAGGACTGTGGGTTTCATCCTGTAGGTAAGAGAGAGCCAATAGGCAATTTTAAGCATGGGAGTGACATAGTCTGATTTGCACAACTGTAAGATTATTCAGCACTTACACTAGGATATGTCCATAGGTGAGTGGTACAGGGGAATTCTCTCTTATAAATGGCTCACCTCAATAGAGAGTCACTAACAGATGCGATAAGGACATCTTTGGTAATGGGGGGTGGGGAGGAGGAGGAGCAAGGCAAACAACTGGGCTAAAAACACTTTCCAAAATTTCCTTGCAAAGACAACACACACATACACACACACACACATACTGACACACTGCACACGAAACCCAGTATAAATACAGTCCAAATCTGTGAAAAGTTGTCAGGGAATCTTGGGACTCAGATAAACATAAAGGAGGGAAAAAAATAAGGGATGGATAAAAAAGTCACAGATCTAATTCTGATCTATTCTTTTGTTCTGTCATTTACAGATCAGTCTCCCCCACCACCACTTAAATTCTATCTCACTCTTAACATAATGGAGAGCCAATTTTTTAATCAAAAGCCATTTTTAGGATCAAAGAGAAACATATTTCTAGGCGGATAGTATGTTAGTTATATCTTGTAATATCATATGGTGAGGGGTATTCAACTAAAATTAGAGATGATATTTACTGAAATTCTCAAAAAATCAAATGCCTCCAAATCCAGGGGAGGCAAATTGAATCTTTTTTCTTTCAGGATATTTTTCTCAAGTACTGGCGGAAGTGCTAATGAGAGACAGGCCTCCTTGCCATCCAGTGACAAATGTAATAGGTTACATGAAACCACAGAAAATGAGTCTATTTAAAAATGTCAGATACAACACTAAAGGAAAACTCGGTCTTGTATTTTTTCCTCTTGATCATGGTCTAATAGAGACAATTCAGAAATGATTTCTTCTGAACTTGGTGATATTCATGATTGAAATAGTGTTGCTAATGATAACAATGTGTAGAATTATTACATGGAAAGTACTAATAATGCAAATCATATGGTCTGTAGATGCAGTTGCCCGCAGATTATTTTTTTCCTAGGCATATTTGATTACTCAGAGATTAGCATATTAAAACTCAGATTTGTACTAACATATTGAGAATTGGGGTTTATAAGAACAAAATTAGACATTTAAAAATCGCTTCTTAGCCTTTTAGCTAAGATCAAGTGTAAAATTAGATATTTAACCAGATTTTCTTATGCCAGCTTTGCCATGTACAATAATGACAATACAGAGAAGGAAGTATTGAACCAAAATTAATATTTTCAAATATTTTTTTGATCTTATGTTTTTGCTTAGATCTACTACAACAGTGTTCTGTAACCCATAATATTAAAATAATTGTAAAATTATAAGTACTTGCTAAATAAAAGTACAGCTCTTAATCTGTGGTTTCAAAATAAGATGCATATTTTAGAGTCTTTAAATATTACCTGACTTCTTGACTACAGCTTCAAGAAAAAATTAGAATATTTTCTTTTTCCTAGTTAGAGGAATTTTTTTAAACTATCTTCGTATATCATGCTAATAGTTACAGGAGACACTTTTATTCTGGAAGAGACAACATTTATAAAAATATGTTACTAAGATTATGGGTCATTTCCACTGGTTTTAAGGAATAATGAAGTCAGAATTTTTAAATTGCAAACAAGTAGAGCCAGTGTTTTCTTTTCTTTCTTTCTTTCTTTCTTTCTTTCTTTCTTTCTTTCTTTCTTTCTTTCTTTTTTTTTTTTTTTTTTTCATATTATTAGCTTTCTAGAACCATGTCCCAAAGGTGATGGGTATAGAGCAAGGAATTTTCTCAAAGAAAAAAAGTTGTAACAGAGGAACTTTTCTGACCCAAGACTTAGCATCAGACAAATCATGGCTATGACTACAGATGTGTCATAAAAGCAAAGACACAACTATAAATTTTTGTAATAATTTAATTAGCAAGAATTGCATCTGAAGTCCCATAAAATTTACTTATACCTTATTTTTCAAAAGATGTTCCTATATTATATCTAGGTATACATGATATATAGTATATAGTATATAAAGGTACATATGAAGGAATATAGAATATATACCTATATGCGTTTGTATATATATTCAGTACATGCTATAGCAGACGGTTTTGCTAGCTTATTCTACAATAACAAATAACTCAAAAATCTCCGCAGTTTACAACAACAAAGATTTATTTCTTGCTCCCATTACATGTCTTTAACTGATTGGTTGCACCTCTATTCTGTATCTTCTTCATTCTGGGACCCTGCTCAAATGAATAGTCCCAACATGGGACATACTGATCTTGGGGTAGAGAGGAAAGACAAATGGGAGAATCCTTCAATGAACCATCTGTTAACATTTCATTGTCCAAAACAAGCCATATAGCCAAGCTTGATACCAATGGGTCACCAAAACCAAGTCTTTCGGTGGAAGGGCAGGAAATTATTGGGAATAACTTTGTTGCTTAAATGACTTCCTGAAAACCTATTTATCCAAACAATAGATCACTCAACTATCTCCTTCACAGGACAACAGATCTCTCAACTGGGCACATCTGCTTGTTTATCAAATGACTTTACTCATCAGAATCATGGGATACAAGCAAAGTAAAGCTCAGGGGAAAATTCATAGCTAAAAAAATTTATATTTACAAATAAGACTCAAGTTAAGAAAAAGAATGCCAAGGAAAGCAGAAGGGAAGAATCATAAATAACGCATATGCAATAATGAATTTAAAAGGAGAAACATATAAATCCAAGAAATGTTTTTTCCAAAAATCTTAAACCTACATTAACATAAATCTTTAGGTCATCTGATCAAGTGAGGAAATGGGCAATACCATGAAAGCACAAAAGTTGGAAATGATAAGGGAATAACCACAAATAGAGGAAACTGCAAGATTCATAAGTGAATATTTTGCTCAACTCTTAGTAAATTAACTTGAGAAACTGAATTAAAAGGGTGATTTTAGGAAAATATAAATTGCTGTTAGTTCCAATACTACTCAAATTATTCCAGAGCATAGAAAAAAAAAAAAAGGAAAGAAAATGTCTAAATTCTTCTTATGAAGCTAGTGTAATCCTGGTAACAAAAACCCTAAAAGAAAGCTACATATTAATCCCACTTATGAATATCAATATAAAATCCTACATAAAATATTAACCAATAGAATATAGTAGTGTATTAACATAACATTTTATGATTGTTTATGTTTTTGAGAATACTCCCAAAATAGTGCCCTCCATTTTCATCAGGGTTCTAAAAAAAAAATCTGAAGACTAGGAATAGAACATATGGAGACCAAAACATCATCTGGATTTCCAATAAAGGCTATATTAGGGTCCACAGTTGACATGTTAGTCCAAAGGGGCTGCACAGTGAACCCCAGAATTAGATTTACTCAAATAGCATTCAGTTAGGGTGGAGACTTGCTCAGGTTATATCATGGAGAAGCAAAGACCTCCTACATGCTGTGGGAAGCTAGCTCGGAGAAGAAAACAGAAATGAGCTAAGCATGCCCGGTTTATTCTTCCAAAACTTATATATCATGCAAGTCACTCCACTTTCCTGGGGCAGAGAGAAGAAGGGATTGAGAGAGGCCAGGAATATTACATTCATTTAGATCCTTCACCTTGGAGAGAAACATTGGAAGTGGAGAATACATTTTAGCTTAAAAAAAAAAAAATTCATTTGGTTTGACCATGAGTCTATGGTCTACATCCCTCAAGAAAGAGACCCATAAGGAGAGTCCTGCTCTTACCCTCAGGAGGCTATTCCACCTAGAATTGGGTAATCTGGGGCTTCGATGGGCAAGATAGATTTCTCCCCCAGAAGGCTATGAACTGGCCCAGAAGAGTACATTATATAATAAATCCAAAGCCATGCTATCCTCAAGGCTGAAATTTTATTCTCCATTCTTTTTTCTATCTTAATTTTTGTTCCTGCTGTGCTAAAACAGAGGTTGTGCAATCAGTTTAAATGACAATCTTAAGGTACTCCAATGGTAAAACACAAATCCTTTTGTTGTCTTAGAAGCCCCCAACTGGAACCTTGAGGATGCAGTCAGCTAAATCCATTTTAGAGAAATTCAAGAAATTGAATAAGAACTGGGTAATAAAAAGATATTACTGAGTTATTGTTAATTTTATGAGGGGTGATAACAGTGCTGCTGTTTCTGTTATTAAAAGTCCTTATGTTAGAGACTCACACTAAAATATTTAAGGTTAAAGTAGTATCATTTTAAGAATTTTCTTTTAAACGTTTCAGCAAAAAAAGCAAACAGACAAAAGACAGTCAAGTGAACATACTGTAGATGTAGTAAGTGCTAGACTGTTAGAGATGTTCAAGGTATCTCAAAATCCCAGGAGCCTAATTCTGCTGCCTAGGAAAATTAGGGCAGTGTTACTTGAGTATTGGAAAATGCATACAGACTTTTCTGGTCTATTTGGGGGTAGGGTTACCAAGGAAGGCAACTGCATTCTAAACACAGGACATGGGATATGTAAGGGCACACAGGTTTGGATGTTGAAATACACATGGAAGAGCTCAGGGCAATTCATTAGTAAAAAATGTGCACAACCCTAGTGAAAACATATAAGGTAAAAAGTGTTATTTGTTTTGATTGTGCAGTTATGACTAGAATCAACTTTTTTCCACTGGATCATGCCATTTCAGACCAGTTAATTTTGTTAAATTATCTCCTCATCTAGAATGCCATTTTCCTTTTCCTTTATGAAAATACCAGCTATCTTTCAAGACAGGACTCAAGAATTCCCTTCAGTCAAAAGCTCTCCTTACCCAACATATAGTTAACTGAATTCCTCCTCTTCTGACTTAAGGGCATGCTATTCACTGTGGCACTGGATGATGAGCTCGTCTACAGTATCAGGACAGTTTTATGTGGGATAATCTCATCTCCTGGGCTAGAAAAAGTTAACTCAAACCAAGTCTAGAACAATACTTAAGATCTTATAGGACTTATCTGTGGGGCATTTCCCCAGACACAGGGAGAGGGCCAGATGTGAGCAGTCAAAAGTTCACCCATCTACTCAACTCCCACAGATGCTCTTTGGGGTTGATATTTCAGTTTTACTAACCAGGGGCAAGAATCACCCCCAAAATGAAAATGAATGTGGTTCTATGACCTCCTTAAATGTTACAAAAATGGGTAATGCCAGAACTAAAAGCTGAGATCCTTTAGTAATATTGGAATATTAACATTTCTTTTAAAAATTTTTGTTTAACTTTGTTAATTTCAGTTAAGAATTCTAAAGAAAAGCACGAATGAAAATGGAATCTAAGAATGGATTTGAACTCTATGGTAACAATGTGACTACATTTTATTTTTTTTAGGAACTAGGCTATGAAAAGACAAGCAAGCACGACTCTTTTAAAGGTATCTAAATCCAAGAAGGCAAAGTTTAACAGAGAAACCATAATGCAGGGCAGGAGAAGAGTAGACATTTTAGTTCCTCTGTTATGTGGTACCCAGGATCACAGAGGGCGGTATCTCTGATGGATAATTTAGAGAGCTGAATTGTAGGCTTGGGTCTCATTAAAGCTATTAAATATGTTAGCTTGGTTGGTTTAGGCTGAGAATAAGATGGCTTTGCAATTTTTAAGATCACAACATAATGCATTTTTAAAATATAAATTAAAAAAAACTAACACATATGGCTAAACCCAAAGAAAGCTCAATATTAGAGAAAAACATAAATTAGCTGAGTCGGTTGGCTTTCTCTCTGTCAAGACTAAATACTTGTCAAAAGTCACATCAAGCAGGAATATTCAGCCAACAACAGGACAAAGGTACACTGAGGGGAAATATTTGGTGGAAGAGAAGGCACAGTGTTTTGGCAATAGCTAATATTCTGAAGCTTGAAATCTACTTGTTTAATATTGTTCATTTGTTTACAAAACAGAAATGATCTAAGCCTTTATTTAGTTGGTATATTCCTTTCCTATTGCTGCTTCCACAAATTACCACAAATCTGCGGCTTAAAACAACACAAATTTACTCTCTTATACAGTTCTGGAGATCAGAACTTCAAATTCAACTTCACTGGGCTAAAATTAAGGTGGTGACAGGCTTTTGTTCTTTTGGGAAGATGTAGGAGAGAATCCATTTCCTCGCTTTGTCCAGAAATTGGCTACCTACATTCCTTGGTTTGTGGCCCCTTCCTGCATCTTCAAGCCAGCAGCATAGCACCTCATTATCTGTTTCTTTGATAGAACTGTTGCTTCCACCATCACATTCTCCTTTCTGATTCTGCCCCCCTCCACTTTCCTCTCCTATGGCCCCTTGGTATTACATTAGGTCCACCTGGATGATCCAGGATAATCTCCCCATCTCAAGATCCTTAACACATCTTAATCACATCTGCAAAGTCCTTTTTGTCATGTAAGGTAACATATTCACAGGTTCCAGAGATTAGGACATGGACATCTTTGGAGGACCATTTTTCAGTCCACGACTGTTCAACAAATGGATGATATGGAAAGACATTTTGATTTATGAAAAATTCCATTTTTATTTTCCTAGGGAATTTCCATTAAAGTCTCCACTGAAAAATAAGAAGGAATAATTTGTAAAAGTAACAATATTACTAGTCCACAAAAACTAGGTTGAACAGAGCAATTCATTTCTGAGGAATCCAATAAAATGGAAACATACTGTACTCTAAAGGAATATTCATGTGTAGCTAGTCCCAATCTCTACTTTGTCTTTAATTTATAGTGATAGCTGAACTACATCTCCCATATTTTTCTTATCCTCACTGTACCCTGCCCTGACATTAAAAGCTTCCTTATGATGTGGGTTTCATTGAGGGGAATTAATGGGTCATATTGATGGATTAAAATGAAACATTTGGAGTTGCAGTTACATTATGTATGGTGAATGACCTTGAAAGTCTTAAAAATATTATTTTAGTCTCTCTGTAATATATATATATATATATATATATATATATATATATATATACATGTGAGATGTATCAAATATCTAAATGTTGATGTTTGCCAGATTTAAAAAAAAATCATTCTTTTTATAAGCAATGAAGGCAATGCTATCATTGAACAGTACTTTTGCAAGAATTTCCAAGTCTCACAGCTCAAGTGTGCTGGCTTTTAGGGCCATCTATCTCTTTGGGTCTCTGCATAATTAAATGCCAGCTGGCACAGGATAGCTATAATATAGGAGTTAAATATGGTTTTATGAATGGTTTAGCTATTGATTTTTAACTTACATTTAAGATAAATAAATCTCTAAGTGGTCAGTTTTCTTGATCTAAGGTGTTTGAAAAGATATTAATGTGGATCTCAGGGTACAGCAGAGCTATCCTATGGAGGCTGCATGAAGCAATTGTATGTTTCACAAGCTTTTAGAATTATCTATACTTAAAAATTTACAAAGAATAAAATTCACTATTAGAGCCAATGGAAAACCACAACTCAAAAGTCACTGATATTTATGACTAGTGGTTCTATCTCTAGAACGTATATTAAGAACAAATTTTAGTTTTCTTCTACACTTAGAAAAAAAACTTTATTTTCTTCTGTGTCTTTGCTCTTTTTCTTCCTCTTGTCCCTTTTTACATAATCTTCAATCTACATATCCTAGTTCAAAGGGGGTCTAACCAAGATTTTCAACTTTATGTGCAATGGAATAATGAGGAAGAGGGGAACATATTCTACGACTAAGTGCAGGTCCTTCTGACATCCTTATAACATCCACCAGAAATATTCCTTCCTATCATAAATATCTAGGTGTTACATTTTTCTCTGTTTCAATCTCACTGCTATTGTGGGCTCTCCATCCCTTCTGCAGTGTCCCCAACTACTCTCTTACTTCCATGAAAGGGTCCTCAACAACTGTGGCAGTTTCTAGGAGTTATCTTCAAGTGTCCCCACATAGCTGATCTGGGCCATATCAGAAATCAGCCATTTTCCTCTCTTTCTCATCAGCAACATCGCCCATGAAATGCCAAGAGGCTCTGACGCTACCTCCACTGCACTTTCTTCCTTGTAAGGGCTGCATATGGTTGACAGTCCCCTGAAATCATTTCATGTCCTTGGACACCGTGCAGACATTTCTGTGCTCAACAAGAGACATATTTCCTTGGTATCATATTTAGTCATGGTAGTTCCTGAGGGGAACTACTTTAGGATCCCAAAATCTCTCATAGATTTTGTGGGAAAATTACTTCTGTCTGCTTCCTGCTATAATCCTTCTCTCTCTAGGACTCAGACATGAATTTGAATGGATAGGGCAAAAAGAAGACCATTATCTGAGACCATCACCCTGAACTCTGACTTCAAATTTCTCTTCCCCTTCTAGAACTATATAAAGTGTTTGGCACAAAACTTGGCATGTAATAAATGTTCAATAAATATTAGATGACAAAAGTCTCTGTCTCTTCTTTTGGTCATTTACATTCCTTAGAGTTCCATAATTAGCCTATTCGACATAAGCCTCAATTTACATTTTAAAGGTTTCTTTCCATAAATGATTCCTTGCCACTCAGTCATGAAGTTAAATAATCAGAAAACCTTGCATCGCATCTTTTTGTGGACATTGCTACATCAATAAAATGTGGAGTCCATTCCTGAATGCTCTTATAAATGAGCCCCTGGATGTCTCTAGAGTAGGTCAGCCACTGGCCAATAGCCAGTGAGGAACAGTGACTGGCCAACAATCACATGACTGAGCTCAGCTGTAGATTCTCCAGCCCCAGGGGATCTTTGAGATGTCTGCGTTTCTGACCAATGAGCTTGGCTGCAACCTCATGAACAACTTTGAGCTAGATCCTCGCATCTAGGCTACTCCTAGATTCCTGAGCCTCAGGAGATAATAAATTATGTGAGATAATAAATGCCTGCTGTTTTAAGCTGCTATGTTTTGGGTAATTTGTTAAGCAATAATAGGTAACCAATGCACTCCTTACTCTTGATTCTTACCCTTTTAGCTCCCCATCATCAGACATTAATGCATTTCATTTGTTTATTGTGTTTCTGTGAGACCAAGTGTTTTCTCTTTGGATTGCCTTTGTGTCCTCAGTGCCTGGAAGAGTTTGGAATGTAATAGGTGGTCAATAAACATTGAGTAATGAGAGTCTAAAATTTTCATGTAAAAGGTTAAAATTTTTCAATTTCATATACTGTTGTTAAATCAGTGTACAATTGTCTAATTTTATAGCCATGTGTGTTTACAGTAAACACTCTTGTGGAATGTTTGCCTACTCCCTATGATCCCCTTCACTGGAGCAGAGGGCCCCTCTGTATAAGGTACAATATGACCCCTAGCCCATGTCACTGATGATTGGACGACTGCTAAAAAACAGATCCAAGCTGAGCCAATCTGAAATTCTCCCCCTGAGTATTTGGAATTAAAATCAAGAGAGTAAGAAGAAAGAGCCTCCCTGTGTGGCTGTCCCTGTGTGTCAGTCTGCACAGCCTACAATGTACTACCATAACCACACCAAAATTAACACAGAGGTGGATTTCTTTCTTCTATGTTTTCATCCCAGGATGATCAGAAGGCTTTATGCAACAGCAGCTACTCAAGGATACAGCCTGTTGGGACAGACACCATCTTGAATGTTGTCATCACTGTGCCAAAGAAAAAGCTGAAACTTTGAAGGATCTCACACAAGGAATCAACTGCTCAGCCTGGAAGTGACATAACATTTTTCCTCACAACTCATTGGACAGAACTGCTCACATCCTCTTGGTCTCTCTCCTCCTCTCACTCTCCTCCCAAGTATAAAGGAAGTGCATTCCTAGCAAATGCCTAGAAGGTAGGAAGTAGAAACTATTTGAACAGCACTAATGACTCCTCATCTAAACACAGATTGCATGAGCCATGAACAGCCATATACTTTCAGGTAGCCTAGGGATTGAAGAATGATGACAAAACAGATGTCCAGAGAGAAGTGAAGTCAGGAGACAATTCTACCTCAGTTCCCAACTGTTTGTTTTTCTTTTTCAGGTCCTGTTTCAACTTTGTACTGAGATATGAATGCATTCTTGCCCTTAGAGTTGGAAATCAATAATTCTGTATGGGATATGTTAACTTTGAGATGCCTATTTGGCTTTCAAGTGGAGATGTTAGGGAGGCCATCTGATCTATAAGCCTGGAACCTATGGGAGCAGTTTAGGCTGCCGATGTGACTTTGAGAATTGTCTATAAATGGTATTTAAAGCTGTGGGGGAGGAGGGAAGCATTTATATAGAGCAGTGGATGAAGGATAGTACTCTAAGATATGAGGCAGCTAATATTAAAGGACAGTATAGAGGTTTCTCAAAAAATTAAAAATATACCTACTATATGATCCAGGAATTGCACTACTGGGTATTTACCCAAAGAATAAAAACACCAATTCAAAGGAATATATGCACCCCTATGTTTATCACTGCACTATTTACAATAGCCACATTAGGGAAGTGGCCCATGTATCCATCAATGGATAAAGAAGTGGTGGCATATACATTCAATGGAATATTATTTAGCAATGAAAAAGAATGAAATCTTACCATTTGCAATGACATGGATGGATCTAGAGTACAATGCTAAGCAAATTAAACCAGTCAGAGAAAGACAAATACCGTATGATTTCACTCATATGTGGAATTTAAGAAACAAATGAACAAAGGAAAAAATAAATAAAAGAGACAATCCAAAAAACAGACTCTTAACTATGGAGAACAAACTGATGGTTACCAGAGGGGAGGTAGGTAAAATAGGTGAAGGGGATTAAGGGTACACTTACCATGACGAGCACTGAGTAATGTATGGAACTGGTGAAACACTGTATTGTACACCTGGAACTAATATAACACTGTGTGTTAACTACACTGGAATTAAATTTTTTTTAAATAAATAAAATACACACAGGGAATGAGAATGAATGTAAGAATTATCTTCCACTAGATCTTCTGGCTGATTTCTTACCATTTAGGTCAGTTCAGATACTTGCCTGACTGCCCAACCTAATTTAGCCACTCTCTTTCACATTGTCCTTTAATTTTCTTTTGTTACTTTCTTCTTTCTTACTTTCTCAATTATCTGATGTCCTTCAAGAAAGCAAAGATCCTTCTCAGAGAAGATATTTACAAATGACATATCAGAAAAAGGGTTAATATCCAAAATCTATAAAGAACTTATCAAACTGAACACCCCCAAAAAAATAATCCAGTGAAGAAATGGGCAAAAGATATGATTATACACTTTTCCAAAGAAGACATCCAGATGACTAACAGACACATGAAAAAATGCTCAATGTCACTCATCTTCAGAGAAATACAAATCAAAACCACAATAAGATACCACCTCACACCAGTCAGAATGGCTAAAATTAACAACACGCAGCAACAGATGTTGGCGAGGATGCAGAGAAAGAGGATCTCTTTTGCATTGTTGGTGGGAATGCAAGCTGGTGCAGCCACTCTGGAAAACAATATGGAAGCTCATCAAAAAGTTAACAATAGAAGTACCCTACAACCTAGCAATTGCCCTACCTGGTATATATCCAAGGGATACAAGTGTGCTGTTTTGAAGGGGCACACGCACCCAATGTTTATAGTAGCACTATCAATAATAGCCAAAGTCCATCGACGAATGAATGGGTAAAGAAGATGTGGTGTGTGTATATATACATGTATATATGTGTGTGTGTGTGTATGTATATATATATATATATACATATATATATATACACATATACATATGATGTGTATATGTATATATATACATATATATGTATACATGGCATATACATATATATACATATATATACCATATATACACATATACGCCATATGTATATATGTATATGTGGTATATATATGTATATGTATGTATATATATGTATATGTATATGTATATGTATATATATATATACACACCACATCTTTATCCATTCATATGTATGTATATGTATATGGACACCATATGTGTATGTGTATATATATATATATACACACACACACACACACATATGGTGTGTGTATATATATATATATATATACATATATATGTACATATACATACATACAATAGAGCGTTACTCAGCAATCAAAAAGAATGAAATCTTGCCATTTGCAACAACATGGATGGAACTAGAGGGTACGCTGCTAAGCAAAATAAATCAGTCAGGGAAAGACAAGTATCATATGACTTCACTCATATGAGGAATTTAAGATACAAAACAGATGGACATAAGGGGAAGGGAAGTAAAAAGAACATAAAACAGGGAGGGGGACAAAACATAAGAGACTCTTAAATACAGAGAACAAACTGAGGGTTGCTGGAGGGGTTGTGGGTGGGGGGATGGGCTAAATGGGCAAGGGGCATTAAGGAGGACACTTGTTGGGATGAGCACTGGGTGTTATACATAAGGGATGAATCACTGGAATCTACTCCTGAAAACATTATTGCACTATATGCTAACTAACTTGGAGGTAAATTAAAAACAACTAACTAAATAACTAACTAACTAAACAAACAAACAAACAAACAAACAACAAAAAAGAAAGCAAAGATCTTTCTCTCTTGTCCCTAGCATCTGAAACAATACCTAGCACACAGCAGGCAATATATATTATATATATATATATATTTTTTTTAAAGAATAAATAAATGAATGCTGCAGTGCAAATCCATTTCACAAAAATATTTTGTGGATCATCTGTTGTAAATGCTAGAAGTGATGACAATTATACATATTCTTAGGTACAAATTACTATACATCAAGACGATTGTCTTCCCACCAAGCATTTCTCTATGACTACCATGTAATGCAGAGCCATGAAAAGAGTATGACCTGAGAAATAGCAGTAGCAGCAGCATTATCTCTGAATTTGTTTGAAATGCAAATTCTAGGCCCCACTAAAGACCTACTAAGTAAGAATCCCTGTTTCAACAAACTCTCTAGATGACTCTTATGCACACTAAATTTCATAAGCATTGATGGAGGATAAAACTAGAAAAGATTATTTGATTTCAAAATACCCAGACCTTCAAATAAATTAATACATGCATAAGAATATTAACACAGTCTTTATACAAGGACTGTATGGAGCATAATTTGCAAGGAAGTCTCTTTCTTAATTAGACCTGGAAACCAGTGTGGAAAAAGATACTCACATAAAAATTCCACAATGCAAGTTTACCTGGAATAAATGCCAAATGGATCCTATAAGCCTCACAGCACACTCCACTCCACTACTTGAGCAGAATCGTTTGAACACAGCTTTACAGAATGCTCACCATGTCTCATACCCTATTCTAGACCTAGAGAATACAAAGATAAAAGAAGGAAGGGGTACTTGTCCTCCAGGACCTCACAGTCTAATGCTGAAGACAAATAAGCAACCTAACAGAATATAAATGGTGATATAGGACTAAAAAGGAGGGACCTCACCATACCTGGGGCACCAGGGAATGCCATTCCAAAGTGAATCTTGCATATGTTGCAGTTGGGGTGGTGGTGGTGGAGGGATTAGGGAATGGAGGAAGAAGAGCATACTGGACAGAGGGAAGAGTGTGCACAAAACAAATGAAAGCTTTAATGAAGACAGCATGAGCATTCCAGAAACAGCAAGAAGACGTGGAAAACAATGAGGCTGCTTCAAGTAATCAGGTATAGAAGAGTAAGTGCTTCAACAATAGCAGAGGGAGTGGGAACTCATCCAAGCATGAGGTACCATATAGAGTTGTAGAATCCAGCTCTGCCAAGTGAGGTTGGACAAGTTAATTTTCTGTGCCTTACTTTATTGTGCAGATAAAAATGGAGATAATCATAGAGTGGCCATCGGTCTGGAAAGAGATCTTTGTTTTTAAGTGATTGAACTCTCTTGGTTAGGTTTTCTGGCATAGGCTTATTTAATGAAATCGGAAACATAAATCACTTGAGCAAAGCACCACAAATGTATTCACAAGGATTCAAAGAAAGGCTGCATTAGTTAATCATGTTCATTGAAATGCACACACTGAGTTGTGCATTAGTGATGAGAAAAAATACCTTGAACATATCATGTAATGCCATTGCAATGTAATCACTCATTTAGTTTGTGTATTTGTGTTGCCAGATTCTACGGTCACATGTTAATACTGACCTCATTGGGCTGTTGGGAGGATTAAAAATGAGTTAATTCAGGGGCGCCTGGGTGGCGCAGTCGGTTAAGCGTCCGACTTCAGCCAGGTCACGATCTCACGGTCCGTGAGTTTGAGCCCCGCGTCAGGCTCTGGGCTGATGGCTCGGAGCCTGGAGCCTGTTTCCGATTCTGTGTCTCCCTCTCTCTCTGTCCCTCCCCCGTTCATGCTCTGTCTCTCTGTCCCAAAAATCAATAAACGTTGAAAAAAAAAATTAAAAAAAAAATGAGTTAATTCATAAAAAAAAAACCTCTTAGGAAGTGAGAGGCTTTTTCTAAAATCATTAACTATTGTTATTAAGGAAGTAAAACTGAAAAATGGAGAAGTAATGCATAAGAGGTACCAGTCCACTGCTAACAACCCATTGGATGGTGGTCCTATCACTGATGGATACTGATGTTGAATACAAAAGAATCAAAGCTTCTTTCCTAACTGTGGGTAAGATTACTGGTTTGCCAGCCTACTTGTCTGCTTCCCTCCCTGGCTATAAAACGACGTCACATTCACTACTGCATTTTTGGACAGATGAACACGGATCAGCTACTATGCGCTGGGTACTGAGAATGCAACAGTTCACAAGATCAGCGTAACTGTCTTCACGGAGCTTGGGTACGTTAAGTTCGAAATATCTCTGGAATCGACATTTTCCACATTTTTCTAAAGTGTGCAGTAGCAGAGGCTGGCCCTCTTAATGCTAACAAACAAGGTCCACTGAGAATCAACTTTCCTATGCATATGGGTAAGGGAAAGAAAGAGACGAAACCATTAACGGAGGAAGGGAGGACAACGCGGTAAGGGAAGAAGCAAACGAGATTGACTGCAATAAGAGGAGGATAACATTCAAATGAAAAGGAAGACAAAGGTCCAGAACAGCTACACCCTCCCGACGCTCTCGCTGAACAGGAACACACGCCACAACCCACGCTCAAGAGCCTCGCAAACCTGAGAACGTCGCGCATCTTCAAAGGACCGCCTCTCCGCAGCCGTGCCCGGCGCCGCGCTATGACGTAAGGGTAGACGGGACTTCCGCTCCGAGTGCCGCCTAAGCAGCATCGTTGCGATAGAGCCCGCTGTTTTCTAGGCTGACAGGTGAGGCATTGCCGTGGGGGGACGATTTTGCGCGAGAACCGACAGGCAAGCAGGCACAGGGGAGCCAGAGACCTTCCTCTGTGTGGTTTCTCGTAGAGCCTGT
Organism: Panthera tigris; assembly: GCF_018350195.1. Lineage (NCBI taxonomy): Eukaryota > Metazoa > Chordata > Mammalia > Carnivora > Felidae > Panthera > Panthera tigris. Next base: position 123,281,114 of record NC_056662.1, read on the forward strand.
GTTGCCCTGGGCCAGACGGACCGCAGGGCGTAAATAACTGCTGCGACCGCTCGAGGTTCGGATCCACTCTGATGCTGTCCCAGCAGTCGCTCCTATGGGCGCGGTAAGGAGCCATTTGTACTAACTGCAGCCTGCCTGCGGGACGTTTATGGCGGCCCTTTTGGGAGTAGGGGCTTGGACATTGGGCAGTTGGCCGGGAAGAAGTGACTAGCAGGGGCCAGTCTGGGCCGGAGACTCCACAAAGATCAGAGTTCTTGCACCTCTAGGAAATTCTAAGAGTTCTAAGCCTCTAACTAGGCCTGGACTAGTCACTGTCTTCCCTCGAGCGTCCCACTTATCCATCGGAGGGGTCATTAAAGGCTGTTTTGGTTTGACCTCAGTTTTCTCCGTCGGATCAGCTTCCTCCCCCCATCCTCTAACAAATTTGTTACACCAGGTACCCTTGAGTATTGACTCGTGGGCCAGTCTCTGAACTTGACACTTCCCTACCACATGTTTGATGTTCAGTCTTAGTTGCTCAAGTATTTTTCTGTGGCACCAACGTCAGAACCGAGCTCCTTCCTTTGAACTTAGAATGTAGCATGTTGGGGAAACCGTTGGGGCTTTCAGTTGCCTCAACTGCTTGCCCTGCATCATGGTATTTTAAATAAGGAGGCTGTGCCTCAATTTTTCTCATCTGTAAAATGGGATACATTGGTATCCACTGGTTAAGATTGTTTTATCAAACAAGATAATTCTTGTGGCACTTAGAACAGTGTTTTACACACAATAAACACTCCATAATCATCCACTGTTACCGAATGACACACCCATACCCACACCCACTTCACAGCTCTCTAGATGTTCTTTGCAGCAGGCATCTTGTGCTCACACTGCTTTATAATCACTCTTCACCCTAAGGCCTTAACTGTAAATTCTTACCCTTGAGTTTTTTTATTTTTTCACACAAGGCAAGATGAGACATGTATTCTTTGATTCACAAATTCATTTCTCCTCTCACAAGTAGTAACAGAGCACCTGCTTTGTGTCTTGTATGCCAAACACTGGAAGAGTTCATAGTCTATATCTGAACCTGTAGTTCTTAGCCACTTTTGTTCCAAGAGCAAATCCCTGTGATGAAAGAGATAGACATAACAAAAAGAAACCCAGAAAACTTAGGGGAAATCTCTGAAATCTTTATTCATGAAGTTTTGTTTTTTTTTTTAAGCTTCTTTCTAAAATGATAAATAGGAAAGTCTCTTTTGGTTCCCCCCATCCCCCATTTTTCCACCTAAAGGTGAACGCCTGCAGGATTTTGGTATAATGTGCATCATGCCCATTCCTTCTCTGACTTTCTCCTACAATACTGTGCTATTTATTCAGATTCTATAGTACTACATAAAATTTCAGAGTGCTATGTGACTGGAAAATACTGGAATAGGAGTCAGAAGACTATAGAATTGATTTTGCCATTTAAAAGCCCCGTAACCTTGGACAAATAACATAACATCAGTTGTACGTCCTGTCGTGCAGGCATTGTTAAAGTCAGAAGAGAGGACGAGAATGTACTGCACAAATGAAAAGAATTACAAAGAAGGTAGTTTTGTTGCGACTGGTGAGATTATCATCAAGTCAATATAGAAAATGATGACTTCCTCTAATATGTTATTTGGAGAGAGATGAAATGAATATAAATTTAATAGTAAGCAGACTAAAAAAGGTTCTGTTTATGCATCTATTATGTGTTGACTTGCAGCTGTATGTTTTGAAGCTTACATGTGACTGTGTGGTAAGATTCCTGGTTTTTCGCTTTAATTCCACTTATACCAATTGCAATTAAATAAATACATGTGTAGTTTCAAAAACTTTCTTATTCTGACATAAATTATATATTGACAGGAAGTTGCAAAAAAAATGTATAAGGAGGTCCCCATGTGCCATTCAACTAATGTTCCCCAATGGTAGCATCTTGTATAACTATAGTATAATTTTTTAAACCAGAAAATTGACATTAATGTATCTACAGAATTTATTGAGATTTCACCCATTCCATAAGCACTCATTTGTGAGTGTATATAGCTTCATATAACCACCATTTTCTTTATAGCCACAACCTTCTCATCCTACCTCAGTCCTTAACCCCTGGAAACCACTAGTCTGTTCTCCAACTCTTTAATTTTGTCTGTTTCAAGAATGTAGCATAAACACAACCATACAGTGTATAACTTCTTGAGATTACTTCGCATTAATTCCTTTGAGATCCATTCAAGTTGTCGAGTGTATCAATAGTTTGCTTCTTTTTATTGCTGAGTAGTATTCTATGGTATGATTTACCATAGTTTGTTTAACCATTCACTTGTTGAAAGACATATGGGTGGTATCCAGTTGTGAACTATTACAGTTACGACTAGTATGAACCTTTGTTTGAAGGTTTTGTGTGAACATGTTTTTATTTCTCTGGGATAAATGCCCAAGAATGCAATTGTGCTAGGTCACATGGTGTGTATTTAGTTAATTTGTATGATATGATTTTTCTTCTTTACCATCTTGATATGGAGGATTACATTGATTTCTTAATGTTAAATGTACCTGAAATAGATCCCACTTGATCATAGCATATAATAATTTTTATACATTGCTGGATTCTTTTTGCTAATATTTTATTAAGGTATAGATATGACAGGCATTGGTATGTAGTTTTCTTTCTTTTTTTTGTGCTGTCTTTGTCTGGTTTTGTCTTTTATCAACCAACTAGTACTCTACAGTCTTTAGTGATAAACCCCTATTTCATTCCTAATATTAGTAATTTGTGTCTTCTCTCTTTTCATCTTAGTGGAGTTTTATTGATTTTATTGATCTTTTTCAAAAAACTGCTCTTTATTCCATTCATTTTTCTGTACGTTCAACTTTAAAAATTTTTTTAATGTTTACTTTTGAGAGAGAAAGAGAGAGTGTGCGCATGAGCAGTAGAGGGGTGGAGAGAGAGACACACACAGAATCTGAAGCAGGCTCCAGACTCTGAGCTGTCAGCACAGAGCCCAAATCAGGGCTCAAACTGTGAGATCGTGACCTGAGCTGAAGCCGGCCGCTTAACTGACTGAGTCACCCAGGCGCCCCTACCCTTTCCACATTTCATATGTAATTGTCCTATTTCCTCTATATACATTGAGCACCACATCAAATAATGCTATGAACTTTTGGTTCAAGCATCAAATATGATTTAAGAGCTTCATAAGGAGAAGGATAGTCCCTTATATTCGCCATTGCTTTTAATCATTCCATTGTTCGTCCTCCTCTGAAGTTAAACCTTATTCACTTCTTTCTGTTTGGAGAACTTCCTAAGGATAGGTCTGTAAGGGACAAATTCCTTTAGTTTTTCTTCATTTGAGAATATCTTTATTTCCCCTTCATTCTTGAGAGGTCGTTTTTCTTGATACGGGATTTGTAGTTGATAGTCTTTTTCCTTCAGCACTTGAAAAATGTTGTGCCACATTTTCCTGGCCTCCTTGATATCTAATGAGAAATCTGACATTCTAATTACTGTTCCCTTATAGATACTATTGTCATTTCTCTGTGGCTCCTTTAAAGACTTTTTTCCCTTATTTTGGTTTTCTGAAGTTTGACTATAAGGTGCTTTGTATTTCTGTAGTTAAGAAACTCTGTCCCAGTAAATATGAAAATTTATTATGTGAAAAAGATTGTATTTTAATTCAGTGGAGGAAAAGATGTTTTCTTTATTAAATGGTATTATCTTAAAGAAAACAAAGCAGATACTTATACAGGTGGATTAACACTTTAAATGTAAAAACTAGAATAACAAAAATGAAAATAAACATCTAAGAAGCTGTATGTAAAATATAGGAATCCAGAAAAGGGCCAAGGGTCAGGAATATACAAAATTCTCTTGCAAGTCAATAATAAAAAGATAACGCATTTGGAATGTTGGCAAAGAATATGAATAGACAGTTCATAGAAAACAAAGTCCAAAAGCCCAGCAAACGTGAGATGTTCAAATGCACTAGCAGCCAGAGAAATGCAAACTAAAGAGTGCGATGTTTTATACCCGAAGACTTAAAAGAATTAAAAATAATGGTAACTCTTACTGATGATAGGATTATAGAGGGAAAGATACCTTCCTAGATTGCTGGATGAAATGTGATTCTTACCCTTTTGGAAAGCCATCTGGCAATACCTATTAAAATTCAACCCAGGAATTCCACACTTGGGAATCTGGCCATTAGAAACAAAAGAACTGGTGTATATGGATATATGTAAGAACATGGGGATTTAAGAGTACTTATGGCAACATTGTCTCAAAATACTGGGAGTCAGTGGAGCACCTGTCAGCAGGGAAATGGTCACATGAATTATAGTGTATCCATATTATAGAACCATTGAAAATAATGAATTGGAGTTACACTATTTGACTTAGCAGGATTTTTGTGTGTTATTATGAAAGTAAAATACATCAGAGTGTGTATAATATGCTCCTACTTACCAAATACTGACAATTCATATTTATCAAAATTCATATAAATGTTTATGTATATGTATATGTGATTATAGAAAGATATGGAAGACCTTATACTGAGTTAGTAACTTGAGTTTAGGAGTAATATGCATGGACGTGAAAAGGAGAGGTAGAAATGAGGCATATAAAAGATTAAAAAGTAATTGACCACTTTTTAAAAATCCCAGTATATATTATATCTCATTTATACATTCAAATGAAATTGTGCGTGTGTATGTAAAATTTCTCAAACAAAGAACATGACCTCTGGAGTTATTCAGACATCTGGGTTCAAATTCTGACTCTACCACAGTCCAGTTTATGGGTTGTGTGACCTTATGCAAATTCCTTAGTATCTTTCAGTCAATTTTCTTCTCACATGTTTTGTTGGGGTAGAGGGAGGAAATAGTGATACCCATCTCATAAGATTTGTTGTGAGGGTTAAGTGATGACAATATGTATAAAGTGTTTAGCACAGTGCCTGGTTTATAGAAAGTACTCTTAAAATATGAGTTCTTACTATTGCCTCACTTCTTTTGCTCTTTGACATTTGTATGTTTTTAAAAATTCATTACCAGCTCCTAACTTTCTGGGAAACATTCCCCTGTGGCTTATATGACTTTATATATCTTCTTAGTTCATGCCTGTTTCTAATTGTTCCTTTTCATTTTTTAGCTGGCTTTTTTTTTTTTTTCTTGCTTAGGGAAATTCCCCTCCCCCAAAATTGCAGCAGGAGCTGTCAAAGAATCTTTTGAGTTAGGTGACTGGGTGAATAATGGTACTCTCTATAACAAAGTCAGGATCTAGGATGGGATCTGTAGAGTTTATTTTTGAAACAAGATGATTTTAATTTTTGACACTTATAAAAGTTTGGTGCATCAGTGAGGCACCCAGATGAAAATGCTCAGTAGTTAGCACTCAAAGGGTGAGGGCCTGGGGCAGAACCTTTGGGTACAGTCAATGGAGGAGGAAAAGGTTCTCAGTGAGGATGGGGAGGTATCATAGAAGCCAAGACAAAGGAGCTCTTTAAGAAGGAGCTGGGCAAATCATCTCTCTACTGTGACCTTTCTGGAGCTTTAGCTCTGTGGGTCCCACTTTCTTCTGGTATTGTTGCTTATTTTCTTGCGACACTTGCTGTGTTCATAACTGAATCAGCTTCCTTTCCTCCAACTAACTTCCTTTCCCCAGTATTTCCCCTTTGTGTGGACTAGTGCTTTCATTCTCCTCATCTTTAGCGTCAGATCTAAGTCATCTTTGCACTCACCCTTCCCTGGCTTGTCATACAGAATCAGTAAATTACTAAGACTCTAGTCTCTCATTCAACTCCTTTATTCCCAGCCTCATTTCCTGCTTAGGTTATTTTGATAGTATCCAAGCTTTAGTGTATTCTTCTGGGTTGTTTTTTTTTTCCCCCCGTCTTTCACAGTCTTTTTAAAAGAACTACATTAATCAAATCCTTCCCCATTTTAAAAACCATCAGACTTCCTGTGCCTTCAACACTTTCCCAAACTGTTCAGAAAAAGAGAGTGAGATGCTAAAGGGAAAAGTTAATACAATCACCATTGACAAAATTGGTCAAATCAGCTCTTAGAAGGTTGTATGTATATTCTGTCCCTCTCTTAAAGGGTCAAAAATTCTTATTAGTGTAACTTGAAAAGTTCTGCAGAACTGAAATTTATGTATCTTTGTTTAACTTATTTTGGTAGGTTGTGTTTTCCAAAGTTGGCCACAATAACTCCCATACCGCATATTCTTCTTGCAATGACTTTGACATGCTTCATTTTGAGAGAGGTTCATTTTTCCTCTCTTTGAATATGGGTAGGCTGTGGCTAACAAAGGTTACTGTTTTAATTTGGTCCTCTTGAGACAATTGCTGTTGAAACTCAGCCATTATGTTCTGAACAAGCCCAAAATAGTCCATGTAGAAAGACCACATAGAGTTGTCCAGTGCAGGTGTTCCTGGCCAAAACCTATCTGACAGCAGCATCTGTCATCAGACATGTAAATAGAGATACTTCCAGATGGCATCTCCTGCCCCCAGTGTACATATCACACACCTGGCTGTTGAGTCTTCTCAGCAAAGGTCCCCAACATTATGGATTAGAGATAGGCTATTCTCCTGCTGTGCCATTTGTCAATTCCTGACCCAAAGAATCCATGAATATAGTAAAATGGTTGCTTTAAGCCACTAAATTTTGGGGTAATATGTTATGTAGCAAGAGTAACTGGAACACTCATAAAATATGTGTGATCTTGTTTGTGAATAATGACAGCTTGCTTTCTTTTTATCCAATTCACATACTTTTATTTCTTTTCTGTGTCTTATTGTATTGGCTAGGACCTCAAGTACAACACAGAATAGAAGTGTTGATAGCAGATTTGTCTTGATCTCAAACTTTCGGGTCGGAGGTGGGGGTAGGGTTGGTTTTCAGCATTGCACCCTTAATAAAATGTTTGCTGTAGGTTTCTTTTATAGATACTTATATTTCATCAAGGAAGATCCCTTTTTTTCTTTTTTTTCTAAAGAGTTTTTTCATGATTCTTTATTAGATTTTATCAAGTGTATTTTCTGTATTGGTTGAGATGGTTATATGGCTTTTCTCCTTTATTCTGTTAATGCAGTAAATTGACTAAATTTTGAATGTTTAAACAGCCTCACATTTCTGATATATACACAATCTGATTGTCATGTATGGCCATGGTATGAATCACTGGATTTGGTCTGCTAATATTTTGAATAGAGTTTTTGCATCTATGTTCATGAGCGAGGTTGGCCTGTAACTTTTCTTTCTTATAATGTCAGGTATTGATACCAAGATATGCTGGGCTCATAAAATGAGTTAGGAAGTGATCTCTCTTTTTCTGTTTTCCGGGCAACTCTGTTAGATTGGTGTTATTTCTTCCCTAAGCATTGACTCTCATCTGGCCCAGGAATTACGGACTCAGTGTCTTTACTAGCTATTGGACTGTTAAGAGTCTTCTAGCCTTTTTATGTTTGTCTGTATTGGAATTTGCCCATATCAAATGTATTGGCATAAAATTCTTCATGATATTCTTTATCATTTTGATGATATAACTCCATTATATTTTTAATGTCCATAGAACCTAGAATGATAGCCTCTTTTCCCATCTTATTGGTTATTTGTGCCCTTTTTCTTTATGAGTCTTCTCAGGGGCTTATTTATTTATAACTCTTTTGAAAGGCTAACCTTTTGTCTTTGTTAATCCTCTCAAATGTAAACTTTTTTCCTATTCCATTAACTTCTATTCTTTATTATTTTCTTTTTTCTATTTTTCTTTATTTGGATTCATTTAGTTTTCCTAACTCCTTAAGATAAATAGTTACATCTTTAATGTCCAGCCCTTTTTCCCTAATATTTTAGAAAGCATTTTAAGACTTTAAATTCTCCTGCAGTCATACCTTTATCTGCATCCCATACATTGAAATTTCTTATTTTCATTATTTATTTCATTATTACTTAGTTTTCAATTACATTGTGAATTCTTCCCCTACTCATCAGTTATTTGGACATTTATTGCTTAATTTCCAAAAATTGGGGGATTTTCTTATTATTTTTGTTATTTTTATCTAATTTCCACTGTGGTTAGCGAACATACTCTATTATTTCATTTTTTTGGAAATTTATTGAGACTTGCTGTATGGCTCAGTATATGGTCAGTTTTGGTAAATGTTCATGTGCACTTGAAAAGGATGTGCATTTTGCAATTATGTGGTACAGAATTCTACACATGCTGATTGTGTTAATTATGTTAATATAAATATTATGTAATTAAGTTTTCTATATTTTTATTGGCTTTTTTCTTTGTTTATTATTTCAGATATTGAGGTATGTCAGAATCCTCTACCACGATTGTGGTCCAATCTATTTCTCCCTTTACATTTGCTAATTTTTAATTTATCTCTGGAGGCTAAAATATTATGTACATACTTATTTAGAATTGTTATGGTCTCCTGGTGGATTGACTTTTTGAAATGTTCCTGTTTATGTCTCATGTGCTTCTTACTTTAAAGTTTACTTTTTAAATCTGACTTCAGTATAACTATACCATCTCTTCTTTGATTAGTATTTCCATGGTTTATTGTTTCCATCCTTTTACTTTTATACATTATGTATCCTTATTCTTAATGTGTATTATTTATAAGTAGCACACAATTACTTGTTTTATTTTTATCCAATCTGATCATCTTTGCCTTTATCTAATTAATGTAATTAGTCTATTTACATTTAATTTATTACTGTTATATTTGGGCTTAAGTAGTTTTACTGGGTTTTTTTTTATTTATTTGTTACACTTGGTCTGTATTACTTCTCTGCTTTCTTCTTATATTTATATTAATTATATTCTCTATTTCCTCTTTTATTACACATTCTTGAGCAGTTCTTTTATTGGTTACTGATTTTTCTAACAGATTTTTTTTTCCAGTACTGTTTTTTCTCTAGCTTTTCATATGGTTTCAACACAAGGCTTTCCTTGCTAACATGGGATTGAACTTAATTCTAATGTACGTTTTAAATTAAATTTAAAACAACCCCCAGACTCACCAGATTCATAGAGCTCTCCAGTATGTTAACGTTCATTAATAGAGTAACTAAAAACTTAACAGAACTTTAAATAAAGCTTCTGCTGCTGTTTTTGTACATATTTGTACTTCTTTTGTTGTGTTTTGAAAACAATTACAAATTTTATATCTCATCACTGGGACTTAAAAAATTCAATTTTCACTTGTTTAGTCACTAAATATTCTACAAGTAGTTTTAGTACTAGTGCCCAGAAACATCATTAATTAACTGTCAGTCAGGGCTCAGGTACATGCAAAGTATATGCTCTGCTCTGTGTAGTTGTGGGACATTAACACAGCCCTAGTGTTTTAACTCTGAAAGAAAATCATCTTACTACCTCTGTTTCAAAGTTAGTGTACTTTAATTGAAGACTGTCTGGACATTGCAACACAAATTTGGTTGTGCTCATCACAGCAAGTGCCCTCCTTGATACCCATCTCTCATTTGGCCCATCCCCCACCCAGCTCCCTCCATCAACTTTCAGTTTATTCTCTATAGTTAAGAGTCTGTTTTATGATTTGCCTCTTTTTCCCCTGTCATCCGTTTCATTTTCTAAGTTTCATTTTCCATATATGAGTGAAATCATAGTATTTGTCTTTCTCTTATTTTGCTTAGCATATCCTATAGCTCCATCCATGTCATTGGAAATGGCAAGATTTCATTCTTTTTTATGGCTAAGTAATATTCCATTATATACATATAGCACAACTTCTTTATCCATTCATCAGCTGATGGACATTTGGGCTCTTTCCATTATTTGGCTATTGTTGATAATGGAGCTATAAACATCGGGGCGGATGTGCCCCTTCAAATCAGTATTTTGTATCCTTTGGGTAAATGCCTAGTAATGCGATTGCTAGATCATAGGGTAGTTCTACTTTTAATTTTTTTTTAATGTTTATTCATTTTTGAGAGAGAGAGACAGAATGAGAGCAGGGGAGAGGGAAAGAGAGAGGAAGACACAGAATCCGAAGCAGGCTCCAGGCTCTGAGCTGTCAGCACAGAGCCCAACCTGGGGCTCGAACTCACAAACCGTGAGATCATGACCTGAGCCAAAGTCGGATGCTCAACCCACTGAGCCACCCAGGCACCCCTCTACTTTTAATTTTTTGAGGAACCTCCATACTGTTTCCAGAGTAGATGTACCAGTTTGCATTCCCACCAAGATCGTAAGAGGGTTCTTCTTTCTCTGCATCCTCCCCAACATCTTTTGTTTTCTGTGTTGTTAATTTTAGCCATTTTGACAGGTGTGAGGTGATACCTTATTGTGTTTTGTTTTGTATGACACAGGTTTTTTAAAAATATTTTTATCATTTGCAGTTCTTACATGCATGAATAAAGCAGAATTCTTATTGAGTAGCCAAAATGAAATGCGAATGTTATTTGGATTTGGATGCTAAAGCTAAATGAGACTCATTTATAACTCCACTTGCAAATATTTTTGTTCATTAATGTAGCCTCACTGTCTCACCGGCTGACTTTATAATAAATAAATATTATAAATTTGAACTGTAAAATTTATACTGATCAAATGCTGCTTTTCTGTTTTATATATTGTCTAGGTTTGTGTAAGATTTAATTGGAAAATTTTTTTTCTAAATAAAATTAAACCCATTAATAAAAACAGATGAACACCTATATTTAGGTAAGTAAAGCTTACCTAAGTTACACAAATTGTATTCACACTTGGTTTTTATCCACCCTAAGTCTTGCTGGTTATCAAAGCTGATTTCATTTAAGATTGCTTATAGGCTGTGTTTGTAGGTAGGGCCATCAGCTTCTACTATTATATACTTAGAACACATTGTCCCTTCTTAATTGGACACTTGTTTGCAGACCAAATCATCTTGGATTCTTAGGTAAGGAAGAACTTGAAATTTCTTACTGTTAAGGTTTCCTTTGCTTTTCATTTATTTATTTATTTTTTATTACTATTATTATTATTATTATTTTTGGCTATGTGGGAATTAGAAACATAAGTGTGAGTAAAATTAAAAGATACTCTGTTGGGGCGCCTGGGTGGCTCAGTCGGTTGAGCGTCCGACTTCAGCTCAGGTCATGATCTCACGGACTGTGAGTTCAAGCCCCGTGTCAGGCTCTGTGCTGACAGCTCAGAGCCTGGAGCCTGCTTCAGATTCTGTGTCTCGCTCTCTCTCTGCCCCTCCCCTGCTCATGCTCTGTCTCTCTCTCTCAAAAATAAATAAAGATTAAAAAAATTTTTTTAATAAATAAAAACATTAAAAAATTAAAAAAAAAAAAAAGATGCTCTGTAATACATAGGTTTACTCCAGGTCTCTTAGTTGTATTTTATTTGAGGTATTTTAGAGGTGTAATTAATTTTTTGTTTTCCAGATTTTATGGACTGTATTTGAATTTCTTATCTATTTGAATTCTCATCAATTTTGTGGCTAATCAAACTCCCAACATGTCATTTGTTTAAAGTTAAGTATTTATGAATAGAATATAGTTAATAACTTTGGATTCTCTTCTAGTGCAAATATGCGGTTTATCCAGTGTCTTCTCGGATGGTGCTCGAATTTAATGCAGTATAGAACAGTTAAATCTCATTGTTTCCAACATTTTATAAATGTCATAAGAGCTTTATAAATATACTCTGTTTTGTGACAGTTTCAGAGATTGGAGTACAGTGACATGTATTAGTGAACTAAAGATCGATCCTTAAGAAAATGTGAGATGATACTTTCGTTTATTTAGTCAATTTATTTTGAGTGAAGAGGAGTCCCCACTTTTTGAGTAAGAATTTTTTTTATTTTCTAAGTCGTTTTATTTGGGAAAGTTTTAGACTTTGGGTTACACATGGAGATTGGGGTGTATGTTAATGTTTTCTTCCTTCCTGTGTCCAATCCTTACCTTAACCTAAGGTGGCTGTCAATCTGGGGAGGTTTGGGTGGTGCCGGTAGTGAGTTTGTTGACTGTTGTGCTGTGAGAGTATGGCATGACATGAATAACAAGTGCATAGATTACCAGGTGAAGTTTACCTGGTTACCTTTACCACTGTTGACTTATGTTAAAGAAAGGTGCTGTGAGTTTAGAGTTTATTTGAGGTGTTCAGGGAAGACCTCAAGTAGGAGGTAGGATTTGAGCTACGTCTAAGATGGGAAAGATTTGAAGAAAAAAATCTGGATAGACAATGCAGGATGTATCAATCTAGATCCATTCAAGAGACAGAAGCCACACAGTAACTCACATGGTTAATTTAATATAAGGAATTATTAAGCTGTGGAAGAAGAGAAACTATAAAGTTACTGTATAAAGAAAACTCTAAAGATCCCCTAGGGATGAGGGAAAGTACCCAAGAAGAGACAAACTGGGAACGTGGGTTTAGATCTTATTTAAAAGGTGTGGTTGCAGCCCAGTGTGTGGTAGAGAAAGTTGGTGGTTGCCTGCGCCAAAGCTGATCCACAGTTGCCATGTCAGGACCAGTGAACCAAGACTGGTGGGAGGGTGTGCAGAGTGAACCAGGGTGCTGGTGTAGGTGTGAGGTCTGGAGCGTGTGGTGCCTGCATGGAGGGGCCACAGGAGCAACTCCAAGTGAGTTGAGGCTGATAGGCAGGTACAGAGCAAGTTGGGACACTGCTTTGGGTACTGCTGGAATAGGGAGTTGAAGAAGCTTCCTTTTTTTTTAAGCAACCCAGAGCTCTATTGGGCAAGGCACTTCCAGCCTACTGTGTGTGACAGAGGTCAGGTGGCTGGCTCTTCAGTGTGCATGTGAGCTGAGGAGAGGGTGCAGGGAGCAGCCACCTGGTCTGAGGTACTATCTGGGACTCTTGCTACATTGCTGCTGCTGCCAGAATAGAGAGCTAGAGGAAGAAGAAACACTTTGCAGCCAACCAAATACTGGACAAACTGTACTCTATAGGCACCTAGTATTAGAGTAGGGTTTTGTTTTGTTTGGTTTGGTTTTTCAATCTTGGCGCTGTTGACTTTTGGGCTAGATAATTTTTTTGTTGTGAGTGTTATTCTAGGTGTTATAGGATGTTTAGCAGGATCTCTGGCTAATCTGATCCTGATTCATACTCCTGTGAAATCTTTCACTTCACTGAAGATGTGTCTCCCTGTTTCTCCTTACTCTTGTGGTTTGTTTTAATTTTGTGTGTGTGTGATCCTATAATCCAGAATAGATGAGTGGTCATATACCTACCATATATGCTTGTGTTTATTGAAATTTGCCTTTTTTAAAAAATTCTTGAATATTGTCTTTGGCCCAAGGTTTTACATTTTAGCAACTCATTTTATTGTTTTTCTCCTCTCATTTAGAAATGGACTCCAGTATCAAGGAGGAAGTTCCTGTGCATGAGGAATTCATTTTATGTTGCGGAGTTGAAACCCAGGTTCTAAAATGTGGGCCCTGGACTAACCTCTTCAATGAGCAGAGAGCCAACAGGCCTAAGCTGCTTATTTTTATTATTACAGGTAAGTTTAAAAATCTGGATGAGGAGTCTTTATACAGATACTTCTACAACTTTTTCAGATTTTAAAGAGAATTTGATAAATATAAAAAGCTTCGTGGAAAGAAATAAAATCACTCAAACTATTAATAACAACCACGCTTAGTACTTTAGTGGCTGGGCTTTTTGTTTTTCTTCAGTGCATTTATATTATGTATATTATGTTGTGTATTACATATGCATTTTATTTTTATTGTTTTTAATATGAAATTTATCAAATTGGTTTCCATACCACACCCAGTGCCCATCCCAAAAAGTGCCCTCCTCAATGCCCATCACCCACTTTCCCCTCCCTCCCACGCCACATCAACCTTCAGTTTATTCTCAGTTTTTAAGAGTAAAAAAAGAGGATCCTGGGAAGATGGCAGCGTAGGAGGACGATGGGCTCACTGCGCGTCCTGCTGATCACTAAGATTCCACCTACACCTGCCTAAATAACCCAGAAAACCGCCAGAAGACTAGCAGAACGGAGTCTCTGGAGCCAAGCGCAGACGAGAGGCCCACGGAAGAGGGTAGGAAGGGCGGAGAGGCGGTGCGCGCTCCATGGACTGGCGGACAGAGCTGGGGCAGAGGGGCGGCCCGCCAGCCAAGCAGAGCCCCAAGTCTGGCTGGCAAAAGCGGAGGGGCCGGACGGAGTGTGTTTCGACAGCAAGCGGGACTTTACATCTGGAAGGTTATAAGCTAACAGCTTTGCTCAGAGAACGGGAGGGCTGGAGGACAATGGGAGGGAGAGTTGTTGAGCCCCGGACGACAGAGCTCAGCTTGGTGGGGAACAAAGGCGCTCACCAGCGTCATCTCCCTCGCCCATCCCCCAGCCAAAATCCCAAAGGGAACCGGTTCCTGCCAGGGAACTTGCTTGCACCGCGCAAACACCCAACGCTGTGCTTCTGTGGATCCATCCCTCCGGCGGATCTGACTCCCTCCCGGTGCCACAGGGCCCCTCCCGAAGCAGATATCCGAAGGAAAAGCAAGCTGAGCCTGCCCCTCCCGCCCCTGTGCACCTTGCCGATCCACCCCAGCTAATACGCCAGATCCCCAGCACCACAAGCCTGGCAGTGTGCAAGTAGCCCAGACGGGCCACGCGACCCCACAGTGAATCCCGCCCCTAGGAGGGGGAAAGAGAAGGCACACACCAGTCTGACTGTGGCCCCAGCGGTGGGGTGGGGGCAGACATCAAGTCTGACTGCGGCCTGCCCACCAACGCAAGTTATTCAAGACAGCACAGGGGAAGTACCCCACAGTCCCGCACCACTCCAGCGACTATCCAAAATGAAACGGAAGAATTCCCCTCAGAAAAACGTCCAGGAAATAACAACAGCTAATGAACTGATAAAAAATGATTTAAACAATATAACAGAAAGTGAATTTAGAATAATAGTCATAAAATGAATCGCTGGGCTTGAAAACAGTATAAAGGAGAGCAGAGAATCTCTTGCTACAGAGATCAAGGGATTAAGGAACAGCCAGGAGGAGCTAAAAAATGCTATCAATGAACTGCAAAATAAAATGGAAACAACTACAGCTCGGATTGAAGAGGCAGAGGAGAGAATAGGTGAACTAGAAGATAAAATTATGGACAAAGAAGAAGCTGAGAAAAAGATAAAAAAATCCAGGAGTATGAGGGGAATATTAGAGAACTAAGTGATGCACTAAAGAGAAACAATATACGCATAATTGGTATTCCAGAGGAGGAAGAGAGAGGGAAAGGTGCTGAAGGGGTACTTGAAGAAATTATAGCTGAGAACTTCCCTGAACTGGGGAAGGAAAAAGGCATTGAAATCCAAGAGGCACAGAGAACGCCCTTCAGACATAACTTGAATCGATCTTCTGCACAACATATCATAGTGAAACTGGCAAAATACAAGGATAAAGAGAAAATTCTGAAAGCAGCTAGAGATAAACGTGCTCTAACATATAAAGGGAGACCTATAAGACTCGTGACTGATCTCTCTTTTGAAACTTGGCAGGCCAGAAAGGAATGGCAGGAGATCTTCAATGTGATGAACAGAAAAAATATGCAGCCGAGAATCCTTTATCCAGCAAGTCTGTCATTTAGAATAGAAGGAGAGATAAAGGTCTTCCGAAACAAACAAAAACTGAAGGAATTCGTCACCACTAAACCAGCCCTACAAGAGATCCTAAGGGGGATCCTGTGAGACAAAGTACCAGAGACATTGCTACAAGCATGAAACCTACGGACATCACAATGACTCTAAACCCATATCTTTCCATAATAACACTGAATATAAATGGACTAAATGTGCCAACCAAAAGACATAGGGTATCAGAATGGATAAAAAAACAAGACCCATCTATTTGCTATCTACAAGAGACTCATTTTAGACCTGAGGACACCTTCAGATTGAGAGTGAGGCGATGGAGAACTATTTATCATGCCACTGGAAGTCAAAAGAAAGCTGGAGTAGCCATACTTATATAAGACAAACTAGACTTTAAATTAAAGGCTGTAACAAGAGATGAAATAGGGCATTATATAATAATCACAGGGTCTATCCATCAGGAAGAGCTAACAATTATAAATGTCTATGCGTCGAATACTGGAGCCCCCAAATATATAAAACAATTACTCACAAACATAAGCAACCTTATTGATGAGAATGTGGTAATTGCAGGGGAGTTTAACACTCCACTTACAGAAATGGATAGATCATCTAGACACACGGTCAATAAAGAAACAAGGGCCCTGAATGATACATTGGATCAGATGGACTTGACAGATATATTTAGAACTCTGCATCCCAAAGCAACAGAATATACTTTTTTCTCAAGTGCACATGGAACATTCTTCAAGATAGATCACATACTGGGTCACAAAACAGCCCTTCATAAGTATACAAGAATTGAAATTATACCATGCATACTTTCAGACCACAATGCTATGAAGCTTGAAATCAACCACAGGAAAAAGTCTGGAAAACCTCCAAAAGCATGGAGGTTAAAGAACACCCTACTAACGAATGAGTGGGTCAACCAGGCAATTAGAGAAGAAATTAAAAAATATATGGAAACAAACGAAAATGAAAATACAACAATCCAAATGCTTTGGGATGCAGCAAAGGCAGTCCTGAGAGGAAAATACATTGCCATCCAGGCCTATCTCAAGAAACAAGAAAAATCCCAAATACAAAATCTAACAGCACACCTAAAGGAAATAGAAGCAGAACAGCAAAGGCAGCCTAAACCCAGCAGAAGAAGAGAAATAATAAAGATCAGAGCAGAAATAAACAATATAGAATCTAAAAAAACTGTAGAGCAGATCAACAAAACCAAGAGTTGGTTTTTTGAAAAAATAAACAAAATTGACAAACCTCTAGCCAGGCTTCTCAAAAAGAAAAGGGAGATGACCCAAATAGATAAAATCATGAATGAAAATGGAATTATTACAACCAATCCCTCCGAGATACAAGCAATTATCAGGGAATACTATGAAAAATTATATGCCAACAAACTGGACAACCTGGAAGAAATGGACAAATTCCTAAACACCCACACTCTTCCAAAACTCAATCAGGAGGAAATAGAAAGCTTGAACAGACCCATAACCAACGAAGAAATTGAATCAGTCATCAAAAATCTCCCAACAAATAAGAGTCCAGGACCAGATGGCTTCCCAGGGGAGTTCTACCAGACGTTTAAAGCAGAGATAATACCTATCCTTCTCTAGCTATTCCAAAAAATAGAAAGGGAAGGAAAACTTCCAGACTCATTCTATGAAGCCAGTATTACTTTGATTCCTAAACCAGACAGAGACCCAGTAAAAAAAGAGAACTACAGACCAATATCCCTGATGAATATGGATGCAAAAATTCTCAATAAGATACTAGCAAATCGAATTCAACAGCATATAAAAAGAATTATTCACCATGATCAAGTGGGATTCATTCCTGGGATGCAGGGCTGGTTCAACATTCGCAAATCAATCAACATGATACATCACATTAATAAAAGAAAAGATAAGAACCATATGATCCTGTCAATCGATGCAGAAAAGGCCTTTGACAAAATCCAGCACCCTTTCTTAATAAAAACCCTGGAGAAAGTTGGGATAGAAGGAACATACTTAAAGATCATAAAAGCCATTTATGAAAAGCCCACAGCTAACATCATCCTCAATGGGGAAAAACAGAGCTTTTTCCCTGAGATCAGGAACACGACAGGGATGTCCACTCTCACCGCTGTCATTTAACATAGTGTTGGAAGTTCTAGCATCAGCAATCAGACAACAAAAGGAAATCAAAGGCATCAAAATTGGCAAAGATGAAGGTAAGCTTTCGCTTTTTGCAGATGACATGATATTATACATGGAAAATCCGATAGACTCCACCAGAAGTCTGCTAGAACTGATACATGAATTTAGCAAAGTCGCAGGATACAAAATCAATGTACAGAAATCAGTTGCATTCTTATACACTAATAATGAAGCAACAGAAAGACAAATAAAGAAACTGATCCCATTCACAATTGCACCAAGAAGCATAAAATACCTAGGAATAAATCTAACCAAAGATGTACAAGATCTGTATGCTGAAAACTATAGAAAGCTTATGAAGGTAATTGAAAAAGATATAAAGAAATGGAAAAACGTTCCATGCTCATGGATTGGGAGAATAAATATTGTCAAAATGTCAATACTACCCAAAGCTATCTACACATTCAATGCAATCCCAATCAAAATTGCACCAGCATTCTTCTCGAAACTAGAACAAGCAATCCTAAAATTTATATGGAACCACAAAAGGCCCCAAATAGCCAAAGTAATTTTGAAGAAGAAGACCAAAGCAGGAGGCATCACAATCCCAGACTTTAGCCTCTACTACAAAGCTGTCATCATCAAGACAACATGGTATTGGCACAAAAACAGACACATAGACCAATGGAATAGAATAGAAACCCCAGAACTAGACCCACAAACATATGGGTAACTAATCTTTGACAAAGCAGAAAAGACTATCCAATGGAAAAAAGTCTCTTGAACAAATGGTGCTGGGAGAACTGGACAGCAACCTGCAGAAGATTGAAACTAGACCACTTTCTCACACCATTCACAAAAATAAACTCAAAATGGATAAAGGACCTGAATGTGAGACAGGAAACCATCAAAACCCTAGAGGAGAAAGCAGGAAAAGACCTCTCTGACCTCAGCCGTAGCAATTTCTTACGTGACATATCTCCAAAGGCAAGGGAATTAAAAGCAAAAATGAACTACTGGGACCTTATGAAGATAAAAAGCTTCTGCACAGCAAAGGAAACAACTAACAAAACTAAAAGGCAACCAACAGAATGGGAAAAGATATTTGCAAATGACATATCGGACAAAGGGCTAGTATCCAAAATCTATAAAGAGCTCACCAAACTCCACACCCAAAAAACAAATAACCCAGTGAAGAAATGGGCAGAAAACAGGAATAGACACTTCTCTAAAGAAGACATCCGGATGGCCAACAGGCACATGAAAAGATGCTCAACATCGCTCCTCATCAGGGAAATACAAATCAAAACCACACTCAGATATCACCTCACGCCAGTCAGAGTGGCCAAAATGAACAAATCAGGAGACGATAGATGCTGGAGAGGATGTGGAGAAACGGGAACCCTCTTGCACTGTTGGTGGGAATGCAAACTGGTGCAACCGCTCTGGAAAACAGTGTGGAGGTTCCTCAAAAAATTAAAAATAGACCTACCCTATGACCCAGCAGTAGCACTGCTAGGAATTTACCCAAGGGATACAGGAGTACTGATGCATAGGGGCACTTGTACCCCAATGTTTATAGCGGCACTCTCAACATAGGAAAATTATGGAAACAGCCTAAATGTCCATCAACTGATGAATGGATAAAAAAATTGTGGTTTATATACATAATGGAATACTACGTGGCAATGAGAAAGAATGAAATATGGCCCTTTGTAGCAACGTGGATGGAACTGGAGAGTGTGATGCTAAGTGAAATAAGCCATACAGAGAAAGACAGATACCATATGGTTTCACTCTTATGTGGATCCTGAGAAACTTAACAGAAACCCATGGGGGAGGGGAAGGGAAAAAAAAAAAAGAGGTTAGAGTGGAAGAGAGCCAAAGCATAAGAGACTCTTAAAAACTGAGAGCAAACTGAAGGTTGATGGGGGGTGGGAGGGAGGAGAGGGTGGGTGATGGGTATTGAGGGCACCTTTTGGGATGAGCACTGGGTATTGTATGGAAACCAATTTGACAATAAACTTCATATATTGAAAAAAAAAAGAGTAAAAAAAAAAAAAAAGAGAGGGAGGGAGCCAAACCCTAAGAGACTCTTACATATACATTTTAAATCATAATTGGAAGTATGCATATAGTTTTGTAATCTTTTTAAAATTTCTTAATACCTAGAATAATTAGAACTGCCAAATTTGTGACATTTTTCTAAATAATTTTTTCTGTCTCATTCCAAGATGATTGTAAGTTTACTGTGGAACGTTTATTTATTCTGAGATGTGGAAGCTGGGTCATTTGTGACTTTTGCAGAATCACTATCAATAGAATGTCCGGGGTAGTTTGATCGTAGATATTCAAAGCCCTTTTAAACTTGTAAGTTAGAACATATTATGTATATATATATATATATATAGAGAGAGAGAGAGAGAGAGAGAGAATAGATATTTATCTATATAAAGATATATCTCTATATCTCTTTATATCTCTATATAGAGATATATCTCTATATCTCTATATAGATATATCTATCTATCTGATATATATACATATATCTATATAGAGATAGATAGACACATATCAGCCTTAAAGATTAAGATTAAGAATGAAATTGTGACTATATATCATACCGTATATAGCTAAGCCAATGAGGTATTATGATTGCATTTCTTTTCTTGTACATTTTTTTCTTGTTGTTCTCTCTGAGCTAATTATTGTCTTATTTGCTTAGTTTTCTACTTTTGAATCACTAATTTATCCTAAAATTATTCTCTAGGAAATGAGAAAAAACGTTCTTTTAATGCATTTGAGTAATCAGTCTGGTTTTGGTTTTGTTTTTCTCATTTTTGTTTTGTTTTGTTTTGTTTCTTTGGAGATACGCTTCCCAGAACTCTCAGTTCATTGGCTCCAGTCTGGACTGATTGCTCTGTAGGTCTGCTGCCCAGGCCATGCTGGGAATTCCTGTCACTTTTCTCCTGAGTTAGATTCCATTTCCTGGATCCCACATTTTCTTATTTCTTGCTTTATTGGTTAAGCACATCTCTTAGTAACTTCCTGAGAAGAGGTACCTGGGAAGTAATCTTTTAAAGATCTGTCATGTCAGAAAATGTCTTAAACTTCTAGTTTGGAGATAATTTTTCCTTAGAATTTAGAGGGCATTTTAGCTGTTTTCCACGGTCCAGAGCTGCTTTTGAGAAGTCTTGATATCATTCTGATTTTTTATCTTTTGTATTTGAAGCTCACCTGCAAGGAAAAGCATTTTAGATCTTTTCTTTGTTTTAAGATTCTGAAACTTTACCATAGAGCACCTTGTATGGATATTTTTTTCATACACTATAGGTTTTTGTGTACCCTTTTAAACCAGAGAGTCATATACTTCAATCCTAAGAGCTATGTTTTCTCTTCTTTTTTTATAGTCACCTGTTTCATGGATAAATTATCATTTTCTTTGGCTTCTTGCATTATTAGAGTTTTTTACTTTCTTCCTTTTTCTGTTTGTTTGCATTAGCATTTGTTTTTCCTCAAATATCTGGTAATCCTGACTACCCTTTCATTTTTAAGAGGAAGACACAAACAGCTATTGGAATCTTTGTGTTCAGGGATGAGGCTTGTCCTCAGGTGTGCCTAGAGTGACCAGCTATTGTAGTCTGAGAGATTTTGTAGGACACATGCCTTTCAGTACTAAAACCACAACAGTCCTATGCAAAGCAAGATGGCTGGTCACCCTAGATCCCACACTAGGGTAAGGGTAATTGGGGAGGAACCCAGCATTTCACTGGAGAATTTCCAGCTTTCAGTTATCTCTACCTATTTCTTGGGTCATTCAGTTTTCCTAGGAAGGAATCTCCCAATATCCTGTTTGAGGAGTGGAAGCCTGTTTGTGAATGTTCAGGGCTGAACAAGGGAAAGAAGGTAGGAAGTTTCAGTGTTTAGTAACAGTTAATCAAAGCTCTTCTCAGTATAGTGCTTCTGTTTTCAGTTGGCCTAAGATTCCTGACCCAAAACCTCTTCCGTTTAACCTCTTCTGGAAATAAAATTTCCAGTTTCCTTTCATGATATAACAGTCATTTTAGAAAGCAGTCTGTTGGCATCTATTGCAATTAAAAATACATATGCTTTAATAGCAGCTAGGGAGAATTTGAAATTATAGGCATGACAAGTACTGTTTGATGGAGCAGAGATTGAGGCCATGGTAGAGTATAGGATTGAGAAGGTAAGTAGAAATGTTGTCTTGGACTGGAGACAGGATATTCTTCAGAGGCTAGCATGAAGGAGGTGAAGTTAGTTACCAAAGTGGAGAAAGTGTGAAAGCACGTCAGAGAGAGTAAAGTAATTTCTTGCCTCCTGAGCTCTGTTTTTTCTTCTAATTAAGAGTTGAGGTGATCTGTTGAGAATAAATATGGCAGAGGGTAGATAAGGGCCCTGAGGAAAGTGGTCAGCATTGAGAATAGCAGGTATACAGGATGAAAGGAATTATCAACTGAGAACAAGTAGATTTTGAGCAGCACTGTGATGGAATAGCAGGTATATTGGGAGTGAAGTCTGACCTATCAGAGGTAGAATGGTTTGAATGTTAACCATTTCTGGGTAATGAAAAAATCTAAACCAGTGGTTCTTAAAGTTGGTGTTGGGACCAGCAGTATCATCTGAGAACTCATGAGACATGCAGGTTCTCGGGCCCCACCCAGACCTTCTGAACCAGAAACTCTGGGGGTGGAACAGTCTGTGTTTTAACACGCCTTCCAGGAGATTGTGATATGCTTACTACTGATCCTAGGCTGTGGCTATCAGAATTAGTTGCTTAAGTTTCATGTGCAGGAAGTTCATTGAATTTGATCAGGGTAATGAATTATGGGACAAAAGTGTTGGCTCAGTGAATCTACCCAGATTTTGAAATCTCCTGACATGGAATGGCACCTAAAATTGTTATTTAAGGGCCAGGGTTTTCAGGGAATGTGTGAGAGTGACTAAGAAGTTTGTAGATGGAAATGGAGGAGGAGAGGTTGTTGCAATAAGGTAGACGAGTAGGTGGAGCTGACAGTTCCCTGTGCTTCCCTACTCAGAGGTGTCCGTTCACTCACTCACTTACCCTCAGAGCTGGGAAGCTTGTGTTGCAAAAGTCTTTGCTCTCCTTGAGGTGCATGAGGTGTTAGAGAAGAGTGCAGGCTCTACTGTGGAGGCTTGAAAGGAAGAGTCCACCATAGGGGAGAGCCAGGTTTAAAATATGAGGAAGAGACAGATAGAGGGAGCGTTCAGTGAAGACACTGTGAAGAAAGAGAAGCTTAAAACATTTGTTGCTTTGTGGTGTCATTGTTTTGTGGTGCTTTGACATTTTCAGATCATTCTTAGTTTTTCAGTGTTCTTTTATGTTTGCCCTTCTATTCTCATTGCTGCCCTTGGCCCTTTTCCTTGGAGTTCATGGGAGCTGAAGGCTGGTGCTGTTCATTAGTTTATGGAGTTCAGAATTGTATTTTATATTTGGGCTTAATCTGTTTATACTGTGGGGAAAATTAGGATGACAGTATTTCAAAGATTGTTAAACCACTGAAGACATCATATTTAGTCTGTCTCTGATAGATTGATGTAACATGTCATTTTAAATCACTTTGCTTTTGCAGCTAGCAAAATTAATCACTTTTAAGTTGGTAATGATAATGAGGAGTGATTTATTAGAATCCACAGATTGAGGAACTTTTAACTTCGTCTTTTCCAGTGAAGCTTTGTTGTAGAATTTCTGTTAAGTAACAATATCCTTGGACTTTCTTTAAATAGAGAAATGACCAAAAGGAACCAATTTGAGAACTCACTGTAAAATATATTGAGTCATTATAACTCTCCAGTGGTCCTTTGGGGATAATAGAGTCATGCAGTATGTCTTAGATTTGAGTACAGTGATCAGAAATGGAGTGGACAAGGCTCCATGTGCAAGCCCAGTGTTCTTTCCATCTGACAACCTTCTGTATAGATGCTATGCCACATTAACTTTATATGTGGCAGGTTTTGTCTCCTACAAGATTAGGTGGAAGGCAAAAATCTACAATTGCAACGTTGAATAGTTTATTGGCAGTTGGGGTCTAGAGATGGTCACCACAGCCTCTGTTATATGTTACTCAAGCACTTGACTATATGTTTGATCAAGCATATGTTTATAACACATTTTGATATCCTTTGATAAAAAGTTTTACTAGCAGTTTTGTATTGAAATGTTTTCAAACATCCCTATACCTGAAAATACACGTATACATACATGTGTGAATGTGTGTATATCTGATTTTAGCTGCAGAAATAAGACCCTTTCAATTTTTTGTGGTTTCCTAACCAGGAAGTTAAATTCATGGTTCATAAAATGTTATTTAAGGGCCATGATATTTAAGCAGTGAAGTATGCAAAGACATTTAAACGGTTTGCATTACATTTTCCACTTCTATCTCACTTGTCAGTCGGATCTTCCTGATACTTACTGGCCATTGTGGACTCTTCTGTTTCTTCAGGAGCCAAGCTCTTCATTGCTTGAGGGCCTTCGTACCTGTTCTTCTCCTGTTCTGGTATCTTCTTTCCTCAAATTTTTACAAGGTTGATTTCTTTTCATCTTTTGGGTCTTAGCTAAAGGTCATCTCCTTAAACATTTTTCTCAGGCCACCCTAATCTCTTCCCTTGAGGATCCTCCCACAATCATCATATAACTTCTCCCACTCTTGAATTAGCTTCTTTATTTATTTAGTTATATGTATATATTTTCCTACTGAATATGAATTATAAAAAGGCCTTTAACTGTCTTGTGCCTGACACAGTGACTTCCATGTAGAAGGTGATCAGTAAATAATTGGTAACTAAAAGAATATACAAAAGAAGCTATAGTACTGAATAGAATGAAATGAACATGAAGCAGTTGAAAGTATCATTTACTTGATGATGACAAAATAGTGAACAAGAAAGCTTCAAGGTATTTGCTTAAGATCTTATAGTCATTAAGCAAGAGAACTCAGAACCCAGAGATAGGTGGAAAAACTTGTTTTGTAGCAATTCATTAGCTAGTACTTTTCAGGTCCGTATTGTAACTCATTGTGATTCGTGGTAATTATTGCATCTAACTCATGTAGGTGTTATCTTTGGATTCTCCTTAAACCAGTTTTAACGTGCTGTGCACCTTAAACTTACAGAACACGACATGTCAGATTTATTCAATAAAAAAATAAATATATAATAACAATTATAGTAATAATAGCTACCATTTATTCAGCCCTTTCTGTGTGCCAGGTGTTGTGCAAGTAATTGCCCATTCATTATTCCTAATGATAAGGCCAGCTACTCTGTGGGGCTTTTGTAAGATTAACTAATACAAGGTATGCAGAAGATCCTAAACGGGATAGTTTATGTTGAAGAACTGAAATGATGAAGAAATCAGTGTCAGGTAGTTTATGTTCTTTTCTAAATTCAGTATTATTATTTTCTTTTGTATATTCTTCCAGTCATCAAGTACTTATTGAGCACTTATCATCTGTGTGACCTTGGGCAAGTTGTTCAACCTCTTTGTACCTCAGTTTCGTCATTCATAAAATGGAAGTAATAATAGTACTACCTCAGGTTGGGACTAAATGAGTTAATACATGTAAAGCACTCAAATGCTGCCTAGCATGTAATAATTTCTAGCACTTTAAAATGTTGATGACTATTATTTTCTACCCATGTGAAAAAAAATGGTGAAACTTAGCTGAGAGACCTAAAACATTTAAATATGAGACATAACCCACTCCCAGAAGATTATACTCAGTAATATAAAAAACATCAAACCTTTTTAAATTAATGTATAAATGAGGTGAATTTCATCAGAATTCCAAAAATAAATTTTAAAAATTGAACCTGGTGGAAATAATTCTAAAGGTTATGACACCAGCCTAGAAAATTTAGGGGAAAAAATTAAGAGAAGGGATTTGGCCTGCCAGTTACCGAAACATTTTTAAAAAAAAAGAAAGGAAGGAAGAAAAACAATGTAGTAATCAAGGCAGTATGGTGCTGGCAGAGGAGAAAAGGAAAAAATAAATGGAATTATTTGGAATCAGAATTAGCAAGCAAATGTAAGAATTCAGGGTTGAATTCGGAAGACATTTCAAATCAATGCAGAAAGAATGGGTTATGTAATAAATGGTCTTGGGGCACTTGGCTAATCATTTGGAAAGAAGTTGGATTGCTACTTTGTACTTGATACTAAAAAATATTCCAAACTTATTAAAGATTTAAATATAAAACATGAAACAGTGCTGTCCACACCCACCTTAGATGTTATAGCCCCAGTGCTGTACACCCCTCCTCTCTTCGTCAGCCAGTCAGCTGACCAGAGAACATATTACTGCATTTAAAGAAGTTTCTGTACTATTTAACAAAGATGTCACTGGCACAGTTACAAAAAGGAATTTAGAACTCAAGTCACTAGGCCTGAATGCAACAGAAGCAGACTAGCGATATGGACGACAAGACCATTTACCGCCATCGCTAGCCATGACACGTCTGAGTAGCTAACATTTATACAGCACTCGCATCGAGCAGTGTTTAGGTGCTTTACCTTTATTAATTCACTTAGTTCTCACATTAGGTAGTGCAGTTATTATCCTCATTTTGAAGACAAGGAAACCAAGGCTCAGAGAGGTTAAATAACTTTCCAGAGGTCACACACTTAATAAGTGCAAAGCCATGATTCCAACTCCCACAGTCTGGCTCCAGAGTCTGTGCCCTTAACCGCTTTGCTACATTCCCTGTCAAGAAAACTGAAATGATGAAGAAATCAGTGTCATTTGACAAGGGTGGCAGAGGTCATATCAGTGCAACAAAACCATGTCATCTAATTACAAAGAAGAGAAACCTAATAGCATGAAAAAATAATAAATTGTACAATAGATATTGCTGGAAATGAACTAGTGTCTGTGAAAGCATTATACAGATGGTGACTGCAAGATGAAACCCCATTTCACTGTCATTTCCCCCTAAGATATATCAGATTGACTCTTTTTTCTAAAAGGTTATTATTCATTCTGTTTCTCTATAGCAAACCCATGTCAAAAATACCTTCTGTACATACACAAGAAAAATCTATATGTTGGTGGTCTTTTTCCCAAAAGGTCAAACTATACATATGTTTACAATAGAAGTACTTGTGATAAATGACAAGGAAACACTCAGTACACTCCTCAAAGTACGCTTTATGAATGATTCTTACACTGATTTGTTTTCATGCAGCTTGGTAACTGAGCAGAATAATATCTTGAAGGGCTTTAGAGGCAAGATTAATGACTTTAAACCAATAGGATGATAATGGGAAGCCAGTGTAAGGTGTTTAAATAGGATACAGCTATGATCTGATCTGAAGTTTGAGGGTATCTCTCTGGGTACCTGAAGAATGGATTCCCGGGGGACAAGAGTAGCCAGAACTCCCATTGGGAGACTAGTGCAGAAAACTTGATGGGAAATAATAATGCTAATGGAGAGAAGTAGACAGTGTGAGGATGTATTTTGGAAGCCAAGTTCACAAGACTTACTAGGAAATTGGCTGTGAAGAACAGAGAGAAACCGGTGTTAGTACTTGAGCATTTGGTGTAGGGTTGGTGGCTCCATTTATTAAGGAATAGGGAGGAAGAATTTATCTTGAAACAGTTGGAGAACAAAGCAGGAGCAGGAATCTTCTGAGTGATCATTCCCAGACTTAAGGCAGAAAGGATATTAAAATTGAAGTGTATGTGTCAATGTTAACAGATTTGTAGAAGAAAGTGTGAGGATAAATCCATCGTTTCCACTCTGCACATCTTCTTAGGTGAGCTTAGCTTTGGTTAACTAAGATCTGTGTTTCTTTTCTTAGGTAATCCAGGTTTTTGTTCCTTTTATGTACCATTTGCAAAGGCTCTGTACTCCTTAACAAACAGACGCTTTCCAATTTGGGTTATCAGTCATGCTGGACATGCTTTGGCGCCCAAAGACAAGAAGATTCTTACAACTTCAGATGGTATGTCTTTATTAACATCTGCTTTCCTTTACAGTGAGTGAGTGTTCATGAATCTGGAAAGCCCGCTAAGGTTAAGAGTTACATCATTGAAAACCTCTGCTTGTGGTATTGGGCCCAGGCTCTCACATTTTGGTAATTTTAGGGTTTTTAGAGTCATTTTAATTTTTTAAGGTAATTTTCTCTAAAAATTTGAGCAGATCAAACAATGTGTGTAAAACTTGCCTTTTCTGTTTACCAGCTAGTAATCAGCTATATATTTATTGATCAAGCACTATATCTCCAGAGTTGTACCACGAGGTGGTGGGGGAAAAAAGTATTATAAGCCATGGTCCTTACTCTAAAGAGGCCCTTACTCTAACATTTAGAGAATGATTAAGTGATAAACCCTGGCCTGCTAATCATGTAGATATTGAAGAAGTGAACAAAGGAGAGAACACAGTATCGGTTTGAAAAGACTTTGTGGAATAGATGGGTTTTGACAGTTGAGTAGAATTTGGATCTAGGGGGTGAGGCGAGTGCACAGGTGTAACAGGCAGAAGAATTAGCACAGCAGGGAGAGAGATTCAGTAGGTGTGCCAGTGCTGGGCAGGGCCAGACACGGAGGAGCCTTCGACCTGGGGAGAGAGCTCTGACTCCATTGCTGGAGGCCTTTAAATGCAGGACATAAAACCATATAGCTGCAAATTACTTGCTTAAAAGCAAGTATTTTTATGCTAAAGCATAAAAATTTGGCACGTTCACTCTTCTAAAATAAAACAATGAGAGGGAAAAAAAACAACTTAACTTCTCTGTAGGCATCTCATTCAAGGGCCATTTGTCCTAAGCATGTCCCTTAGTTAATTTGAGGTGGGAGAGAGGTGGCTGTGGTGTCATTGCTGAGTTGCTCCTCGTCCTGGTGTGCCTCTCCTGTGGTATGAGCATTTTAATGAGCATCTAATTATATGGGAAACCACATGTGGGTAGGGAGGGAGAAAAGGGCAGGTGATAAGGGAACTCTCTGTACTAATCAGTAAAAATTTTCTATAAATCTAAAACCATTCTTAAGACCTAAAAATTACTGGAATTTAAAAATAATTTAATATTTACATTGTGCTCTTTATCACTGTTTTAACTTGGTCTGCCATAACAGAAACCATAGACTAGGTAGCTTGATTAATAGGAATTTATTTTCTAGTAGTCTGGAGGCTATAAGCCCAAGATGAAGGTTACAGCATGGTTAGGTTCTGGGGAGAGCCCTCCTCCTGGCTTACAAATGGCCTCTCTCTCTTTGTGTCCTCATATGACAGGGAAGGAGACAGAACAATTTCATGTGCTCCAAGAAGCTCTCTGATGTCTCTCCTTGCAAGGCCACTAATTCCATCATTAGGGCCCCACCCTTATGACCACCTCTAATCCTAATTACCTCCCAAAGGCCCTATCTCCCAGTACCATCACATGGGGGTTATGGCTTCAATATAAGAATTTTAAGGGAGACAAACATTTAGTCCAGGACAGTCATGAGTAAGAATGTTTTATACATATATTTTTAAGCTTTATTTATTTTGAAAGAGAGAACAAATGAGAGGCTGAGAGAGAGGGGGAGAGAGAGAATCTTAAGCAGGCTCCACACTGTCAGCACAGAGCCCAACTCAGGGCTTGATCTCACAAACCTTGAGATCATGATCTGAGTGAAATCAAGAGTCAGACACTCAACCCACTGAGCTACCCAGGTGCCCCACGAATGTTACGTATTGACATTCCAAATCTGATCACAAGTATAGGTCAGCATATATATATATATATATATATATATATATATATATATATATACCTGAATATATATGGTACCTGAATAATACTAAAACATACCAGTTACTACTTGAAATAGTTTTACTAAATATTTAATCAGGTTTTAATAGTTGCCTTTGGTCTGTCCTCAGAAGTATTTCAAAACTGGTCCTTTGAGGGTGCTAGGGTGACTCAGTCAGTTAAGCCCCCAACTCTAGATTTCAGTTCAGGTCATGGTCTCATAGTTCATAGGATTGAGCCCTGAGTCAGGCTGTATGCTAACAGTGTGGAGCCTGCTTGGATTTTCTCTCTCTCTCTCTCTCTCTCTCTCTCTCTCTCTCTCCCTCCCCCCTCTCATAATAAATAAGTAAACATTAAAAAGGAAAAAAAAAAAGAAACTCATTCTTTGAAGCCTTGAGTAATGAGGGAAGTTTCTGTTCTAAGTAGAATTTCTTCCCACATTCATGAACATCTGCATGTGTGCTAAATTTGTAATAATTGCCTTATTTGAAGAAACGGGTGACAGCTAAGAGGTGTCTTATTTTTATCCACATCCTGTTTTTGGCTGTTAACTGGAACATATGGTCAAGACACAATGTAGTTTTTGCAGAATTTAGGAACCAGAACCACCCTCACGACTACAAGGTTGATGGCTCTTTGGTTCTGTTGTTAGTATGGAGTTTGCTTCTCTTTTCTTTTCCCTCCTGAAGCCGTAGCTCAAACTCTTTGTGTGTCACCTCACTGTGAACATCTCAGCTCCCTGGCTTTTGACCTCCCCTCTTAATTCTCACATATGGTAGTAAAGATCAGCTTCCTGAAATGTTAGTTCTGGTTCCAGAGTCCTGTGTTAACTCTAAGTTGATTTTAACATGAGATACCAGCTCCTGAGAATGGAATTTAATCTCCTTCCTCCCCGCCCCTGCACCCCACCAATTTCACTTAATTTACTCATTTTAACTTGTCTCTTTGCTAGCACTTAGGGAAAAATATGCCTGTACTTACAACAAATCTGTTGGACTTACATTGTTTATTGTTAGGTAAGTCATCAGCCAGATTTCCTATGTCCTCCTCTTTCTTTAAGATATCACATGTAAGATTACCCTCATCTCAGGGGCGCCTGGAGTAACTCAGTTGAACATCCGATTCTCGACTTTGGCTAAAGTCATGATCTCACAGTTGGTGAGATGAGGCCCCCCATCAGACTCTGTGCTGACAAGCGTGGAGCCTGCTTGGGATTCTGACA
Organism: Panthera tigris; assembly: GCF_018350195.1. Lineage (NCBI taxonomy): Eukaryota > Metazoa > Chordata > Mammalia > Carnivora > Felidae > Panthera > Panthera tigris. Next base: position 123,311,860 of record NC_056662.1, read on the forward strand.
CTGTCTCCCTTTCTCTTTGCCCCTCCTCTGCATGCTCTAAACAAACAAACATTAAAAAGAACCCTCATCTCCGGAAACCCTCCACTCCTCTCTGCTCAGTTTCCACTCTGTGCTCAGGCCTTTGGTAAGTCAGACTTCACTTCAGTACTTTAGTAGCTCAGATTTCTTCTGCTACACTTCCACCATCTTTTTTTACTTCCCTAATTATCTTCTATGTAGAATTATAGATCTACAGATCCAGTGCAATCCTTGTATAAATTCCCACCAAAATTCCAATGGCATTTTTCACAGAAATAGAAAAAAAAAATCCGGGGTGCCTTGGTGGCTCAGTCGAGTAAGTGTTCGACTTCGGCTCAGGTCATGATCTCATGGTTTGTGGGTTCAAGCCCCACATTGGGCCCTGTGCTGACAGCTCAGAGCCTGGAGCCTGCTTTGGATTCTATGTCTCCCTCTCTCTCTGCCCCTCCCCCACTTGCACTCTGTTTCTGTCTCTCAAAAATGAATAAACGTTAAAAAAAATTAAAAGAAAAAAGAAATTAAAAAAATCCTAAAACTCATATGGAATCATAAAAGGCACCAAATAGCCAAACAAACCTTGAGAAATAAGAACAGAGCTGAAGGCGTCATGCTTCACGATGTCAAACTATATTGCAAAGGTGGTAATCAAAACAGTGTCACACTGGCATAAAAACAAACCAGTGGAATAGAATAGAAAGCTCAGAAATGGACACACACATATAAAGTCAATTAATCTTTGACAGGGGCTCCAAGAATACACAATGAAGAAAGAGATAGCATCTTCAGTAGATGGTGTTCAGAAAACTGTATATCCAAATGCAGAAAAATAAACTGAAATACAGTTTATAAACTGAAATACTGGAAATTAATTCAGAATGGATTAAATATTCACATTAAGGCCTGACACCATAAAACTTATTCTAGAAGAAAACATAAGGAAAAATACTCCTTGACAGTGGTTTTGGTGGTGATTTTTTGAATATGACACTGGAAGTATAGGTATGAAAAGCAAAAATAAACAGTGGGACTATCTCTAAAAAGCTTCTGCACAGCAAAGGAAACAATCAACAAAATGAAAAGATAACCTGTGGAATGGAACAAAATATTTGTAAACCATCTATCTGATCCAAAATATATAAGAAACTTACATACTTTGATAGCAAAAAAATTAAAAGTCTGATTTAAGAATGAACAGATTTTTTCAGTAGTCAAGAGGTGTATGAAAAGATGTTCAACCTCACTAATCATTAGGGAAGTACAAATCAGAGCCACAGTGAGACTCACTTCACATCTGTTAGGATGACTGTTATCAAAAAGATAAAAAAAAAGTAACAAGTATTGCCAAAGGTGTGGAGAAAGGGGAACCCTTCTGTACTGTTGGTACAACCATTATAGAAAATAATATGGGAATTCCTCAAAAATTGAAAATAGAACTTCCATATGATCCAACAATCCCACTTCTGGATATATATCTTTTTAAAAAATATTTGTTTACTTATTTTGAGAGAGAGAACGTGTGTGGCAGAGGGGCAAAGAGAGAGGAAGAGAGAGAATGAGAGAATCCCAAGCAGACTCCGCGCTGTCAGAGCAGAGCCTGATAGGGGCCTTGATCTCATGAGCTGTGAGATCATGATCTGAGCTGAAATCCAGAGTTGGACGCTCAACCTACTGAGCCACCCAGGCGCCCCTGGATATATGTCTAAAGGAAATGAAATCAGTATCTCAGATATCTGATATGATATCCCATATTCATTGCAGCGTTATTCACAGTATATGGATAATTCCAGGATATTGAAACAACTTAGTGTCTGTTAATGGATGAATAAAGAAAATGTATATGTAGACACAATGGGATATTATCCAGCTATAAGAAAGAAGGAAATCCTACCTTTTCAACATATTGATAAACCTGGAGGATAGTATGCTAAGTGAAATAAACCAGACACAGGAAGATAAATACTGTATGATCTCAGTTATATGTGGAATTGAAAAAGTCAACCTCCCAGAACCAGAGGCTAGAATTTTAATTGCCGGATTTGAGGAATGGGGGAAATGGGAAGGCACTGGCCAAAGGGCACAAACTTTCAGTTGTAAGATGAGTAAGTTCTGGGGATCTAACGTACAGCATGATGATTCTAGTTAATAATACTATATTGTGTAACTGAAATTTGCTAAGAGAGTAGATCTTGGTGTTTGCACCATCACAAAAAAGAGAAGACGTGATTATTCCCTCCATCTCGAGCCTACTGATGGCAGTGCCCTTAGTTAGGGATGCCTGCAGCACTTGTCCACACACACATCGCTGGTAGGGAGCTCCACAGACATTTCCTCCATCAGGGCACATATTTATGGCTGTGCTGGCTCTCGTGGTTCTTATTGTGATCCGCAGGATTCACTTCAGCAAGAAACCATCATACCATCAGGGAACTCTGAGGAAACAAGATTTATTACCTATAGTTCCTGGAGGGTACATGGCACGGGGAATAGATATGGGGCTCTGCCTTTATTAGGGTCTGAGGGTGGGGGGTCTACAATTTTGGAGGTTTACTCTGTAGAGCCAGAATCAGGGTTTGGGAAGGTAGAAGTGGGTTACACGACAGTCAGTTATTTAAATTACCCAAGGCTTTCTGAAAGGTACCTTTGTGGGGGGGTGGGGGGGTGGGGGGGTGGGGGTGGTATAGTTCCTTATCTGGTTGTTTTGCTAGCAGCTGTGTCATAGAGATGGCAATATGTTTATTGAAGATGGATGTCTTTTGAAGTGGATACCTCGTCAATCAAAAGCTTAATGTCAGGTACTTACACTACACTGCGTAGGTGATGGATATGTTCATTTGACTGTGGTAATCGCTTTACATTGTACACACATATCAAATCATCACGTAAAAACAATCATGTATAACCTAAATATATACAATTTTTATTTGTTAATCATATTTCAATAAAGCTGAAGAAAAACAATTATAGATAGTGGATGATGGGTACTTGGGGGTTTATTATACTATTCTCTCTACTTTTATGTATGTTTGAAAGTTTCCACTCTTGAAAAAAAACTTTAAAGAAATAAAAATAATTATAGAATCTTAGATCTAAAAGTATCTACAGCAATCCTACCATGAACCCTTATTTTTTAAGGAAAGAAAATGAGGCCCAACAAGGCTAAATCACCTGCTGGTGAGTGGCAGAATTTTGACAGAAGTGCCTTTTTCATAGTGTCTTTTTCTCTCTGTTATTGTGTGTGCTTGCGCACACTTGTGTGCATGTGTGTGTGTGTGTGTGTCCTTGTGTCCCTCTATGAATGCAATTCACTTGATATTGAGAGTCTTTTACACTTTGCAAAAGACTAGGGTATACTTTGAAAAGTAAGTCGATCCTGATTACCTAGCATGAGAGATTTTCAGAGCAGTAGTAAGTGAAACTAAATACACAGATCTTGTTGCCTTGATTAAAAACATCTATTTCAACAGCCATTGTATTGAAATGTAACTGAAGGTGGACAGAATGTAGAGCAAGATACTTGCTCTGCTATGAACTATTTTAAAAGATACATCTTTACTGTTTTAATCTATTTCTTCATAATGTGCCCAAAGAAATTTGGGGGTTCAATACCATAGTTTTTCCTTTGTAAGGAAATTTATATGTTTGCTCAAAGTGTGTTTTTGCTGTTTGGAAAACAGAGGTGTTAAAAGAATTCTTCTTAGAAAACAGACTCAATTAACATGCTAAACCTCCAGAAGCTGCCGGCCCTTCTGGCCTGTTATCTTAACCTCTGGCAAGAGAAGAGACAAGCCCAGGACAGAGGGAGCCAGGAAGTAGTGGAAATACCTCGGGATACTCAGTGAAGGATAATGCATCCTCTTTTCTGTAATGTAATGGTGATTAGCTAACATATCTGATTCCCACATTCTTAACCTGGGTGAGAAAGACCATCTACAATAGAAGCTGTGTACTGAATTACCTAATGAGAGCAACATTCAACTCAGTTATCAACAGTAAGTCCTTAAGTGAAGACAAAACCAAGCATTTGAACATGATGAGCAACTTTGAAAGTTGAAAATAGATTCAAAGAGTAACCCTAGATGAGGGCTTCTCAAATTTTGGCCAGCATCAGAATCACCTGGCGGATTCGTTAAAACAGATGAGTGGGTGTCACCCCAAGTTGTTGATTCACATAGATGTGGGGTGGGATCTGAGAATTTGCATTTTTAACAAGTTCCTGGGTCATGTTGATACTATTAGTCCTGAGACCACATTTTCATAACCATTACTGTAGATCTTCACCAGTAAACACTAGTGAGGAAAACCAGTAGAAATTAACTGTTGTATGTCTGGATTTCTGAGAAATGTCTTTAGTTCTTGTTTTATTGTTCTCGTTATTTATAACTTTGAGTATACTTGTTGCTTAGGCTGCTTCTCTACTATTGAGTTAATAACTTAGTAATTAGAGCCTGGTTCCTCTGCTCCCTAATGAGAACAGTGCCATCTAGAGGCATTAGCCCAGAGGGCCACCAGAGGGCCAAAGGAAGCTGTGGTTTATCTAGAGAGGGTGAATGGACAGCTCATCATCATCGAGGGTTTATTGGCAACCTACTTGGTTATTACATGAAATTCCAGTCTCCGCCTTTTAGGTTAGTGCCTTTCTAAAAATTTGTTTAAATTTTTTTGTTTATTTTATTTTTGAGAGAGAGAGAGCATGCGAGCAGAGGAGGGGCAGGGAGAGAGACAGAGGATCTGAAGCAGGCTTTGCACTAACAGCAGAGAGCTCAATGTGGGGCTCAGACTCACAAACAGTGAGATCATTACCTGAAGTCGGATGGTTAACCAGCTGAGCCACCCAGGTGCCCCAGGTTGGTGCCTTTCTGTCTGTTCTGAGGAGCCAAAACCTCTGTGCAGGGCAGGGGAGGGTGCTGTGGGCCCCACTTGCACCCTCATTTAACCAGAACAGTTCTGCTTTCATCTGTTTTACATAGTGAAAGTTATGTTTGCAAATGCAATCCATGGTAGATTGCTTTGGATAGGCAGGACAGATATATTATTCATCGTCCAAGATTATTGCTCTAAAGTACATGTTTTTTGACATGCAAAATATGGCGTGAAAAAGATGTAATCATTGAGAGAAAGGACATAAGCTATAACCACCCATCAAATGTTGAAAGTATGTTTTGCTTCATATTAGCACATGTTAAAATTATGAACAGTTGGAAATAATATTCTAGTTGCACCACATTATCACAATCATAAATTGAGTATAATTGGGAGAACAGATGTTCACCGATGTCAGGAGGGGGTGATTCAAGACAAAAAAAAAAAAAAAGCGTGAAAAGAAAATGTGAGGAATTAGAAGTATAAACTCTTTCTGGCTTTGATTTACTATAGAGTCAGCTTACTTGATGGCAGATTCATTATCAACTATTTTAAGTCATTTGTTCAAAAAGTATAACATAAAAGCTAGAAATCACAGTGGTTTAGTTTCAGCTGATAAAACATTACCTAAAAAAGTTATACAATCTTTCAACTAATGATGAATTTGGGTCATGCTTATCCAAAGAAACAATAAACCACTCCCATTCCAGTATTCAAACAGAAGGAAAGAGAGAAAAATGGAGTTTTCTCTCTTGCCAGAACCTTGATTGTCAGAGGAACATGATGGTAAAATGGAATGGTTAGATGAGCCCAAGGCAAGGACAGTCAGTCAATGCTCGGGGCTCACAGTCATTGGAAATAAACAAGTCTCTAAGTAAGTGGGAAGAGACAGAAAACCAAAGGGAGAGCAAGAAAAGCAGTTAAGAATCAAGCAAATTGTAGAGTCTTGGGGGAGACAGAAGTATGAAGCACAGCAGGACTAAGGAGAGTGACACTGCAGTTAGTGTCCTGTTACTGGGTCTCTGCCCCTTTCTTTGTGGACCTTAGGTATCTTCTTACTGCTCATGCAGTGGAACCCCGACTCCTTGGTGATGTTCAGTGTCCTCCTTGATCTAGTTGCAGCCTTCCTTTCCGACCTCATTTGTCTTGTCCCACCTCTCTATAACCATAGACACAGAACTCATCACTTTCCAAAATTACACCTCACACTTTTATGCCTTTGAGCTTTTGTTATTTACTGTAATAACATTATGTTTTCCTTGCTGAACCAATCTCTCTGTCTCTCTCTTTCTCTCTCATTTCCCATATTTTCCCCCATTGAAATCTTTAGCAGATCATTGGGTTTTGTCAGGGTTTTGGAAAGCATAATTTGATGACCCTGGTTTTCACCATCTATTTGGAGAATAATAATTAGAAATTATTTTACAAGGCATGTTTGGGTTTTACAAAGGTTTTTGTTTGATAGCAGTTTTAAATAGAGTGCCTAACATCACTGCGTTACATACCTTAAAGGCTAACAGAGTCACACCAATGTTTAGATACAGGGAGTTTACAGAACTACTTAGGGGGCCAGGGACAGTCAGGGCCTAAACTATGAGGGTGTGCTTTCACATAGACTTAGTAAATTCAGGGCACCATCATAAAAGGAAGGCCTTTGGATCAGTAAATTAAATGAGCATAAAGAATTAGAGACAGTTCATGTCCACTGTTTCACTGATATTTGGCATAAATCTAGGTAAAGTCCTTTGGGGCTTTTGTATTCCATTGAAAGTAATGAAGAGGGGCGCCTGGGTGGCGCAGTCGGTTAAGCGTCCAACTTCAGCCAGGTCACGATCTCGCGGTCCGTGAGTTCGAGCCCCGCGTCAGGCTCTGGGCTGATGGCTCGGAGCCTGGAGCCTGTTTCCAATTCTGTGTCTCCCTCTCTCTCTGCCCCTCCCCTGTTCATGCTCTGTCTCTCTCTGTCCCAAAAATAAAAAAAAAAAAAAAAAAAAAACGTTGAAAAAAAAAAAAAAGTAATGAAGAAGTGAAGGGTGGTTTCCCCTATAAAACTGATGTAAGATAGGTAAGAACAATATGCCAAAGCATTCTTTATTAAAATTTTTTCTTTTATTTTGAGAAAAAAATTTTAAATGTAGAAAAGTACAAACAGTAGTGTAACAGTCCAAGATTCCGTTAGTTGATTTTCTCTTGATAGTTAACACTTTGCCATAATGGCCATATTTACCATCATTGCCTCAATATTTTCTGTTAATAAATAAAACAATACAGAAAATTTTCATTTTTAGATCCTATCTCCACTTATAATTTAGAGTAGATTATATTTGTAGTGACATGAATGTAATGATGCACAACATGTGATATTGTTTTGTGTTTTTAAAGCTTTACCTGAAGAGTAAATCATATATGTCTTCCTCAAAGCATTCTTTAAAATATGAAGTGCCATTTTTAGCCTTTTAATATCCCTATGTAAGTTGTTTAATTGAAGTTATTATTAATAAATAGCTTTGGAGTAATGATGGGGGCAGGATGGAAGAGTCCACTAGTTGAGAAATTCTGGTGTGAGAGCGGAGAGCTACTGTCTGTAGACTCAGTCCCAGCAAAAGGCTCATGTAGGCTAATCTCCAATTTTGTTAGTTAGATTGCATTTGAGTGTATAGAGTATACATTTATAGTAGTATGCATTAGTAAGGAATATTTCCTGGATGTTTATCTTGGTTTATTTGGAGAAGGACACAGTAGTTTTCATGAAACCAGTATGCATTACCTTTCAGCTGTGATGCAGTAAAAATGTGTCCTTTTCTCGAGGAAATGCTTGATATATACTTATTTCAGTGTTTTACAATTGTGTTTTTATCTATTTCTGTTTGCTCTTATTAGATTCTGAACTCCTTGAAGGGAAAGGGAGTATATTGTATTTATATCTGTATTTTCAAAGTCACCATGAGCCAACTAGTCACCATTTTCTGTCAGAGTGGTCAATTCAGTTGATGTGAAATGGAACAAAATAATAGTTCTCAGATTTCCTGTATCCTGAATCTGTCAGGGATACATATTTTTTTATTTATTTTTTTAATTAATTAATTAATTTACTTATTTATTTATTTAGAGGGAGGAGGGGCAGAGAGAAAGAGAGGGAGACAGAGAATCTCAAGCAGACTCTACACTGCCAGCACAAAGCCCAATGCAGGACTTGAACCCACAAACCGTGAGATCATGACCTGAGCCTAAATCAAGAGTCAGATACTTAACTGACATGCCACCCAGGCACTCCCATAATATTTTGATCTAAGAATGACAGAATGTTAATAACTGGATCAATCAATTTGAATAACTAGATGAAAAGTAAATATGAAGTGCTAATATTACTTAATTCCTCTATGAACTTTGTAGAAACAGATTATATATACCTTTTGAAATAAATTCCAGCATCAGTAAATGAGCTATAAAGTAAATTCCATAGAAATGGGCCTAAGAAATAGGGCCAGGTTCTAAAATGGAATTGTCAGTATCATATTTAAGACTGTATCTGGATAAAGATTATGTTCCAAACATACTTTGTTGATTGTAATTTGGAGTACATTTTTCTATAGAGAGAATAGCTTAAGTAATTTCCATATTAGTATTCTTCTGATTTGGGTACAATTGAATGTAGTTTTTTTTACTGTATTTTGTGGACAGTAAGTTAATGATTTCTAGCATTTTTTCAGAGTATATTAAAATAAAATATGAAAATATGTAGTGAAGTTTATAGCTTTTTAACTTCTAGTTTTTGCTAGTAAAATAATGTCCAGGTAGCACATTTAAATTTGCTATCAACATTGTTTCTAGAAAGTGCTTTCTCCTTTAATCTCATTACTACAGCAGACACTAATAAGTAACGTGTTTACCTTGGGAATCTTCTGAGGAGTTCCCAGAAGTAAAGCCAGATTTACTTCTGAAATACTCGTTTGAGTAATCTTTTGAATTTTAATATGCATTAAAGTTTATCCAAAATATAATCTTTTAGAACGTTATTTCTGCTGCCAGTGAAGTTTTAAAATGTTCACTGCATTTAGCTCGTTCCCTTTCTGTTTACACTATCCACGTAAATGTCCTTGGTATATATTCGAGGGAGGACATAAATGACAGGAACTGAAGTGACAGCAATCGTAACTATCATTTCTGTCACAGTTTATGCCAGACAGCTGTGCTCTGTGCTTCAGAAGCGTTGTGTTTACACTGCCAAGACTACCTCCATTATATATGAGGACACTGAAGCCAGGTTAAGGGACTTGCCCTAGCCACCCTCCTAGTGAGGTTCTCGGCTGGGATTTAGACCCAGATTTATCTTGCCCCTAGCACCCATGATGTTTACTACACCATACTATCCCAACGAAAGGAAGATTTTTGACATTTTCAAACATTGTGTATTTTGAAAAATAAAGGATTTGGCTTGCAGGTGTTACAGATGCTTGTTTTTAGAGTATCTGAGAACAATATGATCCCTTTTGGGTGGACTGATCAGAGAAGATAAACTGAGAGGGAAGCATAAACTACTCAAACTTAAGTGTAATATTAAATAAACATTTGGGTTGGGAGCTATCAGGGGCCCTACCAAAGTCAGACTTCCAGATTCTGTCTCTTCCCAAGTCTGTTTGATGCTGAACTTCCTTGTTAAACGGAGAATGGATTCAAGGCTGACGTAGGAAGAAGGATTAGGGAAGAACACATCTTACCCGAGAGATCAGTAATACCATGGAAAAAGGGAACTAAGCCTCACTGACTGGGTAGAAAGGTCTTCAGAAACTGTATGCCAGGCATTGGGAGACAGAGATAAGAGACATAAATTGTAAAGTAGGAATAAATCAGGAGTAGTGTGGTGAGATAAACGTGGATGGGATGTTGTGGGAACTGAAAGGAAGGCTACTTTCCCCTCGCCTACTGAATCATGAAATGGCCTTTCAGAGGAGATGACACTTGTTGGGAGGTTGAAGGATGAAGAAGAGTTGGCCTGATTAACGGGGGGAGCTGAGCACCGAAGAAAATGAAAACAGCATGTACAGATAAAACTAAAGAGCAGTCCTTTGCAATGAGTTTCGGGTACCTTTCGAATGAGCCACGTTGTGGCTCATTATAGTTCACATGAGTAACTTGTAGGAGTCAAATTCTAGTAATCCAAATTTTAATAAAGAATTTATTACACCTTATGATACTTTGAAATATTACAGGTTCATAAGGAAAACCTATTGACGTTTTCTATATGTATAGAATATCAGAGCTGACAGCATCCTCAGAGAATGTCTAGTCAGTACATATTTTCACACCACACAAATATTTACTGCGTGCTAGTAGTCACAGAGGACACAGATGAAAAGATAGACCTTGCCTCCAAGGAGCTCACAGCCTCCGAGAGGAAATAAGCAGACCATAACACAAGTATGATAAAGGGTTGTAATAAGGATAGAGAGTACTGGTTAAACACAAAGGAAGACTCATTCATTTTTCTTGGACATTAGCTAAAGTTTTAATTAGCTCTTGAAGATTCCAGAAGACAGTTCATTTAAGGAAGGAAAGGAAGAAAGGATATTTCAGTTAAGGCCGCTGGTTAAAAGGAACAACTTACAACATTTCTCCTTAAGCCCTTCAGTCAAAGTTCTTCAAACAAAAATTACCTCAAATAATGAAGCACTGTCATGGATAGTTGTCTATTAATAATACAAACTGGCCTAACCAGTGGTTCTCAGTGTGTGGTCCTGGGACCAACATGTCCGGGATGCTTAGAAATGCAAATTCTTGGGCCCCAACCCAGACCTACTGAACCAGGAAGTTTGGTGGTGGGGCCCAGCAGTCACCGCTTTCACGTGTCCTGCAGAGGATTCTGATACCTGATCAAGTTTGAAAACTAGTGGCCTAAGCGAACTGTAGTTCATGGAATAGTTGAAAGTTCATGGGCTTTGAGGACAAAACCTGGGTTTGAATCTCACCTTTCTCACTTATTAGGTGTGTGACTGTCAGTCTATCACCTAATGTCTGTGAGCTTTGGGATTTTCATCTATAAAATGAAATCACTAATACTTCCTTTCCAGGACTGTTGTGAAGACTGGTTGATGTAATTTAAATAAAGTGGTTAACACTGTAGCTAGCACATTTGTAGGCTTTAAATAAATGGTGACTGCTACTGTTGTTAGTTTTTTTAGATATTTTTCCCAGTGAATTTATTACTTTCACTAATTGAGTGAAAACATATTCCTATCTTTTGCTTTTAGATTCAAATGCTCAAGAAATCAAAGACATCTATGGACTACAAGGTCAAGTGGAACACAAGCTAGCTTTCTTGAGGACTCATGTGCCAAAGGAAATGAAACTTGTGGTCATTGGCCATTCAATAGGCTGCTATATTTCCCTTGAGATTTTGAAGCTTGCTCCTGAACTGCCAGTAAGTATGCCTCAGGCGGTGACGGTAGGTGCCTGATGATGCTCTTGCACAAATCCTCCTCAGCTCTCCTTCCCCCTTTTGTCTCTTGTTTAACTGATCAGTAAAACAGAGAGGGGGGTTATTTGGTGGCTGTGTTTACTTTTATTTGTATTACCATGGGCCTGTGCTAGTGTATGTATGTTCATGAAATTTCCATGTGTTTCAAAAAATAATACGGTAAGAGGTAGGGATTTTTCCAGATGGATGCCATTGAATCTAGGGTTACCTGGAATTCTGAAGTTGTATGTAACTCATTGTCTTTTATAAAAGAATAGTGAAGAGCAGTTACCAGCTACGACCCAGCAAGAATCTTTATTGGGAGAGTATTTTGCAAATGTTCATGCCTCCTTTCAAAAGGAAGAAAATTTATCATCATTATCATCATCATTATCATCAGTAGGCAAACAACAGCTGCCCTTTATGGAACACTAAATCTTTATTAGGTCATAAGTCTGGGCCCTTATCTGTTCCACAGCTTGGCAGCCTTTTTGAGACATTCACTTATTCATTCGCAAATTATTGGGTGCCACTAGGTGTCAGATATTAAGTGAGACACTGGAGACACAGAGACCTGTTTAAAGTGCCCAAGAAAGCTGGTGAGCTAGAAGAGACTTAAAACAGAAACTTGTACTTTCACTAACATGTACCATTGAAATGACCTTTTGAATGGATGCAATTCACAACATAAAGCATTTCTTTATTTGATAAACATATATTAAACACTGGCCATGTGTCAGGCCCTGAGCTGTGTTTCGAGGACATCCCAGTGAGTAAGACAGCCTTTGAGGTAAGAGAGTCCAAAGTCTCGTGAAGGAGACACACTAACCCATAGGTCTGATAACTGTGATCTTAGATAAGTACGGGGTGTGAGGGAGTACTATTTAACCTTGTAATCCAAATGCAAGATTGAAAGTGATTCCTTCCTGGAATCTCATTCCATATGATAAAATACATCTAGTGGAGTTTCGGAGCTCACTAGGAATTTTCTTTTTCTACCAGCTTGGCACACTTACTTCTTATAATCGCCCTTAGGAAATGTACAACTATAGCCTCCGTGGGTGTGTTTTTTAATACCAAATGGAAATTGTTAACTTTCTTTTATTGAGTATAAGAAAATGTATTTTTCATTTCTGAATGTGATTTTGATAAATTCAAGATTGCAATCCATTCGCTGTTTTATTGTTTCTATTTTTTTTCCCATGGATAAGCCATCTTAATCAGAAAGGAGAGATTTCATTTCTGTTTTTAGCATTTGGCTTGGCTTCTAATCTCTTTTGTGCCTTCTAAATCTCCTCCAATACTGTGTGATGAGGTTACCATCTTCACAGTGCCCAGCCCTGCCACTCAGTGCTTCTGTTTACACAGTTGCCGTAAGCCCTGGTTCCAGAGCTAAGACACCTACCTACGTTCAAACAGTCAGTGTCATATTTTGTCTGTGTGACCTGGGACAAGTTATGGAGTATCTCTGTACCTCTGTTTCCTCATCTGTGAAATAGGGATAATAATATGTTCCCCAAAGGATTTTTGTGAGGAATTATATAAAGAAGTAAGAATGCTGTCTAGACCTTAGAAGTTCCACAATAGGTATTAGCTATTATTATGATGATGGAAATGACAGTGGAACCATTGGCTCACTAATTAAGTTAAGTACTATATTAGTTATCAACAGCAAGTAACAAATTGCCCCAAAGCGTAATAGCATAAAACCATACACGTTTATCCTCTCACAGTTTCTGTGGGTCTGGGATCTGGCTGATCTTATGATCTTATGAGACTGCAATCAAGGTGTCTTCCAGGGCTACAGTCTCATTTGAAGATTTGAATTGAGACAGAGGTGCTTCTAAGCTCACTTATGGGGTTGTTGGCAGGACTCCATTCCTTGAGGGCTTTTGGAATGATGACCTTGGTTCATTGCTGGCACTTGGGTGGAGTTCACCCTCAGTTCCTTAACATGGGAGAGTCTTTCTAACTTGCCTCATTAGAGCAACTAAGGTAGAAGAACCAGAGGAAGAGTCTGATTGCAAAATGGAAGTCACAGACTGTAACCTCATTACAGAAATCATATCCCATTACTTTTACAGTATTCCATTTGTTAGAAGTAAATCACTAGGTCTAGCCCCACCCCCGCGACTCGAGGAACAGATTACACTAGAGCATGAATATTAGAAAGTAAGGATCACTGGGAGCCATGTCAGAGGATGCCTGCCACACCACTACTACAGTTAGGATTCCACTTGTGTGGTGTACAATCAAGTATGTAGATACATAGATCTATATAAATTAAAAGAATGCATTTATTTCCCAGTATAGAGGTGAGTTTATCCTGTCAAATAGAGTATAGCAAACTGATATGAAATAGAATTTTGGGTTATTAGTTATCCCAGGTGTTTTAAACACTTAAAAAATACATATTTTAAAGAAAAGAGTCCTTGGCATATTTGAAATAATAATAGCATTACCATTTGTGATAGTTAATTTTTTTTATTTATTTATTTTGAGACAGTGCATGCACAAGCAGAGGTGTGGGGGTGGGGGCGGAGAGAGAGGGAGAGAGAATCCCAAGCAGGCTCTGTGCTGGGCATGGGGCTCAGTCTCACAAACCATGAGATCATGACCCAAGCCAGTATCAAGAGTCTGATGCTTAACCGACTGAGCCACCTAGGAGCCCCCATTTGTGGTGGCTAATTTTATGTGTCAACTTGACTGGGCTAAGGGAAAGCCAGATAGCTGGTAAAACATTTCTCAGTATGTCTGAGGATGTTTCCAGAAGAGATTAGCATTTCCATCAGTTGACTGAGAAAAGAAGATTTGCTCTCATCATTGTGAGTGGGCATACTCCAATCCATCCAGGTCCCAAATAGAACAAAACTCAAGAAAGGAGGATTCTTTATCTCTCTTCTTCAGTTGACACATCCATCTTTTCCTGACCTCTGACACTGGAGCTCTGAGTTCACTGGGCTTCAACTCTGGGCGTTACACCATCAGCTCCTCTGGTTCTCAGGCCTTCAAACTCGGACCGAATCATACCACTGGCTTTCCTGGTTCCCAGCTTGCAGATGGTATATTGTGGGCCTCCATAATCATGTGAACCAGTTCCTATAATAAGTCTCCTTTTATATATATCTATATCTTTGTGCGTGCATGCGTGTGTGTGTGTGTGTGTGTGTATCTCCTATTGGTTTTTTCCTTCTGGGGAGCCCTGACAAATACACTATTCTGTAAACATAGAGAAGAAAATATTCATTTCTGAGTCCTTCACAGTCTATTAACTTAATCACCGATCTTTTTGGTTTTTGTTTGTTTCTCGATTCTGCATGTGACGTATGGTTTCTCTTGTGCATATTTGAAAGCAGTTGTTGAACACACCTGTTTTGAACCCATCTCTCCATTTTGGCCTGCATTCACAGATCTATTGGGAAAAAAATACAAATGCATCTTAAGGTTAATGCAGCTTCTTACAGCTCCTTTAGCTTTAGAGCTTTCTAATTATTGCTCTACTTCCAGGTGTTCTTGCCCTTGAAATAGTGGTGAAAAGGGGAAAGGAAGATGAAATATGAGCTTAACGTACTCTGTTTGTGAAGACATAACTCATACTGTGATTATAGAGTTTTCAGAGGGACATGTGAAACTGTGTTTTCTTAAAGCGGGTGTTTTCTAGAAAATAACGCGTGCGATAAATTGTCCATAAAGGTCACCCGGGGAAGACGGTGAACATCTGTATGATTTTTTTTATTATTATTCAAAAGCTTTATCTGGTTTCAATTAACTGCATTGTTGAAGTTCCCCCCACCCCTCTTTAAACACCTGGCCCAGTTAATATCGGTGGTGTGATCCCTGCTGAAGTGTTGAAATTTCAGTGTCTCTGGGCTACTCTAAGACGGCACGGTGCCTGCATGCCTGAAGTTAGCATGACACGCTCCATTTAAGATGCATTGGACAATCAAATAAGTTTGTGTAAGCCAGAGTGTTGCAATCCCTAATCATTTTGCCAAAAATAAGTTAGCTGTTATGTTTTATAACATATGAAGTGTGATAATAAGAAACTTGTGTTTCCATCTCTTCTGTTATTTTTACTGGAATATTTGACTCCCATAAGATTTTGAAGACATATGTGTAGTTTAGTAGCTGGTTTATTTGGTTTTATTTTGGTTCAGTTCTTTATAATATTTTTATAACTAATTATAGGAAACTTTGGTCTTAAAATCATTTTAAGTAACTTATTGTACACTTTAGATGTATTATCTGACCTATATTTAAATATACTAAAAAAAATGGCTTCTTTAAAAATCCAGAATTAAAATTTTTTTTGTTTCTTTAAGCAAATTTGTTACATAGAATTATCGAAATGCTTCCTATGTTTTGACAGTAATGTCCAGAATAAAGAATTTAAATAGAAGCTAGAGAAAATAGACATTTGGAAGACTGTTAATTAGTAGCTGTCATAACTTCTAATAATAAACATAGTTTTAGACTCATAGGATCTTAGAACTGATATGGGCTTTGGGAACAGTCTTGTCCCATCTTTCTTTTCATGGATGGGAACTGAGAGCACAGTCCCTTGCCAGGATGCAGTCTCAGCTCTGTCTGAATCCAGGGGTGGGGTCCTGTTATGTTAGCTGTGGGTATAAAGAGAGTCTAAGAAGATATTTGATGGGTCTTTCAAACTTAGAATGATAACAGAGCCTGCCAATAGCTCACTATACTCGTGGACTATACGCAACAAGCTGCACGTGGTCCATTACATTGCAGCTCAGGGAACAGGAGATTCCATGAATGAATGCTGTTTTAGCAATTCGGAGCTAGAGGTGGAGTAATCAGAGCAGAAATAGTAGTCTTATCCCCACTATTTAGAATCTTCTTTCAACATTGATCCTATGTATGTTAAAAAAAATGTGCCATCTGATTTTGCCAGTAAATTGTTTGCATAAAGTTCAAGGTTGGGAGTTGAAAGCCCTTGATTCTTAAGTAGACTCAGCACTGAGTCTTGAGGTGAACCTCAAGTAATTTAACTTTTATTTTCCTCTAAGTATTTATATAGCACTTTATGAAAACACTTCATTCCCTTCCAGGGATAGCAGATCCTTCAAAACCTTAATTTTTTATATCATTTGGCCTTTTCTTGGGGAAAATGCACAATAACATAGAGCTTCCTTTGTCTGTCTGCTTGGCAAAAATGTCTTCTCTCTAAATGAAATTTCCAGATTACTTGAACTCACTTTTTGAAACACCAGATTCTTTTATCCAGTTGGATAAAACTGTGTCTAAAATTTATTATTTATCTGCATCCTTATCTGCATCTGCATCCTCCAACAATGCATATTGATTATGGAGGAATTAGTGGTTCAAGGACATCATTTTGAAAAAGTGTTATTATACTATAGTAAAACACAATCAAAGGAAGTTTCCTATGTCCTAAAGTTCCTTATATAATAATGCTTTTAAAAAATAAAAATAAAAACTTGTCTGTTTATTTTACAGTTTCTCTGTCTCCTTCCTCAGTGTTAGGCTCCGTGTTTCTTCCCTATTGCAATTTCTTACTGCAGTTTGCTGCTAGTAGAGAAAAAAGATAATCATGTTAGAATTTTGTGTTAAGAATGGACAGGTCTTAGGGCGCCTGGGTGGCTCAGTCGGTTAAGCGGCTGACTTCGGCTCAGGTCATGATCTCGCGGTCCGTGAGTTCGAGCCCCGCGTCGGGCTCTGTGCTGACAGCTCAGAGCCTGGAGCCTGTTTCAGATTCTGTGTCTCCCTCTCTCTCTCTCTGACCCTCCCCCGTTCATGCTCTGTCTCTCTCTGTCTCCAAAATAAATAAACGTTAAAAAAAAACAAAAAAAAAAAAAAAACGGACAGGTCTTAAATGAATATACAAGAGTAAAATTGATGAAATTAAGTACATGGATTTGTTACTGCTCGGAGCTTTCTTTTGTTTCTTTTGGGATCCCTGGTGGTGTTTTAGGTACTCAAAATTTGAGAGACTCAAAACACACTGCAAGTACAGCTGAGAAGCTTGAAAATTTTTACTGAAAGAGTTAAAATAGCATGTTAAACCACATGTGTGTTGATTTAAGAGTGCCTCTTGTCTGCAGTAAGGAAAAAAATATTCTGCAAGCAATGAGATTATTTAGACTGTGGTGCACTTCCACTATTCTGATGAACCTTCATGTCTGCAGTCAAAGTTAGATATGCTTGTGAGAAACATCCATATAACATCAACAGTGGAGATAAACTGGAGGGAGGGGGGAGAATAGGAGATCATTCACATGTCAAAGTGACTGTTGTGAGAGACCTGTCCCTAGATTAAGTGTTAAGAAACGGAAGGCAAAATGAGGAGGTACCTTAAGGCTCTGAATGTTTTGAAAAAAGAGATGGCCCCTCACTGAGAAGATCAGAAGACTTTGTGAAGAGCTGGTATTTGAGCAGGGGAAGACTGAGTTAGTACTTAGAAACGTGTAGGAGTAGAGAGTTCGATGTTTGGGTGGTAGGGGGTTGTTATATATTCTAAGCGGTGGGAACAGTATGAAAAAAAATGGTTTTTATCCCTGGACACATGAAGAGAGCAGTGAGCGATCTGATTAGGGTGCAGCATAGTGTGCATGAAGGGAGCCGTGGGAAGTGAGAACCGAGGCTGATAGAAGTGGGGACAAGAAAGTTTGGGCTCGAGATTTGGACTCTATTTCTTGGACAGCAAGGAGCCACTGAAGGACCTGTGATGATAATAGTACTGCATCAGATATATTAATGTCTCAAGAAAAAGGTGAGTGAACTGGGGAGAGAGTGTAGACTAAGAAGCTAACAACCAAGTGATGGGCAGGTTTACTACTAGTTCAGATGAGAAATAATGAAGACAGTATATGGAATTTGCCAAGGGAAATTGTTAAGAGAGGAAAGAAACGGGTCATAGATATATATGAGGAGAATGACTTTCTTTGATAGAAGGATGAAGAAGAGGAAGAGGGGCGCCTGGGTGGCTTAGTCGGTTGAGCGTCCGACTCTGGCTCAGGTCATGATCTCCCAGTTCGTCGGTTCAATCCCCGCTTCGGGCTCTGTGCTGACAGCTCAGAGCCTGGAGCCTGCTTCAGATTCTGTGTCTCCCTCTCTCTCTTTGCCCCTCCCCCATTCATGCTCTGTCTCTCTGTCTCTCTCTCTCTCTCTCTCTCTCTCTCTCTCTCTCTGTCAAAAGTAAATAAACATTTTTTAAAATTTTTTTTTAAAAAAAAAGAGGAAGAGGAAAAAGATGTAATAATTTTCCAAAATAACAACTACAGTCCATTCGTGGATTCTGAAGCCACTGCAGTGGCTTTAGTCAAGATAGGGTAGACCGTGCTATAGTAACACAGGGTCAGTAGCTTTTAACAACAAACGCTTATTTACTGTTCATGATACAAGTCTTTTGGGGATTAGTCGCCCCATGTAGTTCTCACCTTGCACTCTTAATCTAGAATCCAGATTGATGGAGTAGCTTCCATCTGGAATATTCCAGTCTCATGGCAGAAGATAAAAAGGAAATAACGAACCAGCCACTGCATTTTAAAACCTCTGCCTGGAAGTGACATTTGTCGCTCTTCACACAGCATTAGACACAGCAAGTTATACGACCAAGTCTGCCATCAACAGACTGCAGAGTGTAAGGAGGCTGCAAAGTGTCATCCTCCTCAGAGCAGAGAAACTTGTTTGTGAACAATAAATAGCATTTGTAAAAATATATCTAATAAGGTAGAATAGAAAGTATTAGTGTATTGTATTGCGAAACTTCTGTTTCACTTTTTATGGAGTATGTTGATATCCTACATTACAATGTAGAATGTATATCTTACTGTGAGTTAAGGTTTAAAAAAAATTGAAAGCCATTACTCTAAGCTGGAGTGTACCACTCAGTAAGAGAAGAGAAAGGAGAATGTCAAGGAAGATGTGGATACATGGTGGATTAAAGATGGCCAAAGATTCTTTGCCATTCCTCTCTCAAGAGATGAAGTCCCTTTCCCTTCTCTTTTGCATTTGGGCTGGGCATGTGACTTTCACCAATGGGATACAGTGGAAGTGATATTCTAATAATTCTCAGCTTACGGGGACTGGGAACTTCCATTTCTTCCCTCTTGGAAGCCAGCTGCCATATACAAAAGTCCAACTGCCTGAGACCATCATGCTGTGAAAAAGCCCATGCTGGCCACATAGGAGGAACCAGGTGTGAGTGAAACCTTGGACCTTTCAGCCTATCTCATTTGCTACTGAATGCAGCCCAGGGAGTGACCAGCCAATGCCACATGGAACAGAAGTCCGGCTGAGCCCTGTTTGAATTCCTGACCCCACAGAATAAGAAAGAGTAATCATTGTGGTTTTAAACCATAAGTTGGGGGATGGTACATTATGTGAAAATAGATAACTGAAATAGGGTAGCAGAGTTGAGTTCAAAGAGAACTTCAAGCTTCTAGTATTGGTAACCAGAAGGCCATTAATGACCCGTAAGAGAACGTTTGTAGTGAAATAGTGGGAGAAGGAGATTGCAAGCAGTTAGGTGATAAATGGATCGTGTTCCAGGAATTGGCCAGTGAAGAGGAGGAGACAAGATGATAACTTAAAGAGTACACTGGTCAAGAGAACATTTTTTTCCCTGTAAGTGGGAGAGCATTTCACATGCTGAGAGGAATAGCCCATGCAGAGAGCGATGTTGAGAGTGAAAGAGAAATGGGAACATTTGTTGGAGGATCATCATCATCTATTTGTCTCTTAAACTTGCACACTTGGAAACTAGGAAAATTGAATTTTTATTAATCTTGGACTAAACCCTTTCAAAAGTGTTTTTGTGATTTAACTTGGTTCTTCATTTGAGTCTAGAAACCTGAAACAGTTTTTAAAATTGATCTATTGTCATCACTAACAATTATACCCAACATTCATTTGAAATTTGCAAAACAAGTTTACATGTAATAAGGACAAGAAACAACCTAATTTTTTCCATTTTGTGATGGAGAGACCATAGTTCCAGAGAGTTACGTGTCTGACTTTTATGTCAGTTAGCCATGAAGCGGCAGAACCAGGACTCTGCCTTCTGTTTTCTAACTTTTCCATTATCTGTTTTCCAGGTGAGGTAGCTAGGGGGGGGTCATGATGATAAGGGGTAGAGTAAGTTACTTTGACAAACCACCAAAACCTCTTGGACCTAAATGTAAGATTTCTACTGCTGTTTCTTTAATACTTGAGCTCTTTAAATACACAAGGAAGACTTTAATGGGAAGCAGGTCAATGCTTTCATGGGGAGTTCAGAGAGAATTAGGAGGAATGAGAACCTGTGTGTTTTCTAGAGCAAGGAAGATAAAGGGACTTGGTGTTCAGGCATGGGCCAAGGGCAGAAATTGAACTCAGAAGACAATGAATCAGAATCCTAGGACGGAGCTGGGGGCAGAGGGGAGATGGAGTATGGAAGGAAGTGGGTGGTTCTGTAGACACAGGGCACAGGAATGCCACACTTGTGTCCTTGTGAACCATGAGTGACCCCTGGTACGTGAAAACCACAGAGGTCAGGCAGTCAACAGCTAGCTACTCTGCTTGGTGAAAGACTCCATTTCAGAAAATAATAAATCCCCTGTTCTGAGGCAGGTTTATATAGAATATGATGAAATGCTATTTTACCAATCACTTATGCATTTATTTAAATGTATTTACTTATCTGTTTATGTGTATGCATACACATTATCTTTTCTGAATTACCCAGGAGACTACCTTGCTGAAAGCTGAACACATGGAAAGTTTCAACTTTTTGACTTCAGCCATTTTTTAGTCATCTGCATATTTTTTAAAAAATCCTAAAATTGCTTTCAAAGTGGAAAAATTGTGTGGGCTTTTTTCATCTTTTCATAACTCAAAAACTATTTAATATATTTTTCTCAAACTGTGCAAAAAAAAAAAAAATCACCTTTGGGCTGAAACCAAGCATGGAAAATTTCACCACAAAGGGCTAATTTTTTTGGAAAGCTGCAAGAAAGTGAAAACAGGGGTTTATAATAAAACATTCTTCATGCATGTTAATACTTAGTACTTTATCTAATGTGTTTCATCTGAGTATTTCTGAGCACTTTTCTGATTTAAATATTGAACCATTTTAGTATTTGTGTATCCATGGTACTATCAAATATGGAAAATTCTCCCCATCCTCTCACAGACCCAGTATATTGGGAGTTAATGACATGTGTTTAAAGGAACAAGTAAGGCAAGTGAAGTGAAGTGGCTACTAGCCAAACAGCCTTATGTGCTGCCTACACTCATGTTATCACCACTGCTTCCTGGCCCAGGCATAGTTGTGATGTGTGATAATAGATGATATGAGGCACTCATTCAGATATCTAAGCCAGCATTTCTCAAAGCAGCATCAGCATTACTTGGGGTCTTGTTAGCAATGTAGATTATTGGGTCCCACTCAGACGTACTGAATCTGAGACGTTAGGGCTGAGACCTAGCTATCCGTGCTGCAGGTGATGCTGGTGCACGCTCCCACCAAACTTTCCAGAAGCTGGGAACACAGAACGTATGGAGATTCCGTGGACAATTAAATCTGCCCCTGGTCTTTCGGGAACATGTCAGCTCTGTCTTCTCACATCCTCCCTTGGAAGCAGGAGGAATGGTAATCAGGTTCTCTACAGGAAAGTTCTTTTTTTCTGTATTTCACATATCCTAGCTCTTTCTGCCTACGATCCGATCCACAAGCACAGTGACCCTCTTGAGTAGAGGTGCGGATATCCAGATTGTTCAGGGAAACAACACTCCCAAGAAGTATTTTCTCATTTCCTTGAGTTATCAGGGTCAAACCTGGGGTGGGAACGTATATTTCACTGTCTTTCTTGGATTTAAGTGGCAAGGTAGCAGAAGTCTGTGAGCAGAAGCTGACTTAAGCCCCACACTTCAGGGTGCGAGTTCTCAATCTTATGTTTTGCAGTGGCCTCTGCATTCCAGCAAACCCCAATGCCTATGTTATTGTGTCTCTAGGCACTGAAGTAGCTGTATTTGTGGCATTATAACAAATTCTGAGAATGTTCTTCTGGTGGCGGAAGTCATCAGTCAACTGTTGTATGTGGGCCTTTAGCTAACCACCTTGTTTTGGAGATAGGAAATTTAGACATAGCCCGGGAAAGGTGTTTAAGTAGTTTAAAGCAGTGTAAAGGTGGGGTGCTTGGGCAGCTCAGTTGGTTGACCGTCCGACTCTTGATTTCAGCTCAGGTCATGATCCCATGCTTCATGGGATTGAGCCCCACATTGGGCTCTGTGCTGACAACGTGGAGTGTGCTTGGGATTCTCTCTCTTCTCTCTCTCTCTCTCTCTCTCTCTCTCTCTCTCTCTCTCTCTGCCTCTGCCTCTCCCCCGCTTCCTCTTTCTCTCTCTCTCTCTGTCTCAAAATAAATAAACATTAAAAAAATATAAAGCAGTTTAAAGTTATATTCAGTTGCAGTCCATCTCAGCAAAGCACGAATACAGCTATCTAAGCTAATATAGATGGAAAGGAAAAAGAGACTCCTTTTTAAATTGATCATCTAAAATTTCTATCATGAAAAACTTCAAACAGAAAAATAAAAATAATTGTAATTGTATAATGAATTTACAGAACCCATTATCCAGATTAATATAGCTACTAGTATTTTGTTACCTTTGCCTTTTTTTTTTCTTAAATACTTTCAGTTGAATTGTAGCCCTCATGGTATTTTACCCATAAAGACTTCATTGGGCATCTTGAAAAAGGGGCTTTTTGTTATATAATCACCATGTCATTATCACAGCTAACAAAATGATAATTCTTTGATATCATCTAATATAGTCAATATTCAGATTTTCTTTGTCCCCAAAATGTTTTTTTACAGTTGGTTTGTAAGATCTTAAATTTCAGGAAGGCAAAAAAGTAAATGTAACTTTGAAGGTTGATGTAGTAGACAGAGAGACTTAACATACTAAATGTACCATAAATTGCTTTTGTAGCTCAACACGTAGCTTTTTAAACTGAACGTGAAATTGTTTACAGAAAAGTATGGATAGATCATGATTTTATGTAGGTCATTTTAAACCTATCTAACTTGAGTTTTCATGCTTAGACAGAGAATAATACAGCACTTCCTCTCAATATTGTTTTATCTAATAAGAAAACAATGAAAATTTGAACTGTTATGCATTGTTGCATATTAGGGTATAAAATTTTGTAGAAGATACTTAGTTCTCTTGTAGATATTTAGAATTATTAAAGATTAAATTATGAACTATTTTTTGCTGTGGCAGTTAGTATATTACTGTTGCTATCATTTGTGGGTCTTACTTAATCCACCCAGCAACTCTTTGAGGGGCTCCTGTTCCCATTTTCTACATGAGGAAACTGAGACCTCAGACAGAAGTAACTTGCTCAGGGTTAGACAGCTGGTAAGTGCCTGTGGTAGGATTTGAACCCATGTGTGTTTGACTCCAAAGTCCATGCTCCTAGCCACTAAGCTAAAAGGTTAGCTTCTTATTATAGAGAATTTGTAGAAATCAATAAAAAGAACAGTAGCTTTCCCAATAAAGGCACAGAGGACATGAACAGATAATTCACTAAAGAAGAGCTAATAAAATCTATCAAAAAATATGTACCTAGCACAACACATGACACAGTGCTTAATAAATTAGTATATGGTAGTATTTAATAATGTCTGCTTATTGAGTATATAGAAGCACTTCATAATGCTTGCTAAATGGACCTCAACAGTTATCAAAATGAGCTGCTACAATAGTAGCAGTATTTAAGAAAAGTTTAATGTTGTATGTGTATATACTTCTGTATACACTTGTAGAAAGTCTGAACTGGTAAACACCAGGTGGCTTGTATTAGTGATCTCTGGATTTAGAGTTAAGGGTATGTTGGAGGTAGAGACTCTACATTGTTTCTGCTATTTTACAATGACTGTGTGTTATCAGAAAAAAATAATTCCTATAAAAAATGCCCATACCCTTTGAACCTACTAATTCTTTTCTTTGGAATCTATATTAAGAAAAAAATCTCAAAGATAGAGAAAACACTCATGTACAAAAACTTGTCATTTGTTGTAGCAAAAAATTGGAAACACCCTAATGTTCCGCCCTAAAGGAAAGGTTAAGTGGACTATAGAATGTGCAGCTATCAAAATATATTCCCAAAGGGTGCTGTAGTACACAAGAGTCATAGAATGTTAAGGAGAGTATTAAAATATATACAGAATGTATGAGTAAAACTATATTAAATGAAAACATACATTTAAAAGCTTGAAAATAAAATTACCAAGGTGAATATAGTGATTGTGTTTGAGTGGTGAGTTTGGGGGTGATTTTTTTTCTATTTACTTTGTGTTTTAAAATTTTCCTTTCGGGGCGCCTGAGTGGCTCAGTCAGTTGAGCGTCCGACTTCAGCTCAGGTCATGATCTCACGGTTCGTGGGTTCGAGCCCCACTTTGGGCTCTGTGTTAACGGCTCAGAGCCTGGAGCCTGCTTTGGATTCTGTGTCTCCCTCTTTCTCTGCCCCTCCCCTGCTCATGCTGTCTCTTTCTCTCTCTCAAAAATAAACATTTAAAAAACTTTTTAAGATTTCCTTTAATGGCATATGTTTCTTCACTGCTATAAGCATTTAATGATTATGTATTTTCTTTGTTTTTTAAGAAAGCACTTTGTAAGAGTTCATAACAGAAAGTTGGTTCAGGAGAGAAAAGTTTTGGTAATTTGTTAGACAGCAATCGATAACAGATAAAAGGGTGACAAGTAAAAAGGTGAGGTCAACTTCCTGGTCTCTCTGCAGGAAAACCCACCCCTAAGACCAGTACTGTCACCAAGTCGGTAGCAGCATCTTTCGCAGTATCAGCAATGCTCAGGTCTTACCTGTCCCACCTACTCTTCATCCTCTACTCAGTCAGCTAGGCTTTTGTCCTTCCTGGTGATTTTTTATTAACCTGTGTCCCCCCCACCATTCCCAGAATAATTTGGATTGTTGATAGGTATGTGTTTTGATGGTCTCTTCATGATTGTTATTTGAATGTGATTTTTTTAAAAAAAATCACAGTTGGGATTAACTCATCATTCATCATACTGCTAGAGTAAAGAAGGTTCCTTTTCAGAACAATACAGTCCTATTCAAATCTCATCGGACTATAAGGTTCATAGTGGCTAGGACTCTAAGAGGCTCTGGGATATGAGTGAGTGCCAGTGCTAAGGCAGAGGGTTATCTTTATGAATACCCTCACAGTTAGATGGATACAGGTATGAAAAATACGCTCATACCTTGCTACATTTAGACTTTGTTATGCCAGTGAACTGGGTGTTCACAGACATACAGACTCGTAGAGCCTTAGTGGATGGAGCACAGCAGTCAGAGAAGAGAGAATCTGCAAAAGTGTAAAAACAGATGAACAAGATTCTGTGAAGTTCTTCTGTGGCTAGTGTTCATTTTAGCCAGAAGATTCTTTTTTAGGTCTATCAGCCTATGGAGATGAGAACTGCGAATGTGGTCTTTAGGGAAGGAAAAGGCTCTCTAGTATGGTTGTCCAGTGCATGAGGCTCCTTCCCCCTCCCTTCTTGCTCTGATGGAAAATCTGTGAGCAATATGTAACGTAGGCCACAACAAATTCCCTCAAGTGGAAAAAGCCCAGCAGGCACTGAAGGGGAGATGCTTCACAAGAAGAAAATGTGGTCGTCTTGAGATCTTGCATTCCAAGCCAGTTCAGACTAACTGCATTGGGTTGGGAAGAAGCCAGATTATCAGGTGTCAGAAAGATATACTGATGAAGGGATAAAGATTGAAGCCAGCATCATTTCTGGCAGCCTGTCCCTAGGAAAGCAGACAATACAGCATTCCCAGTACCAATTTTACAGAGTCCAGAGGGAGTATGCATAAATGAAGTCTGTAGATAGTACAGAAACTCCATTTCAACAAATAATTTTAACTTACCAGTAGAGTCCTGGGAGCCTCTATAGTAAACCAAATTGAGTGTTAAAGATTCAACCTTTTCCTTTTCCATTGCTCAGTACCCTTAGGGAGATACTGAGGAGCTTCGTGAGCCCCACTGCAGGCGAGAAAGGCTCTGAGGGCTTCCATAACATCATACAAATGTTGACTGATGCTGACTCAGAAGTGATTTCATGAAATCTTAGGGGCAGATTCTGGTTATCTGAGTTGCAGGGAAATGTTCCTCAAGGTCCTCTGAGAGAGATGGTCTCCTGTGGTCGTAGTCCCTGTGCCTGCCAGTGCATACCTAGTGCTCCCTCCTAGCTATTATCACTTCTTCTTATCCACTTTTTTCTGCTTTTTCCTCCCAGCACCCAACAGATGCCTTCTGCCCGTCTTCTAAAATCATCTCAGATGCAGACTCTTTTCAGAACTCTTTTCTGATTCTCCTCGGTCATTTTTATTGTCCTTCCTTTGAAACCTTTTTTTCACAATTCTTATATATTCCACCTTGCATCATAGGTATTGTAATTCATTTGATACTATTAGATTTTTAAGCTTTTCTTTTTTTTTTAAGTTGAGGTATAATTTACATAAAAGAACTCTTTTTGTCTCCCCACCCCAATCTACATATTTTCTCCTACACTGCTTTTCAGTTCAGCAATCTTCACTTCAGCTACATATAAACTTTTTTTTTTTATTTTTTAATATAGGAAATTTACTGTCAAATTGGTTTCCATACAACACCCAGTGCTCATCCCAAAAGGTGCCCTCCTCAATACCCATCACCCACCCTGCCCTCCCTCCCACCCCCATCAACCCTCAGTTTGTTCTCAGTTTTCAAGAGTCTCTTATGCTTTGGCTCTCTCCCACTCTAACCTCTTTTTTTTTTTTTCCTTCCCCTCCCCCATGGGTTTCTGTTACGTTTCTCAGGATCCACAGAAGAGTGAAACCATATGGTATCTGTCTTTCTCTGTATGGCTTATTTCACTTAGCATCACACTCTCCAGTTCCATCCACATTGCTACAAAAGGCCATATTTCATTTTTTCTCATTGCCACGTTGTATTCCATTGTGTATATAAACCACAATTTCTTTATCCATTCATCAGTTGATGGACATTTAGGCTCTTTCCATAATTTGGCTATTGTTGAGAGTGCTGCTATAAACATTGGGGTACAAGTGCCCCTATGCATCAGTACTCCTGTATCCCTTGGATAAATTCCTAGCAATGCTATTGCTGGGTCATAGGGTAGGTCTATTTTTAATTTTCTGAGGAACCTCCACACTGCTTTCCAGAGCGGCTGCACCAATTTGCATTCCCACCAACAGTGCAAGAGGGTTCCCGTTTCTCCACATCCTCTCCAGCACCTATAGTCTCCTGATTTCTTCATTTTGGCCACTCTGACTGGCGTGAGGTGGTATCTGAGTGTGGTTTTGATTTGTATTTCCCTGATAAGGAGCGACGTTGAACATCTTTTCATGTGCCTGTTGGCCATCCGGATGTCTTCTTTAGAGAAGTGTCTATTCATGTTTTCTGCCCATTTCTTCACTGGGTTATTTGTTTTTCGGGTGTGGAGTTTGGTGAGCTCTTTATAGATTTTGGATACTAGCCCTTTGTCCGATATGTC
Organism: Panthera tigris; assembly: GCF_018350195.1. Classification (NCBI taxonomy): domain Eukaryota; kingdom Metazoa; phylum Chordata; class Mammalia; order Carnivora; family Felidae; genus Panthera; species Panthera tigris. Next base: position 123,339,734 of record NC_056662.1, read on the forward strand.
ATTTTGCAAATATCTTTTCCCATTCCGTTGGTTGCCTTTTAGTTTTGTTGGTTGTTTCCTTTGCTGTGCAGAAGCTTTTTATCTTCATAAGGTCCCAGTAATTCACTTTTGCTTTTAATTCCCTTGCCTTTGGGGATGTGCCGAGTAAGAGATTGCTACGGCTGAGGTCAGAGAGGTCTTTTCCTGCTTTCTCCTCTAAGGTTTTGATGGTTTCCTGTCTCACATTCAGGTCCTTTATCCATTTTGAGTTTATTTTTGTGAATGGTGTGAGAAAGTGGTCTAGTTTCAACCTTCTGCATGTTGCTGTCCAGTTCTCCCAGCACCATTTGTTAAAGAGACTGTCTTTTTTCCATTGGATGTTCTTTCCTGCTTTGTCAAAGATGAGTTGGCCATACGTTTGTGGGTCTAGTTCTGGGGTTTCTATTCTATTCCATTGGTCTATGTGTCTGTTTTTATGCCAATACCATGCTGTCTTGATGATGACAGCTTTGTAGTAGAGGCTAAAGTCTGGGATTGTGATGCCTCCTGCTTTGGTCTTCTTCTTCAAAATTACTTTGGCTATTCGGGGCCTTTTGTGGTTCCGTATGAATTTTAGGATTGCTTGTTCTAGTTTCGAGAAGAATGCTGGTGCAATTTTGATTGGGATTGCATTGAATGTGTAGATAGCTTTGGGTAGTATTGACATTTTGACAATATTTATTCTTCCAATCCATGAGCAGGGAATGTCTTTCCATTTCTTTATATCTTCTTCAATTACCTGCATAAGCTTTCTATAGTTTTCAGCATACAGATCTTTTACATCTTTGGTTAGATTTATTCCTAGGTATTTTATGCTTCTTGGTGCAATTGTGAATGGGATCAGTTTCTTCATTTGTCTTTCTGTTGCTTCATTGTTAGTGTATAAGAATGCAACTGATTTCTGTACATTGATTTTGTATCCTGCGACTTTGCTGAATTCATGTATCAGTTCTAGCAGACTTTTGGTGGAGTCTATTGGATTTTCCATGTATAATATCATGTCATCTGCAAAAAGCAAAAGCTTGACTTCATCTTTGCCAATTTTGATGCCTTTGATTTCCTTTTGTTGTCTGATTGCTGATGCTAGAACTTCCAGCACTATATTAAACAACAGCGGTGAGAGTGGGCATCCCTGTCGTGTTCCTGATCTCAGGGAAAAAGCTCTCAGCTTTTCCCCGTTGAGGATGATGTTAGCTGTGGGCTTTTCATAAATGGCTTTTATGATCTTTAAGTATGTTCCTTCTATCCCGACTTTCTCAAGGGTTTTTATTAAGAAAGGGTGCTGGATTTTGTCAAAGGCCTTTTCTGCATCGATTGACAGGATCATATGGTTCTTCTCTTTTTTTTTTGTTAATGTGATGTATCACGTTGATCGATTTGTGAATGTTGAACCAGCCCTGCATCCCAGGAATGAATCCCACTTGATCATGGTGAATAATTCTTTTTATATGCTGTTGAATTCGATTTGCTAGTATCTTATTGAGAATTTTTGCATCCATATTCATCAGAGATATTGGCCTGTAGTTCTCTTTTTTTACTGGGTCTCTGTCTGGTTTAGGAATCAAAGTAATACTGGCTTCATAGAATGAGTCTGGAAGTTTTCCTTCCCTTTCTATTTCTTGGAATAGCTTGAGAAGGATAGGTATTATCTCTGCTTTAAACGTCTGGTAGAACTCCCCTGGGAAGCCATCCGGTCCTGGACTCTTATTTGTTGGGAGATTTTTGATAACCGATTCAATTTCTTTGCTGGTTATGGGTCTGTTCAAGCTTTCTATTTCCTCCTGATTGAGTTTTGGAAGAGTGTGGGTGTTTAGGAATTTGTCCATTTCTTCCAGGTTGTCCAATTTGTTGGCATATAATTTTTCATAGTATTCCCTGATAATTGTTTGTATCTCGGAGGGATTGGTTGTCATAATTCCATTTTCATTCATGATTTTATCTGTTTGGGTCATCTCCCTTTTCTTTTTGAGAAGCCTGGCTAGAGGTTTGTCAATTTTGTTTATTTTTTCAAAAAACCAACTCTTTGATTTGGTTTCGTTGATCTGCTCTACAGATTTTTTAGATTCTATATTGTTTATTTCTGCTCTGATCTTTTTAATTTTTTTTTTTTTTTCAACGTTTTTTTTTTTTTTTTTTTTTTTTTTTTGGCACAGAGAGAGACAGAGCATGAACGGGGGAGGGGCACAGAGAGAGGGAGACACAGAATCGGAAACAGGCTCCAGGCTCTGAGCCATCAGCCCAGAGCCTGACGCGGGGCTCGAACTCACGAACCGCGAGATCGTGACCTGGCTGAAGTCGGACGCTTAGCCGACTGCGCCACCCAGGCGCCCCTGCTCTGATCTTTATTATTTCTCTTCTTCTGCTGGGTTTAGGCTGCCTTTGCTGTTCTGCTTCTATTTCCTTTAGGTGTGCTGTTAGATTTTGTATTTGGGATTTTTCTTGTTTCTTGAGATAGGCCTGGATGGCAATGTATTTTCCTCTCAGGACTGCCTTCGCTGCATCCCAAAGCGTTTGGATTGTTGTATTTTCATTTTCGTTTGTTTCCATATATTTTTTAATTTCTTCTCTAATTGCCTGGTTGACCCACTCATTCGTTAGTAGGGTGTTCTTTAACCTCCATGCTTTTGGAGGTTTTCCAGACTTTTTCCTGTGGTTGATTTCAAGCTTCATAGCATTGTGGTCTGAAAGTATGCATGGTATAATTTCAATTCTTGTAAACTTATGAAGGGCTGTTTTGTGACCCAATATATGATCTATCTTGGAGAATGTTCCATGTGCACTCGAGAAGAAAGTATATTCTGTTGCTTTGGGATGCAGAGTTCTAAATATATCTGTCAAGTCCATCTGATCCAATGTATCATTCAGGGCCCTTGTTTCTTTATTGACCATGTGTCTAGATGATCTATCCATTTCTGTAAGTGGGGTGTTAAAGTCCCCTGCAATGACCACATTCTTATCAATAAGGTTGCTTATGTTTATGAGTAATTGTTTTATATATCTGGGGGCTCCGGTATTTGGCGCATAGACATTTATAATTGTTAGCTCTTCCTGATGGATAGACCCTGTAATTATTATATAATGCCCTTCTTCATCTCTTGTTACAGCCTTTAATTTAAAGTCTAGTTTGTCTGATATAAGTATGGCTACTCCAGCTTTCTTTTGGCTTCCAGTAGCATGATAAATAGTTCTCCATCCCCTCACTCTCAATCTAAAGGTGTCCTCAGATCTAAAATGAGTCTCTTGTAGACAGCAAATAGATGGGTCTTGTTTTTTTATCCATTCTGATACCCTATGTCTTTTGGTTGGCGCATTTAATCCATTTACATTCAGTGTTATTATAGAAAGATACGGGTTTAGAGTCATTGTGATGTCTGTATGTTTTATGCTTGTAGTGATGTCTCTGGTAGTTTGTCTCACAGGATCCCCCTTAGGATCTCTTGTAGGGCTGGTTTCGTGGTGACAAATTCCTTCAGTTTTTGTTTGTTTGGGAAGACCTTTATCTCTCCTTCTATTCTAAATGACAGACTTGCTGGATAAAGGATTCTCGGCTGCATATTTTTTCTGTTTAGCACACTGAAGATACCGTGCCAAGCCTTTCTGGCCTGCCAAGTTTCAAAGGAGAGATCAGTCACGAGTCTTATAGGTCTCCCTTTATATGTGAGGGCACGTTTATCCCTTGCTGCTTTCAGAATTTTCTCTTTATCCTTGTATTTTGCCAGTTTCACTATGATATGTCGTGCAGAAGATCGATTCAAGTTACGTCTGAAGGGAGTTCTCTGTGCCTCTTGGATTTCAATGCCTTTTTCCTTCCCCAGTTCAGGGAAGTTCTCAGCTATAATTTCTTCAAGTACCCCTTCAGCACCTTTCCCTCTCTCTTCCTCCTCTGGGATACCAATTATGCGTATATTATTTCTTTTTAGTGTATCACTCAGTTCTCTAATTTTTCCCTCATACTCCTGGATTTTTTTTATCTTTCTCTCAGCTTCCTCTTTTTCCATAACTTTATCTTCTAGTTCACCTATTCTCTCCTCTGCCTCTTCAATCCGAGCTGTCGTCGTTTCCATTTTGTTTTGCATTTCATTTAAAGCGCTTTTCAGCTCCTCGTGACTGTTCCTTAGTCCCTTGATCTCTGTCGCAAGAGATTCTCTGCTGTCCTCTATACTGTTTTCAAGCCCAGCGATTCATTTTATGACTATTATTCTAAATTCACTTTCTGTTATATTATTTAAATCCTTTTTGATCAGTTCATTAGCTGTTGTTATTTCCTGGAGATTCTTCTGAGGGGAATTCTTCCGTTTGGTCATTTTGGATAGTCCCTGGAGTGGTGAGGACCTGCAGGGCACTTCCCCTGTGCTGTGGTGTATAACTGGAGTTGGTGGGCGGGGCCGCAGTCCGACCTGATGTCTGCCCCAGCCCACCGCTGGGGCCACAGGCAGACTGGTGTGTGCCTTCTCTTCCCCTCTCCTAGGGGCGGGATTCACTGTGGGGTGGCGTGGCCCGTCTGGGCTACTTGCACACTGCCAGGCTTGTGGTGCTGGGGATCTGGTGTATTAGCTGGGGTGGGTAGGCAAGGTGCACAGGGGCAGGAGGGGCAGGCTTAGCTCGCTTCTCCTTAGGTGATCTACTTCAGGAGGGGCCCTGTGGCATCGGGAGGGAGTCAGATCCGCTGCCGGAGGTTTGGCTCCACAGAAGCACAGAGTTCGGTGTTTGCTCGGAGCGAGCAAGTTCCCTGGCAGGAACTGGTTCTCTTTGGGATTTTGGCTGGGGGATGGGCGGGGGAGATGGCGCTGGCGAGCGCCTTTGTTCCCCACCAAACTGAGCTCTGTTGTCCGGGGGCTCAGCAACTCTCCCTCCCTTTGTCCTCCAGCCTTCCCGCTTTCTGAGCAGAGCTGTTAACTTATGACCTCCCAGACGCTAAGTCGCGCTTGCTGTCGGAACACAGTCCGTCCGGCCCCTCCGCTTTTGCCAGCCAGACTCGGGGACTCTGCTTGGCCGGCGAGCCGCCCCTCCGCCCCGGCTCCTTCCCGCCAGTCCGTGGAGCGCACACCACCTCGCCGCCCTTCCTACCCTCTTCCATGGGCCTCTCGTCTGCGCTTGGCTCCGGAGACTCCATTCTGCTAATCCTCTGGCGGTTTTCTGGGTTCTTTAGGCAGGTGTAGGTGGAATCTAAGTGATCAGCAGGACGCACGGTGAGCCCAGCGTCCTCCTACGCCGCCATCTTCCGCCATATAAACTTTTAAACCCAACTTTTGCATTCTCAATTCAGCTATTCTAGTTTTTGCTTATAAAATTTCCATTTTTTAATTTTTGTTGTTACAAAGTCGTAAACTTCTGTTGTGTCTGATAATCTCAGTATCCAAGTCTCATGTTGTTGCATTTCTTTCCTGCTGTCCCCTCTTTGTTTTTGGTCATGTCTCTTGTCCCTCAGTATATTTGTGTAGGAGTCAGAGTTCTCCGGAGAAACAGGACCAGTGGGATATGTGTGCATATAGAAGGGGATTAACTCTAAGGAATTAGCTAACGCAATCCTGGAGGCTGACAAGTCCTAAGAGCTGTAGTCGGTAAACTGGAGACCCAGGAGAAGCAGGTGGTGTATCAGTTCTAGTCCCAGAGCAGGCAAGCTAGAGACCCAGGAAGAGCTCACATCTCAGAGTCCAAAGGCAGAAGAAAAACAATGTCCGGGCTCAGAAAGAGTCCTCAGAAAGAATTCTCTCATACTCAGTCTTTCTGTTTTATTCAGGCCTTCAGCTGACTGGATGAGGCCAACTGACATCAGGGAGGGCAATCTGCTTGACGTGGTCTACTGATTCAAATATTTATCTCATTCAAAACACCCTCACAGATGCACCCAGAATAGTGTTTGACCAAATATCTGATCATCCCATGGCCCAGCCAAGTTGACATGGAAAATGAACCATCATTGCTTAGTAAGCTGTTCTTTTTTTTTTTTTAATTGAATACCTGACGTTCTATGTGAAAAATTGTTACGACAATATGAGGCTTCTAGATTCCTCCATGGAGAATTTCCTTTTGCTTTTGACTAGCAATTATGGTGAGGGATGATCACTTTAATGCCATCTGGAATCAGGCTAAACTAACAATATCTTTGTGAAAGTTGGTCTATTTCCAGTTGGTCACTACTTCTAGGGGGTAGCCCTTTGGTAGTTCCCACTGAAAGGCTAGGGTGCCTTCTCTTTAATGGGCACCAAATGCCCAAATTTAGACCATTGAGCCATATTATATTTCAGCCTCTTGTCCTCTTAGCTACTGCTCACAAATTGGTAAATAAGAAAAGCTGTTTCAACACACCTCTCTTGAGTTTCCTTTTTCTCTAGAATTTTGGCCCTTTCAGTCTCTTCTGCCTTTGATGCTTTCAAAGGCACTTTAAGAAAATACTTTTTCCAGATTTTCTAATTGTTCTTGGCAGGAAGATTGCTCTGCAGTAAGCTAGTCTGCCCTCCCTGCTCCACTGTGACCGGCTGTTGCCTGGCTTTAAGTTCTTCAAGATCTGCTATTGAAAAATATACCATTTTGAGTTTTTGATTCTTTATGTGACTTGTTTTTTCTCTAGGCAATTTTAGGATCTTTACTTTATCCCCATTATTACATTTTATGATGATATTCTTTGGACTGTTTATCCTTTCTAATTTGAAAACTGGCATCCTTATGTACCAAAAACCTCTCCTGTATATTTTTTTTCCTTGTTGTCTCATTATTTACATATTAAACATCCAGAAATGATTCTCTTGATTTATTTTATTTTCCGTTATCAATCTCTTTCTCCTCCCCCCCCCACCCTTGCTTTTTCATTCTATACATTGAGAAATATGGGATATTTTCCCGACTTTTTCTTATAATTTATATAACTAAACTTTTAATTTCAGCCTTCATGCAAATAATTTCTAAGATAGCTTCTTGTTCTTTTTTCCCTTTTTGTAGTGTCCCTTTTATCTTATGGCTCACTCGCTTTCTCTCTGAGGAGAACAAATTTTTGGAGTTTTGTTGCACTTTTTGTACTATCGCGATTCATTCTGGATTCCTTTTCTCATATTTTGTTTATGTTGATCTGTGTAGTATAATTGAAGCTTTGCTCAAATGTCTGACATTCCTTTGTTATCTCTTCATGTTTAAGAATGAAGCACCGAAAATCCTTGGCAGTTTTGTGTGGGAGTGGGCCTTATCAATGAGTCAGCCTCATTGCAGGGTGATTGGACAGGTATCCTGACATTTTTTGTGTGGCATTTGTCAGTGTCACTGTCTGTATGGTGTTTCTCTGAAGCCATTCAGTTTCTCAAAAAAAGTGTCCAAATCTCCCGCCTAAAGGCAGCATCATCAGAGCAAAGCAGCACGAGAGGCTGGTGTTTGCATGCGAGAGTGTCCGCACTCAGTGTTTAAGCTTTCATTTGATCCCTCTTTCCTGTGGGCCCTTTCCTCTGCCTTTCTCTGTGCCTGACCCAGCTCCAAAAGCTCTCTCCTTCAGTTTCTATACAGAATAAACCTGTAGTCCTGAGCTGGCTTGCAGAGGAGGAGTTGCTTGAAGGTATTGGATGAGGCAGTCATTTTGGAAGATTTGCTGCCCGTCAGCCAGACCTGCATTCATTCAGTCAGTGAGGCGCCATGCACTGTCCCTGAGCCCCTGTACTAGACGTGAAGGTACTCGTGAACAAAACAGAAAGGAAGCTCTGTGCTCTCAGAGTTCACAGTCTGCTAAGGGAAAATGGTAATAAACATGAAAGATGCCCAAATTAATATGTTCAATGGTGATACTACCTTGATAAAGAGTAGAGCAAGACCAAGGGGATTGGAAGTGCCATGGCTGGGGATAGAGGGCAGTGGTGGACTGTACTTAATTATTTAATGCTTTGTTTGGAAACAATTTCAAACTTAAAGAAGAGTTGGAAGAATAAGAATAGTACAAAGAACACCATATACACAGGGTGCCTGGGTGGCTCAGTCGGCTAAGCATCTTTGGCTCAGGTCATGATCCCACGGTTCTTGAGTTTGAGCCCCGGGTCAGGCTTTGTGCTGACAGCTCAGAGCCTGGAGCCTGCTTCAGATTCTGTGTCTCCCCCTCTCTCTGCCCCTCCCCTGCACATTCTCTCTCCCTTTCTCTCAAAATAAATAAATAAGCTTAAAAAAAATACCATATACACTTTATCTACATTTACAGTTAACATTTTACCTCATTTGCTTTACTACTTGTTCTCCCTCTCCCCACCCTCTCACACTCCATCTGTCTCTGTGTCTGTGTTCTCTCATGTATCTAGTGTAGGGGTGTATATATACTGTATATATGTATGTGTGTATATATATATATATATATATATATATATATATATACACACACACACAGTATATATACTGACTATATTTATATGTGTGTATACACGCTCAGATATATAGAGAATATTAGTTGCTGGCTAAAATTTAAGCTGATAACAAAGTCCAATAAAACCTTGGTTTGTGAGCATAATTCATCCTGGAAACATGCTTGTAATCCAAAGCACTCATATATCAAAGCAAATTTCAAGAACCATCGGCTCAGTTGTGATCACATGACATTCGGTGTCACGTATTACTCGTATTGCAAGACCTCGCTCATTTATCAAGTTAGATAATTTGTTAGAAATCTTTGCTCATCTTGTGGAACACTTGCAAATCAAGTTACTCCCAATCCAAGGTTTTACTGTACGTAATTCCCATGTCCATCACATAGCATTTTCAGATACCATGGAACATTTTCAATTGATAAATTAGTGACCTATTGCGTGTGTATGCCAAATACTCTTAAGAGCAGAGATGTTTACAGGCTGTCAGGAATGCGTCCACCCCCGTTACAGGAAGGTAAGGAAGGGCCTTCCCCAAGGCACTTGTCCCCTCTCTGGGCTCCATAGAAGCTAAGGTCTCAGGAATGCAGTGAGGCATGTGGGAGGACTTGGAAACTACCTCAGGTGTTTGCTGAGCCTAGGAGACAGCCAAGAGGGATACTACCGTAAGGAGCCTGCTGTATCTGTGTGTCAGTGGGAGCAGGAACACCCCCTTCAGAGACCTATGAGGAAGAAGATATGTTAAGATACATCTTTGATACATCTATTTTTTCCTGATCTGAAAGAGGATAGATCCTTACCTGTTTCATTACCAAAGCTGGTAATGGGGGGCGTATGCATGAACTTCAGTTATTTGGGCCAAATAACTTGTTTTCCCAAGTTTTCATTTCTGCCTCCTAGAGTCTTAGCTTCCCTATTGGATGTGCTTGTCGCCACATAAAATGAATCTTGAGAGCCGTACTGTGAGCCTTCCTTTTGACTTCTGAGAAGCTAGGAGTGTTTACTGGGACAGCTTCTGAGCAGAAATCCCTTGTTGTGTGCTGCTTTGGCATGCACCCAGAGTGTGCTTCTGGCCGTGGGCTTCTCCGTTGTTAGGCTCTCGTTGGTCTGGAAACCTGTAGTGGATACCTTCGCTCATCTTAGTTCAGGTTAGTAAATGGCATTTTAGTATATGAAACTGAAGTGTACATGTTTCCCAGTGTCTTTCAGCAAAGTTAAATGGGGAGGGGTCTTTTGTACAGGTTTCCCTGAATTACCCTGAGCAAAGTCGTCAGCACTTTGCTCATGTACGTACTCAGTGAATATTTGTCAGCTTCTCTTTCCAAAGCCCCTTTCAAAGGTTTCTAGGCCATGATGAATCAGAGGTTTCTGGTGCCCATTGTATGGTTCTCTTGTACTCTTTCTTTCCCATAGCATACTACCCATCCTGCATTATTATAAATGTCTCTCTGCTTAGACTTAAGTTCTCTGAAAGCAGAGACTCTCTGTCTTATTCACCATTGAGTCTCCAGCACTCACCGTAGCATTGGCATATGGTAGGTGCCAATTTATCCTCAGTGAATGAATGAATCAATCAATCAATCAAAAAACAAGCAATAGGCCTAATTAATGACCCTTCCTTCTCAGTTATTCTTGGCTTAAGCTTTTAAAGACTGGAGTTTTTAATTTTGGAAAGTCCCAACCCCACTGCTGAACAATTGGAATTTTTTGTTTCCTGACCCACATAGGCTACTCCAGCTCCAAGTTTAGGGAATTGCCAAGTAGCAGGTTTTAGGTCAGTAAAACCATCCTTTTAGATTCTGTGTCACTTTGCCATTGGAAACCAAGAAAGAGCTGAAATTGCCAAAAGCCCGTGGTAGTCACATAGACATGAGGATGGGTCTGCTGTCGTCACCATTCGCTGCATTCTGAGGCTACCCGGAGGACGCAGTTCAGTTCAGAACAACAGATGCTGTGTCATGGAGTGCTGTACTGCAAGGGTCTGTGAGCATCGTTATTTTCTATTTGAGTGCTTTGTGATTCTGAATCTGAAAGACTCAAAAGAAAGTGAATTCCGAGAGAGATTAAGCTGAATAGAAGAGAGAGTTTTTGCATTCAAAATAAATATGAAGTGTATAAAATGACAAAAGCTTGTGAAGAATGGGCTATGGGAAGATTTTGAACCCATGTTTTAAACATTTAAGTGTAATCATAAGATATAAGTATACCTGCAAATATGCAAGCATTCCTTGTAATTAGCATCATTGACATGTAGATTAAATGCATGGAATGGCTTTTTTTTTTTTTTTTTACATTCAGGTCGTTAAATTGTAGAAAAATCCCTTTCCCAGAAAGTCATGACTATAATTCAAATGCATGGAAAATGGTAAAAGTAGTCATTTTCTCGAACGCCAATTTTTTCTTAAGCAAAACATGTTGAAGCGGCATAATTTTTTTCAGTAATCAATAGTTGAAGGATCCCATGTTCTATTTCGTAAGACATAGGGTTAGTTATTTCTGAAGCTGAATGGTTCAAAACACTTGTAAATATTGGCATGCCTCTAACAATAATGATAGTGACTGGCTCAAACATAGGAAATTGTGTCACCAGATAATATTGATTGCTAAGAAGTTATTTTGTATGCAAGTATATAGTGTATATAGTCATTAATGGCATGGGCTCTAAAGTTATGCTTGACTGCATACCTCATCTTTGTCGGTAAACCTCCATTTTCTCATCTATGGAATGAAGACAGTTGTTTGATAAGTTTGTTACAGGTATTAAATGAGATAATGTACACAGGGTGCATTAGCATAGTTCCTAGGAAGTAGTAAGCTAACACTACCACTGCTATTGTAAGCACTTTCTTACTGTGGGGCATATTCCTATCTTACTCATGTATGAAATTGTTAAGCAAAATATAATATCTCAAAAAGCAAGCACTTGATCATTAGAATAGAATGGCATCTGCAGTTTATAAACTGCATATGTGTGATTAAATAAGCTGAATAGTCTTATCCTCAGGAGAGGAAAACATGGCCTTATGGAAAGAGAGAGAAACAGGTTTAAACTAGGATTATTTCTAGGTCTGTGATTTGATCCTAGCAACTTTATCTTTGAAGGCTGTGTGGTTTTATCGTGCATGTTTCCTAACATGTCTTAACAATGTTGGCAATCATATAGAAGGAAAAACTGTGTGCCATCCATTCTTGTTTTTAACATGTGCAGTGGAGAAGCACCCTGACATTACGACAGAAGGTGGGCTCAGCTAATAAACAAATAGGGAGAGTTGCAGTGATGCTGTTCTTTTGACCATGTTAAAGGAGCATGGGCTTCATTTAGTCCTATCATAGAGGCATCCTTGCTGCACCCTAGAAGAATGGATGCATCTGTAGTACATTATCTGAACAGTAAAATTTATTGATGGTTTTTTTTGGATTTTACTCTTTGTTTAAGAAAAAAATACCCATTTATGGGGCGCCTGGGTGGCTTGGTCGGTTAAGCGTCCGACTTCGGCTCAGGTCATGATCTCACGGTCTATGAGTTCGAGCCCCGCGTCGGGCTCTGTGCTGACAGCTCAGAGCCTGGAGCCTGTTTCAGATTCTGTGTCTCCCTCTCTCTCTGACCCTCCCCCGTTCATGCTCTGTCTCTCTCTGTCTCAAAAATAAATAAACATTAAAAAAAAATTTTTAAAAAAAAGAAAAAAATACCCATTTAATAAAACAGATTGCATACAACCCACACCTGAACATCATGCATCTTACCTTATGGCTATAGTTCAAATTGTTCCTAACTTCCTTTCTGTAAAGTAATTAATAATAATAATAAATTCAGGAAAAATTAACATCAAAATACTATATCTAATCCCCCAAAATGTACCTCTATAAAAAGTCCCAATGTGTATATTTACTTTCCTGTACTAGTCAAGAAAACATGGTTGTGCTTCATCATCAAAGTTGACTCTGGTAGATTTCAAGAGAATGTGAAATATATGAAAATGTTTCCTTAGAGGAGAATGAATTGGCCAGCCTAGAAGTTCTTTCTTTAATGAGACAGTAACATAAGAAAATGTTTTGTCATGTACACAGATTTGGAAACCTTCTCTGCACAGCTGTGTTATAAAATTGGGTACACTTTCTTGACCTTGGTGATTTTTTTGCCAATGGGTTTCTATATGAATAAAAGAAATTTTTATTACTGTGGCTTATCCTATCAAATTTGGGCTATAAATTTCATTGAAGTTACTATTATGGTATCTAAGGAAAGTATAAGTTTCACCCAACAGGTAATAACTGTTGTTCTCCAAAGGCAAAAGAGGAAAACCAGTCTCATCAACTAAGTATTAGTTGTGATAAACAATCTTTGGTCTTCTTATAGTTTTGAGAGGCAATGATGCATTCAGAGTATATATTAGAACTTCCTTATTGTTTCGGTACATTCCCATGATTTCAGAGTGCACTTTAATTCTCATTTTGTTATTGATATAAATCAACCACATGTAACCCTGTAGTTGCTCGTGTATTTTTAGAGTTTCCCTTGCATGCAGTTTTGTTTAACATGGGTCACAGTAATGGATCATTTATACAAAGTAACGGATTGCTTCCTCTTTCTGCCAGCTGATTTGATCAGTCCGAAGTTCCTTTATATTGTGGGTTACATAACTAGTATGGAATCTGTATGGTATATTTTTTAGTAGGACAGTAACTGTATTAACCATTTATATTCTCTAAATCTTTTAAGGACATTTTAATAATCACAAGGAAGCCATTGTTTTGAAGTGAATAAACTTGAAACTAAAATGAGCAATGAGTTATAATAAAGAACTAAACTACCAGACTTCTTAGAAAACAGATCATTTTCAGGGCACTTGGGTGGCTCAGTCGGTTAAGCATCCATCTTTGGCTCATATCATGATCTTGCAGTTCGTGGGTTCAAGCCCCGCATTGGGCTCTGTGCTGACAGCTCAGTCTAGAGCCTGCTTTGGATTCTGTGTCTCCCTCTCTCTCTGCTGCTCCCCTCCTTGTGCTCTCTCTCTCTCTCTCAAAAATAAATAAACATTAAAAAAAAACAGATAATTTTCATTAGGTAATTGTTCTTGTTTAACTGTGGATTGGCCAGGCGGGGAAAAAAAAACAAAAACATTTCTTTCTAGCTTTCCCATTTAACATATTTTTCTGCTTTGACAAACAGAGTACGATAGAACATAATAGTTTTACTTTCCTAATGAAGAATTGTAGTGCCTAAAGGTCCTAGTTCTGCATATATTCCTTCATCATCCATGGTGCTATTCTATAAATGGCAGAAGGTTTAGGGATTAGGATTAAAGGTAGTGATCTCACATTATTCCCTGGAATTATTTTTTTAACCAAATCCCTGATAGTGGTTGGTTTGGTTATTTACTAATATAGTGTTAAAGTTGCCCAGATGAGGAAATAAGACTGAGAGCTGAACAGTTAAAGTCCAGTTAGTGGAGGGAGACTGCATTATCTAGTGACATCTCCAGGTATCATTTATAGGGCATAGTTGAGGAACCTGAAAATAAACAAAATCGCCTTTGTGTTTTCTGAATTAAAAGCCCAAAGAGCATATGAGCCCAAATGCATAGAATGTCTCATTTAAAGCTTGCTAAATCCCAACCAGCTGGTTTCAAAGAAGAGAGAGAAATTGGAAATCCTTGTTGTCTGCAGGTGCAAATCTATCTGACGTCTCATTGTAGTATAATGTTCCATTGTATGGGTGCACCACAATATGTGGGGCCACTCCTCATTATGAACTCTCATCTCCAGCCCTTTGCTGTTCCAAATAATTCTTTTTTCCAGTTTTCCCTACTGCATTTAATGAACAACTCCTTTTTTTCTCCACCGATGCCTTTATGCTAAATTTAATTCCCACATGTATTTCAGGTTTGTTTTGAGACTCCTTTTTGTTCCACTGAATTATGTGATCCTTTTCTGATACCATACAGTTTTAACTGTTGTAGCTTCATAATCTGCCTAATATTTAGGAGAGCTAATCTCTTTTCTTTTTCAGAATTCCTAGATGGTTAATGCATTTCATTTTCCAAATTAACATTAATATAATTCATTAAACTTCAAAATAACAACCATGTTTTAGTATTTTAATTGGGACTGAAATGAATTAATAAATTAACTTGGTGGAAGAATTTGTATCTCTTTTGCAACAGAAGAACAAAGAAATGCCCCTTTGTGTATAAAAATTTTTTTTAGATAAGCACTACATTTTTTCTTACATTTGTACTTAGCTATTATTTTTATACATGAGATTTTTAAAAATATTTTAAACAAGTCATATGGTAATTTTGCCTTTCCAATATTTAGAACTCATTTTTTTATCTTGTCTGATTTCATTGATTTAGTACCTTTGAGATAATATTAAACACCAGAGTAATTCTATTAAAATGGAAGTCAGACATACCACCTCTGTTTCCAAAACCCTCCAAAGGCTCCTCGGCTACCCAGAGTAAAACTCAAAGTCCTATTAGACCCTCATCCTCTGTCCCCTTGCCGCCCCTGTGATTACAACGTGAAATGCCCTCCTTTTACACACCCCACCCCAGTGACACTGTACTCCTTGCTTTTGCTCAACACAACAAATTAGGTTCTGTCTTATGGCCTTTGCACTTGACTTGCTCCTCCCTCTCCCAGAAAAACTTTTTTTCCAAATATTTCCCAGCTTACTCCATGACTGACTTTGCTCAAACGTCACTTTTCACTCAACACCCTGTTTAAGGGTATACTGTCACTTCCACCAAGTCCTAGTCTTCTTTCATTATTTTATTTCTTCCCTATGCCACCGTGGACATTTTACTAACATATGCATTTTTCTTATTATATTATTATTCATCTTCATTCCTTAAATTGTCATATAATTACTTTAGAATTGTTAATCATTTTTGTGATTTACTGACATATATTCTTTATTCATTTTTTGTATCACTCAATTATTTAATACTTACTATCAATTATATTTTTATTATTTGTATCTTTCTCATGCAAAAAAAATAGTAAGAAAGAAGAAAAAAATAAGGTGAGGATATACAAAAAATGAAAAGCAACAACGTAGGATTTTAGGTTTATATTTTAGATGTAGCCTCAAAATACTAGGAATTATTTAAATAAAAATGCAGTAAATGTATTAAGCATATTAGGTAAAAGACAAAGATTTTCAGGTTAGATAGAGAAAAATAATCCAAATATATTCTCTAAATATAAGGTCATAGAAAGGTAGAAAGTAAAAGAGTAGGAAAAGTTATATCTTGAAAATTCTAACCAAAAGAAAGCTGGTGTAGCTATGTTAATATTAAAATAACCCCTAAGAGAGAAGCATTAACAGAAGTGAAGATAGTTCCTTCATAATTGTAAAGGTTTACTCTATCAGGCACTAATAGTATCAGTAATGAAAGGAGTGATATTGCTACTGACTGTCCAGAGATTGAAGTATAATTGCAGGATATTATAAATAATTTTATGCTAATAATTTTTGAAGTTTAAATGAAATAGACAAACCTGTAGGAAAAGTTAACATCAAACAGATTCAAGAAGAATTTTTAAAAAGCCTGAATGGTCCTAAGACATTAAAGAAATTGAATCCATCAATAGGCAAAGCTTTTTGTTTTGTTTTTTAGTAGGCACAACTTTCTAAAAATAAACTCTAGGCTTCACTGGTGAGTTCTATCAAATATTCGGAGAATAAATCATTATTATTTTATGAAATCCTCTAGACCATGGAAGAGGACACCATACTCTCCAACTCAATTTCTTCAAACTAGCAAACCCTTTACATCCAAACCTGGAAAAAAATAATATAAGAAAAGAAAGTTATAGACCAGGCTCACTTATCAACACACAGAAGTCCTACACAAAGTACTAGGAGACCATGTAAAAAAGATGTATCATGACCCTGGTGGGTTTATCCCAAGAATAAAAAGTTAGTTTCACATTAGAAAATCAATTGATGGTTTACCACATTAATAAATGAAAGGAGAAAAGTCATATGACCATCCAATAGGTACAAAAAAGGTAATTGATAAAATTCAACATTCATTTATGATTTTAAAAAGCAATTAACAAACTAGGAATAGAGGAAATGTTTTTAATCCAACAAAGTATATCTCTAGAAAACCTTCAGTACACATAATGCTTCTTAGTGATTATATTGGGAAAAAGTTTTTTTTGTTTGGAAACAAGAATTATTTCTGTCAGCATTGTATTAAGGTTTTGGTTAACGCAGGTAATATAAGAGAAAAAAGATAAAAATATTTGAAAGGAAGAAACAACACTGTCATTATTTGTGGATAATATGAGTGTGTGCTTAGAAAATTCAGAAGAATCTGCAGACAAGTTATTAGAACCAATAAGGGACTTTAAAGTTTGCTGGACAGAAAATCAACATGTAAATATTATTTATATCATATATATAAGCAACAACCACTTAGAAAATGAATTTTTTTAAATATCCTATTTACAATAGCATAAAAATATAAGTACCTAATACTCTGACAAAGTTGTGCAAGATGACTATATGTAAAATGTCTAAAACATTTTCAGAGACACATAAAAGGAGAACTATCCCATGTTCATGGGTTGGAAAGCTCAGTATTGTAAAGATATTACTTCTCCTCAATTTATAAATTGAATACAATCAGAATCTCAATGAGATGTTCGTGGAACCTGAATAGGCAGCTCCAAAATGTGTATGGAACTGCAGAGAGCCAAAAATACCCAAGGCATTTTTGAAGAACAACAAGGTGGGGTTTAACTTCTTCTACCAAATATCAAGATATTGTGAAGGTTTTAGTAGATAAGACATTGTGCTATTGGCCCAGAGTTAGATTAGTAGGCCAGGTCAGAGAGCCCTGAAAAGGACCCATTCACATCTACACAGGATTCACAACAGGAGTGTCGCTGCAGAAAAGCGGGGAAGGGGCAGCCTTTTCAGTTAATAATGCTGGGACAATCGAGTTTCCATATGGAAAGAAATTAAATTAGACCCATATTTCACAGCACACATGACAATCAGTTTCAGGTAGATTATGAACCTAAATGTGGATGACTAGACCACAGAGTTTTTGGAGAAGCTATTAAAGAATGCTGGCTGCTGGGGAGCCTGCCGTGACTGAGGACTGTAGCCAGCCTGGCTTTCTCAGCATGGCGTGTTCCTATAGCTCCTGGTGAGACTGGCCAACGAGAGGCCAGCTGAAGCCAAGAAGTCAGTTCCTTCATCTTTCCCTTTGTGGCCACCGCAGCTGCTGACACACCTGCTTGCAGCCTCGAGGGAGAAGACTTCCTGTGGTTGGGGCAAGTAGCTCCTTCATGATCCTTCAGCTGGGAGGCCTCAGCAGGGCAGTGAGAAACCTGCCTCTCCCAGCACCAAAGATTGCTTTGCATAAATCCACTCTGTTAGAATTTCTCGAGTCTGGTTAAGTCCAATAGAACATTGGTAGCACTTAACAGGAATAAAAGGACTCATGATGTTAGAACTACCCAAAAGAGAGGGAAAAGACTTCTGAGTTTGCATGTGTAAAATCGATGGCTAATTGTAACACCACTCCAGTCGCTGAGAGAGCTCATCATTTCTACTCTTGGACTCTTAAAGCATGCTGCTTGCTACCCAAGCGAAGTGTCAGATCCCCGATTTAAACTTCTAGTGTTCAACAAAATACTAACAATGTACTTTCTGTGTCAGTTCTAGACACCCCCTAAAGAACATGTACTTTGAGAAACAGAGGAGGAAAGTCTAATAGTTAATGCCATGCTGTGTAAGTGTTCTTGTTGATCCACATCTTTAATACTTGGTGTTGTTAGACTTCTTTAATTTTGCCAGTCTGAGGGTATATTCCATATCTCTAAGAGAGACAGCAGTCACACTTGACTTTGAGCCTCTGGCCACGGTCCTGAAGGATGTCTTTGGGCAGAAAGGCAAAGGTGAAGTAGCGACATACAACTGTTCACCGAATACAAGAACAGGGAGGTCTGTTCAAGGGCTTGGAGATGTTGGAAAGCTATTGGATTCTTTACAGGTGCCTCCTGCAACAGAAGAGGCCTCATGCTGGCGCTTTCACACCCTGCTTACCCTGGTCTTCACCCCATGGTGGTTACTGCTGAATCAGGAAGGCTGTAGCCCAGTGGGAGGAGGGCTAAGTGGCAGGGGGAGGAAGAAGACCAAGTGTCAGAAAAGTCCTGGGATTCTAGAGCTGATCTCATTCCTGTCTGTGTTTGAATACACGGAGTTGGAGTTCACACTGAAAATGGCATCCAGGGAGGATTCTTTTAGCTGACTTTTCTCGGTTAGTCAGACTTCACAGAGATCCCATAACCTTTATGTGAATCTTTGTATATAATCTTTGTATAAACCCATTGCAGTACAGGCAGCTGGCTCTGACTGGAGGATTCTGGATCATCTCTGACGTTTTGGAGCCCAGATCATCTACATCACAAGTCCCCATGAGTGCCTTTATTAAATACACACAATCCATTTAGCTTCTTTTCTGCTTTGTACTTAAGAAGATGCTAAGGTGGCAGAAATTCCCAAATTCTAGCTGAGACCCTGCATTCATTCCAAATGCCTGTTGAGCATTTGCATGTATTGTTGCCAATGCAGCATTTAAAAAATCATCTGAAAAGACTGTGGCTCCCTGCTCCCAAAGAATGTCTTTTATTCACCACCAAGGCCACAAGGAATAGTACATTCTTATTTATGTGACAGAGGAGAAGACATAGTAGAGGTAAATTATTATGAGCAAAAAAGAAATATCTCAGCTACTGTTGAGAGAAAAGGAAAAGACTATAGGAAATGGCTGAGCACTCAGCTGACAGATATGACCAAGGAAAAACAAGAACGATGATTAGAAAGAAAAGAGTCCTCCATGGTTGCACCTTCAAATCCCTGTTCTTGGGGCACCTGGCTGGCTCAGTCAGTTAAGCTCCTGACTCTTGATTTCAGCTCAGGTCATGCTCTCACAGTTTGTTAGATCCAGCCCCGTGTTGGGCTCTGCGCTTACAGCCTGGAGCCTGCTTGGGATTCTCTCTCTCTCCCTCTGGAGCTCTCTCTTCCTCTCTCTCTTTCTCTCTCTCTGTCCCTCTCTCTTTTAAAATAAATAAACCTTTTTTAAAAAAATCCCTATTCTCTATTAGTAAGAGAGACACTAATAGACCATATATTAGTTCAAATTAAAGATCAACTTGAGCATTTGGTTAATGTCACCCAATGTTGCTATGGAAAAGGACTGTCAATGGTAGAGAATGAAAAAGACTCCACAAAAACCCACCTTTACTGTCAGCCCCTACCAGGAAAAGTGCATTCAGTTCATCCAGAAGGAGGAATGTAAATACAAAAGGGAAATGGCGAGTTACTGATACCTGAAATCAAAGGAACACACCCACAGCTGTAGTTGAACACAACCAGAGGCTTAAACATACATTGTAGAACAGCTCAGAGGTAGCATTACCTAATTTCTAAAAAAAGCATTTTGAATGAAAAAAGTAGTATCTGCATGATATGAGGTTGGACAAGAATTTTTTGAACTAGGCATAAAGAGAGGCACCTGAGTAGCTCATTCGGCTGAGCATCCAACTCTGATTTCGGCTCACGTCATGATCCCAGGGTTGTGGGATGGAGCCCCACATTAGGCTCTGTGCTGAGTGCAGAGCCTGCTTGAGATTCTCTCTTTCTCCCTCTCCCTCTCCCTCTCCCCTGCTCACTCACTGCCTCTCTCAAATACAATTTTTTTTTAAATTTTTTAAAAAAGAACTAAGCACCAAAAACAGTAAGTATAAAAGACTTAAATTCAACTGCATCAAACTTAAGAAATTAGGTCCATTGAGAAAAAAATAAGAGATGAACAGGCAAGCCAAGGACTGCAATGTGACAAAGGACTAGAATGTAGAATTAAAAAACAAAAACAAAACACACGCAAAAACACCTACAAATCAAGAAGAGAAAATGGCAGACAGCCTAATAGAAAAGGGTGCAAGAGACTTGAATAAGCACTTCAGGAGATATAGACAATGTCCAGTAAACACATAAAAGCTGTTCAACCTTACTGGTCATCAGAGAAAAAAAGGTCATAGTGAAAATATGTCAGGGTAGTTGAAATTACAAAGTTTGCCAGTACCAAATGTAGTGTGGATTTGTAACAATATGAACTCTCATGTCTGTTGGCATGAAAATCATTTGGAATCATCTACTAAAGCTGAACTTATGCATACCATATGACATAGAAGTTGTACTTTGTCATCAACAGAAATAACATACATACATGCATCAAAAGACACATATAAAAATGTTCCTAGCAGCATGTTTGTAATACCTCTGCACTGAAAACAACCCAGATATCTATCAGATAAAATAAATAGCAATATGTTTATGCAGTGGAAAACTATATAGCAAAGCTAATAAGCTATTGCTGCATATATCAACATGAATGAATCTTACAAACAGTGTTGAGAGAAGTAAAACACAAAAACATACTACATGATTGTATTTATGTAAAGTTCATTAACACACAAAATTAAACTATAGTGTTAAGAAATATGTATTAGTCTGCTCAAACTGCCATAAGAAAATACTGTAGACCAGGTGGCTTAAACAACTGACATTTATTTTCTCGCAGTTCTGCTGGCTGGAAATCCAAGATCAGCCTGCCAGCATGGACAGTTTCTGGTGAGACGTCCTGGCTGGTAGATAGCCACCTTCTCCTTGTGTGTTCAGCAGACCTCTTCTTTGAGTGTGCCTGGGAAGAGAGAATGAGCTCTCTGGTCAGTCTCCTTATAAGGATACTAATCCTATCTATCAGAGCCGCACCCTGTGACCTCATTTAACCTTAATTACCTATCTCTACATATAATCACAGTGGGAGTTAGGGCTTCAACTTATGAATTTGGGAGAGACACTTCAGTCTATAACAGGACAATAAGTATTAATGTAAAGCAAAATAAGGAAGTGATTATAGTATTAAGGAATGATAAGTATTGATATAAAGCAAAGTAAGGAAGTCAGGATAGAAGTAACCTAAGATGTGAGGAGAGGTAGGAGTTGGGATTAGAAGATGTCATGCTGTCAGTGTTTTGCTTCTGGAGCCACATAGCTGTTCATTTTATACATTATTTATTAAATTGCATATTCATATTTTATATGCTTTTCTGTATGTATCTTATATTTAGCTGAAACTTTTTTTTAAAAAAAGTAAAACTATTGTGTCCATTCTCGTTTCCTGTTCTACACTCTGTTAATACTGGTGATCTATTTCATTTATATTACTGTATTGTTAATAGGGACTGTGCTTAACTATTTGCCTTTTCTGATCCCCCATAGAAATTATTTTCATTAATTTTTAAAATATTGGTAGTACGTAATGGTAAATGTAAAATGTTTTAGCAATGCTCCTTTCTTGTGGAGTATTATTAAAATGTATTTCTTGACATCCTGATGAATTCAGTTGAATTATATTTTTGTCCTTAAACATTCTCCTGTGTATGTAGAGATTTCTAGCTTTGCTTGTTTCTAGCCTGCACTTTATTAAGGTTAAATCATTTGTTAGAAATGTATTTGGTCCTGTTAAAGATTATCTTTTATCGGTAACAGTAAGGAATAGAGGAGTGTTTCAAAAAGTGAACTATCCCCAAATATAATCAGTAAAAGAAATGCTGACTAGACACATAATTTTTTTTTTAAGTTTATTTATTTTGGGGTGGCTGGGTGGCTCAGTTGACTGAGTGTCCTAACTTCAGCTCAGGTCATGATCTCACTGTTTGTGGGTTCGGGCACCATGTTGGACTCTGTGCTGACAGACGTGGAGCCTGAACCCTGCTTCAGATCCTATGTCTCCCTCTCTCTCTCTGCCCCTCCCCTGCTCATGCTTTTGCTCTCAAAAATAAATAAATATTTTAAAAAAAAAATAAAGTGTATTTATTTATTTATTTTGAGAGAGTGAGCAGGAGAGGGGCAGAAAGAGGGAGGGAGGGAGGGAGGGAGGGAGGGAGAGAGAGAGAGAGAGAGAGAGAGAGAGAGAAGCCCAAGCATGCTCCACACTGTTAGCTCAGAGGCTAATGCAGGGCTCAAACTCATGAACCATGAATTCACAACTTGAGCCAAAGTCAGATGCTTAACCCACTGAGCCACCCAGGTGCCCTTAGAAACAGAGTTCTTTAGGGGCACCTGGGTGTCTCAGTCGGTTAAGCATCCAACTCCAGCTCAGGTCACGATCTCATGGTTTGTGAGTCCAAGCCCAACATCAGGCTCTGTGCTGACAGCTCGGAGCCTGGAGCCTGCTTCAGGTTCTGTGTCTCCCTCTCTCTCTGCTCCTCCCCCATTCGCACATTCTCTCTCTCTCTCTCTCTCTCTCTCTGTCAAAAATAAAAAAACATTAAAAAATTTTAAAAATAAAAGAAACAGTTCATTATGTAGCTCTACTTTCTTCTGTTATCATTAGTCAGTCGAGGTGGTATAACAAATGGTATATGAATTCCTAATTTCGGCAATCCTTCAAAGGGATTGTGAATTGCTGTCACAATCAGGAAGTTATCTAGGAATCTGATTTGCTCCTCGCCCTGAAAATTAACCCCAATAACTCAAGGGACATCCTTCTATGCTCCCCAGATTGTTTGTGCACTGAGAAGACAGCATATGGTGATTCTTCTCATTTAGAACAGATCTTCAGTCATATTCTGAAACCCAGTCATTTGTCAGTACTATACAAAAGAAACAGTAAAACAGCGGGTTATCCCTTAAGAAACTTCTCATCAAAGTATGTTTTTTATTGTAGATAATTCGCTCCTTTCTGCTTTTTCCAACAATCGAGCGACTATCTGAGTCACCAAACGGCAGGATCGCCACTCCACTTCTGTGCTGGCTTCGATATGCTCTCTATGTTTTTGGCTACCTTTTACTTAAACCATGGCCTGAGAAAATCAGGTCCCTGATAACAAGAATTGGCCTTCAAATGATGAACGTGCAGTACGAATTTTCGGTCCTGAATATATTGGAACCATTCTGCCTTGGTAAGCACATTTTAAAAGGTTTATGTTTATTCTTGTATCAGAAAGTAGTAAGAGAACAACCTCAGACAGTCCATGAATATCGAGCCCCAAAGCTTAAAAACAGACATAAAATAAAAATAGAAATAGAAGCTTTAATTTTAATTTCATCAAGCTTTCATTGTAAACCTTACCCTTCTGATTCTCCCCTCTTGCTGCCAGATGGTGGGAAGGAATATTTGCAGGAGTCTAGCGTGTGCCCTGTTAGTCCGGTGTGAGAAATTAACAGAAACCAGCCAAGGAAACCAGGCCAAATATTCCCATAGAGGGAACAGGCTATGCTTTTATTTTTCCTCTTTAAATGTTTTTGGAGGAGTTTAAATGATAAAAGTAATAAATAATAGTCATGGTAATACAACACTGGGTATTGTGCTGAGTATATTTTCTGAATGTGCCAGGGAACATTTGCTACTTTATCTTTTGCCTTCAACCTTTGTTTTTAAATGTAATCTACCTTTGTAGGTTAATACTAATTCATAGAATGCTTATAAATTATTTTCATAATAATATAATCCTTTTTAATCTATACCTCAAGAGGTTATTGCAGAATTAAATATGATAATATATGCAATGTGTCTATATAAGATTTTATTTATAATAAGCCTCCAACGAATGATATAACAACAGTTGCAGCAGCAGCAGCTAATGGCACCGTTCTAAGCTTTTATTTGTAGTTCTCAAAACTAATCAGGTTTGGGTATTTTACTGTCCCTGTTTTACAGATGAAGATACTGAGGTACAGAGAAGTTACATGATTGGCACAGTCACACAACTAGTGGGTAGTGTTTAAACTTTGACTGTCTACCACTGTGCTAAGCTTCCTTTTACCATAGTTGCTACTATTGTCTTTCTGCCCCAGTTAATCATAATGGCAAGACTCCTGAAGAAAGTTTACCGTGTTCACCTGTGTTAAGAGCACCACACAGTCATGTACATAATGAATCCAGGAACAAGTCACAGCCCTGTTGTACAGCTACAGATTGATTATACAAGGTTATTTTTCCAAATATGTAGCAAGAAGCAATCATTACAAGTACAAGTTCAATATATTTTCTGTATTTTTATGGATTTTTGTCTGCTCCATACTTTCCCCAATGTCCATTCTTTATTACAGCCTTAGCATAGCAATGGAAGAAGATGAGATAGGAAGAAAGGAAGCAAAAATAAGGACAGTTATAAAAATCACCAAAGATTGAAGTTGGAGAAGTCCCTTAAAGAAGGATAAGGTCCAGCCCTTTATCCTTCCCTCATATTATAGAAGAGAAAGAGATGGCCTAAGTGAAAATAGTATTGACTGCAAGTCAGAAATGCTCAATTCTCATTTTGGTTTTGCTTTGGTTTTGCTTACTCGTTTTGGTCCAGACTTACTCTGTGACTTCAGTTTAGTCCCTTCCCCTGTCTGGCCCTCAGTCATTGTTCAAAACAAAGGTGAGACTAGATGATCTCTAAAGGAACAGTACACTTTGGAAATTATTTGAAACCAAAATGGAAGTTACGTGAAATTCTGGCAAACATGTATAAAATTACTCCACATTTACTTCAATAAATCATTTTATTTTTCTTTACAGTTTTTCCCCCTTTGGTATTTTTCTTTTTACCCTATAGAGGGAACTATAAAAAGCATTTTCCAGTTAGGGACTCCATTTTTCTCCAAGGAATTCTGCTTCCAGGAGGATGGTATAGGTGTACTTTTCCCTGCTTTTCCTACTAAGTGCTAAAACCCCTGCATATTAGGGAACACGGCAAACAAAAAACCTTGACAAATAGAAAACAAATAATAAAATGGCATACAAGCTCTAACATACCAATAATTACATTAAATGTAAATGGAAAAAATACACCAATTAAAAGACAAAGATTGACAACATGGATTAAAAAGCATTACCTAAGTATATGCTATCTTCAGACAACCTAGTTCAAGTATAATTATATATACATAGATTGAAAGTAAAAGAATGGGCAAAGATACATCATGTAAACAATAATCAAGAGGAATAAGGAATGACTGTATTAATATCAGATAAAGTAGACTTCAGAACAAAAAAAAAATTACCAGGGACAGAGAGGGACATTGCACAATAATAATAAAAGGTTTAGTCTACCAAGAAGACAGAAGGCAGCAATCCTAAACATGTGTGCACCAAACAAGACAGCTACAAAATATATGAAGCAAAAACCAATAGAATTGAAAGAAATAATGGACAAATACACGATTATTGTTGGATACTTAAGCACACCTCTCTCAATAGTTGATAGAACAAAACAGAAAATTAGCAAGGATGTAGAAGAATTCAACCACAGTGTTCACCCAGCAGGACTTAATAGACATTTATAGAACACTTCACCCAAAACATGAGTTTCTGATAGGCATTAGGTAGACAGCTACCTGTGCTTTTCTTATACCTCCTTAGAAATATGTTCCAGGGGTGCCTTTTCTTATACCTCTTTAGAAATATGTTCCAGGGGTGGCTCAGTCAGTTAAGCGTCCCACTTGGGCTCAGGTCATGATCTCATGGTTCGTGAGTTTGAGCCCCACATTGGGCTCTGTGCTAACAGCTCAGAGCCTGGAGCCTACTTCAGATTCTGTGTCTCTCTCTGCCACTACCCTGCTTGTGTTCTGTCTCTCTGTCTCTCTCTCTTTCTCAAAAATGAATAAACATTTAAAAAAAAAAATAGAAATATGTTCTAAACTCAAACCAGGACACGGAGTATACAAAAGTTTTATTTGTTTTTCTATATACATTTAGTAACTATGTAACACATATGATATATAGTCAAGTATTTAATGTTTTTAACCAAAAGATAATTAAAGATGTTTTCCAATTTTTCTCTACCAGAGTTATAAGCACCCTTTTAGAGAAGTAGGCTGTATAAGCTGCACTTCAGAGAAAGGAATCTTCCTTTCAGCTATAGTGATTGACCTCCTGCTGCATCTTTCAGTGGCCCCAAGTGCAGGCATTCAGGAACAAGATAGTTTGGACGTGACACACTATCCTCCCAGACTCAAGGCAACCAGAACCTTCTAGCCACATTGCTGCCTGGGGAGCCCTGGGATTCCTTTTTCACACAACAACCCCTGTAGAGTTACACTATGTGCAAATTAGACTCTAAAGCAGACTGAGCCCTCAGCTGCCTTCCTTCATCTCTGTTCCAAATAACTAACGTGCAAACATACTTTTGGAACATAGCTCTCCTATTTCAGACATCCTTCCTTCTCTGATGTTCTGTTCTCTTTGTTCTAGATCAGGCCTTCTGATGTCCATGTAAGCAGTACTTTGGCGGTCTCTTTTTTTCCCCATTACTCACTCAATCTGTGTAACTTTGGGTAAAGGGAAAGCAGGTAAAAATTACTCATCTTTCTTCTTTGGGTTCTTGGTTCATTGTCTACTTGGGTTTTAGTTAAGTCTCATAGTAGTGATCCTAGGCTGATCCTTAACCAAGCATTTTAATCATGCTAGCCAGTCTCTTCCTACCTATCCCCTTTGGGTCTCATATCACCCTTGCCTCCTCTTGCAACAAGTACCATAGAAGCTGTTTTGCCTGGGCTTGCCCTGGCAATCCTTTAGGCAATTCCTATTACCTTGCTTACTACAAAAGGAAGAAGGTCCCAGCTGAGAAATACCCATACTAATAAGACCCTGGCTTTTGCAGGTGATTAGTGGACTTCTTCCAAGCTTATATCCCATGAATGGTAAATGTAATCAGTATTCAGACCAGCCACTTGAATCAGCAGCATGATTTTTAGGTTACCCAAAGAGAGGGTTTATCAAGACAAAGGAAGACCAGCTCCAAGATCATTCTCAGAGTCTGTGCAATCTGTGACATCCTCTGTAGACCTGTTTCTCTGGCTTTCCTGTCATCCAAAGAGTGACCTTGAACATGCCAGCTTGACTTTTAGGAGGGCTTGCAGTATTTGCACATTATGTAATGTCTGTGCTTTAGTAGAAATCTTACAGAAACAAACGGAGGAAGTTTGCTAGTCCAAGTAGTGGATAATAAATCCTGCCCTATCTAGATAGAAACTGATTTTCTGTATCCTTTAGTTTATACACATATTTTTTTGTTGTAGTAAGGTCTGAAAAATTCAAGGAACCAAAATATTCAAGTATTTCAAATGCTGTTGCCCTTTTGGCAAAGACGGCCCTTCCTGTAGGCTGAGATTCTGTGTATTAGCCTCCTTCACCAAACTGAGTGAGTAAAACCACTTCCTATCCATCATTCAAAGAGTAGCCCTAATTCAATTACCATACTTTATAAACTTTACCACAGTGTCCATCAGATGAATTTACATAATTAAATTGTTTTAAGTGTTGTTTTCAAAGAAAATATATGAGGTTTTTTACTTTAATTCTGGAATGTTTGCTACTACATATTTTCTTTACAATAGATGTTCTTCTATTTCATTAGACATAGGCTTTTCACTGAGACAGCTAAATTGGATTTCCCGATCAAAGCTGAAAGCAAATATATTTTAGCTTAGCAGTATCACAGGTCAAGATATTTAACTTTAAAAAATATTCTGGGGTCTTTTCATTAGGCCAAATGGATGTTTTAATTCCTCTCAGTTACCTAACTAGAAAAACAGTGCAGAGACAAAGGTCATTCCTGGTAGGTTATGTTATTTTGTTGCATACATTCTTGTAAAAATCGAAACAAAAAACAAACAAACAAAAACTTTCATTATCTTTCCTTTACTTGATCTATATGGAAATAGCTTTTTAAAACATGTATAATGATATGAAATGAACTTTTCAATGAACTGAAACATAAGCTTTATTACGGAATCAAATTTCTTCTCAAAATATTTTTAATCCAATCAGAATAATTTTTTGAATAAGACAAAATCAGACTCCTTTGTTACCTCTCCTCTCATTTATGTGTGTAGCTTAGAAAAATCTATTTATAGAAGGCAACTATAGCTTTACTAATTAACGGAAGTTTAGCCTAAAATGCAGCATGAAGGAGAAGTTGTGTGTGTGTGTGTGTGTGTGTGTGTGTGTGTGTGTGTGTGTGTGTGTGTAGTCAGTATTAAGATTTAGGACAAAAGTTGATTGGATACAACACTAGAATATCATCTCTGGTTTAGAATTAAATCATTCAATGAAGGTTTTACTATGTTTTTCTAAAGAAACATATATATATAATCTGCCACTCTAAAAAGCTGTATTATTTTTTCTAAAAAAAATACCTTCAGTTGTGGTTTTCACTTTGGTGAACTTAGTGTCACAGAAATAAGATGATCTGTTTGCAGACTAAATGGATAGTTATAATCATCAGTATAATGGCAACATCAAACGAACTGAAGCATTCTGTGGAGCCCTACTAGTGGCCCTGGGCCACCTGCCACCACAACAGCAGGACAACTTGGCTTCCAGTGCCCAAGCTCTACTTCAGACAACTATGTATGCATCTCCCCCAAACTTCCTGTTGTATCATTAATTGTGGGTTTACTTACCTCTGCATTGTCCCCCACTGCTGAGACCAGTGCTTTATGAGGCCTAATTTTCGGCCAGTCTCAGCAGAAGCTCTTAGACTGTCCCCGCGCCTGGAGTGATTTGTCCCAGTCTTATACCACTACCTCCCCGCCGGGCTCACCGGTGTCAGTGTGCTTCTGCCTCCACTTCTGGCCTCCATTGTGGCCAGACATCAGCTCTTGCACCGCTTCAAGGAAAGCAGCAGGTTTTTCCTCTCACCACCCCCCATCCCCCCCAAAAAAACCAACACCAGCTCAGTCCCTTCCCATTTCATTTAACAACCCTCGCTGACACCTGCCATGAACCAAATACTCAGATAAGCACTGGAAAGAGTAATAAATGAAATATAGCTCCTGCCTTTAAGTTAACTTCCAGCATGGAAGAATTTTAATACATCACCATTAGGGCTGTCATGAGAATAACCACAGGACATGAGTAGTACCAATAAAGGAGAAATCAGTTCTACCTAAGTAAGGAAGGGAAGAGAAGACAAATGAATTCAGACATGAAGATGAGTTGGGATTTTTCCAGAAAGATGAAAAATCACATCAGTACAGGTAACTGAGGTCAGCAGAAGGCAGTGTTCTGTCGTATATTACGTGTACTTGGAAGCGCTTAGTGACGCTTAGTCTGGCCTGTGAGATGCAAGTCCCACTGGTCCCTCCAGCGCCGGCCCCCACTCCTTTTGTTCCATTAGCCACTCTCCTGCAACGTGAAGGCCTGTAGTGACACTTGAACACTAAGCAGGTTCAGAAGATATGGTAGCAAATAAAATAGAGTATCGGACTCCTTGGCGAGTTTTTTTACACCTGTATTTAGATTTGTAATGGAAAAAAAAATAAACAACTCACACTCTCCGAAATCATTCTCTTTCCTTCATGTTTTTGTTTCCATTACTCCTACTTCTGGATATTTCCTTCACTGTGGTGCTTGAAACTCTGAATTCTGCTGGGTTTCCAGGAATGCTGTTGACAGTCATTGCCAAGAGAAATGTGTTTTCCCCTTAGGAAATTACATGTCCATTTGGTATTATTATTTCTGACCACTGTGTTGTGTTATGAGCATTTCTGAGGAATGAAAAAAAAATGGCTTCCTTGGAGCAATTACAGGAAAGGAAGCTGGTATGTTACTTTCTTAAAAAATAAAAAAAGTATACTTAGATGAGAAATTATCAGGAGGAAAAATGGAAAAAAAGGTAGGGTGAGATACATTCCCTGATAAAAACTTTACTTTTAGAAATATAAAATTCCTTACCAAGTTATTCAGATTTTTAAGTTGTTTCTAATTGAGGAATGACACTACAGAAAAGTGATTAAAACATAAATGTTTTTACCTCCCGTGAATTATCCCAAAGCAAACTCCCATATAACTCCCACTCATCTCAAGAGTCACCATTGCCTGGATCTCAGAAACCTCCCTAATGGCCCTGCACATCCAGAAATCCACTTCAGAGCTCATTCAGGTTGTTGGAAAAGTCTGGTTTGTGTGGCTTTATGACTGAGGTCCCCATTCTCTTGCTTACTGTGAGCCGGGGGTCCCTCTCAGCTCCTAGAGATCACTTTCCATTCCTGTCTACATGCTCCATCTTCAAACCAGCAATGGTACCTCTAATCCTTTTAGCACTTTGAATCTCTAACTACCTCTTCTCCCACCAGCCAGAGGAAAACTCAGATTTTGAAGGACTTATGTGATTAGGTTGGGCCCACCAGGATAATCACCCTTAAAGTCATCTCTGCTCTGTAACGTAACCCAGTCATGGGGGTAATATGTCATCAGATTTACAGGTTCCACCCACACTCAAAAGGGAGTGGATTCCGGGAGGGCAAGGATTATTTGTTTCAATTTAGAATTCTGCCTGCCACAGACCACCTATTTTCTGCTGCTCTTCAATACTACCTCTGTCAGAAATCCAGTATCCACATATGTGTAGGATATATGGAAGAGTTTGTGTAGAATCAACATTATTTCTTCCTTAAATATTTGGTAGAGTGGACTAATGAAGTCCTCGTGCCCTGGGGTTTTCTTTGTGAAAAGGCTTTAAATTACAAATTTAATTTCCATGATATAAGACTTTTCAGGTTATCTATTTTCAAGTAAGCTTAAAACTTTTGTCTTTGTTGTAGATTTTGTACGTTTTTATCTAAGTTGTTGAATTTCCCAGCATAAAGTTGTCCATAAAATTACCTTGATTATCTTTTTTGGCATCTGTAAAATCTATAGGATGTCACTTTTCTTTCCTGATATTTAGTAATGTTTTATGTCTTATGTCTTCCCACATGTTGTTTTTTCCTGATCAGTCTGGCTCAAGGTTCATCAGTTTTACTGAACTTATTCTTGGTGTCATTTATTTTCCCAACTGTTTTTCTGGCTTCTATTTAATTAATTTCTGCTATGAACATTCTTATTTATCCTGCCTACTTTGAAGTTAATTTTCTTTTTCTGGTTTCTTACAGTGGAACAGAGGTCATTTATTTGAGATCTTTTTCCATTTATAAACTGGGTTTTTGGTGCTTTATAAACTTCTCTCTAAATACTGCTGTGGTCATGTCGCACAAATTTTGATATGTTGTGTTTTTCTTTTTATTCACTTCACAATGCTCTTTTATTTCCCTTTAGATTTCCTCTTTGACCCAGGGGTTATTTAGAAATGTGTTACTTCATTTCTAGATATTTGGAGATTTTCCAGATATCTTTCTGTTATTGATTTCTAATTTGGTTCCATTATGGCCAGAGAGTGTATTTTGTATGATTTTGTTTTAACGGACTGATACATGTTTTATGGACCAGGATATGACTTAACTAGGGAAATGCTCTATGGATACTTAAAAAGAATGTATATTCTGTTCTCATTGGGTAGACTGTTCTATAGATGTCACTTTGGTCAGGTTGATTGATGGTGTCCTTTTCTGTATCTTTACTGATTTTCCTCTCTAACTGTTCTGTCAGTTATTAGAAGATATCAGGGTGCCTGGGTGGCCCAATCAGTTAAGCATCCGACTCTCA
This sequence comes from Panthera tigris, assembly GCF_018350195.1. Taxonomy (NCBI): domain Eukaryota; kingdom Metazoa; phylum Chordata; class Mammalia; order Carnivora; family Felidae; genus Panthera; species Panthera tigris. Next base: position 123,371,589 of record NC_056662.1, read on the forward strand.
GTTTCAGCTCAAGTCATGGTCTCACAGTTTGTAAGTTAGAGCCCCCCATCAGCCTCCGCACTGACAATGTGGAGCCTATTTGGGATTCTCTCCCTCTCCCTCTCTCTCTGCCCCTCCCTGCTCATGCTCGCTCTCGCTCTCTCGCTCTCTCTCTCAAAATAAATAAACTTTAAAAAATTAATTATTAGAAGATGAGTATTGAAATCTCTGACTATATTTGTGGATTTGTCAGTTCCTTTTTGAATTTCTGTTAGTTTTTACTTCATGTACTTGAAGTTCAAACATACCAGGTGCATAAACATTTAGGACTTTTATTTATTCCTGATGAATTGACACTTTATCACTACAGAATCACCCTCTTTATCTCTGGTAGTATTATTGGCTCTGAAATCCATTTTGTCTGATATTGATATAGTCATTCTACTTTTCTTTTGACTAATGTTAGCATGATTTATTTCTGTTTTTTAACTTTTAGTTTATTTATGTCTTTATATTAAGATCCATTTCTTACAGGCAGCAAATAGTTGAATCTTGGTTTCTTACCTACTTTGCCTTTTGATTTGAATGTTGAGACAATTTGTATTTAATGTAGTTGTGAATAGAGCTGGGCTTAAATCTGTAATCTTGATATATATTTTCTATTTGTCTCCTATGTTCTTTGTTCCAATTTTGCTTTTTTCTACCTTCCTATGAGTTAATTGGATATTTTATGCTTTCATTTTATCTCCTGCATTGGCTTATTAGTCATTCTTTGTTTTGCTGTTTCAGTGGTTGCTTTAGGATTTACAATCAACATTTTTAACTTTTACAGTCTTCAAATGACTTACCATTGAAGTATACCATAAGAAACTTAACAACAGTAATAAGCCTTTTCTCCCTCCTAGCATTTGTGATATTGTTGTCATATATTTTACTTCTTTGATATGGTATTACTATTTTCTCTTTAAACAGTCAGTTGTCTTACAAAGAGGTATAAATAAAAATTGTATTTTAAATTTACCCACATAATAACTATTTCTCTTTTTTTTAAGGAGAGAGAGAATCCCAAGCAGGCTCTGCATCTCCAGCACATAGCCTGACATGGGGCTTGAACTCATGAACCCTGAGATCATGATCTGAGCCAAAATCAAGAGTCAGACGCTTAACCAACTGAGCCACCCAGGCGCCCCATCTGATGTTCTTGTGCAGATACAATCTCCATCAGATATCATCTTTTTGCTCCAAGTATTTCTCGTAACATTTCTTTTACTTCCACTGGTAGTTAATTCTTTCAGTTTTTGTATGTCTGAAAGCTATTTTCATTAACTATAAAATTCTAGATTGGCAGGCTTTTTTTTTCTTTCATTACTTTAAAAGTATTCCTCCACTGTCTCCTAGTTACATCATTTCAAGAAGAAATCTGCTGTCATTTTAAGTTTTGGTTCCTCCGTAAGTAAGATGGTTGACCCTTAAACAATGTGGGGAATAGGGGCGCCAACCCCCCATGCAGTCAAAAATCTGTGTATAACTTTTGACTCCCCAAACACTTAACTATTAATAGCCTGTTGAGCAGAAGCCTTACAGATAACATAAACAGTTAACACATATTTTGTGTATTACATGTATTATATACTCTATTATCACAATAAAGTAAGAGAAAAAAAATCATAAGGAAGAGAAAATATATTTACAGTACGGTCCTGTATTTATCAAAAAGAATCCATGTTTAAGTGGACCCACACAATTCAAACCCATGTTGATGAAGGATCAACTGTGTATCATTTTTCTCTACTTTTAAGATTTTCTCTTTATACTAGTTTGAAGCAATTCCTTAGGTACTTTAATATAGTTTTCTTCATGGTTCTTGTGCTTTGGGATTCTTTGAGCTTCTTGGATTTGTAGGTTTATGGTTTTAATATTTTAATATTTTTTCAGATATTTTTTTCTGTGCTTCCCTCCTTCAAAGACTCCAATCACATGGTGTATGATGCCACTCTGAAGTTCACTTGTGGTTCACTGATGTTCTGTTCTTGCCCCTGTCCCCCTCTCCCCCACTCTCTTTCTCTGTGTGTTTCCCTTTGGATAGTTTCTATTGCTGTCTTCAATTCACTAATTTTTTTTTAATGATGTCTGCTCTGCTATTATCCCATCTAGTGTATTTTTCATCTCTAGAAGTTTGATATGGTCTTTCTTATATCTTCCATAATTCTATTTAACACGTTCAATATTTCTCACTTCTCAAATATATGGTATAGGTTATAGAACTTTCAATATCTGCAAATACCAATTTTTTTAAAATAGGTTAATTTTGATGTAATTAAAATGCCATAAAACTCACTCCTTTTAAGTGCACAATTCAGTGTTGTTGTTGTTTTTTTAGTATATTCTCAGAGTAGTGCAACCATGACAACTATGTGACTTTAGAATATTTTCATCACCTCAGAAGAATCCCCATGCCCATCACTCACCATTTCCCCCTTACCCCAGTCCCTGACAACCACTAATCTATTTTCTCAATGTATTTCTCAATGTATTTCTCAATATATAACGGACATTTAATTATAAAAGGAATTATACAATATAATAATATATATACAATATACAATATAATACAATACAACATTATATACAATATTATATACAATATATATTGTATACAATATACAGTATAATAATATAATTGTATACAATATATATTGTATATTATATACAATATAATAATAGCCTTTTGTGACTTGCTTCTTTCATTTAGCATGATGTGTCCACGGTTCATTCATGTTGTAGCATGTATTAGTACTTCATTATTGCTCAGTAATATTCCATTGTATGGCAGTATCATATGTTTCTTTTCCATTTCTCATTTGATGGCCATGCACATTGTTTCTACTTTTGGGCTATCACGAACAATGCTGCTATACATATTCCCACAAAGTTTTGTGTGGACCTCTGTTTTCAGGTCTCTTGGGTTTATTTACACCTACAATTGGAATGGCTAGATAGATGCAGTAACTCCATATTTAACATTCTGAGAAACTGTCCAACTGTTTCCACGGTGCATGTACCAATTTACAGTGCTACCCACAATGTATGAGGGTTTCAGTTTCTCTGCATCCCTGTCCACACTGACTTTCGTTTGTCTTTTTTCTTGTAGCATCCTGGTAGGTGTGATGTGGTATCACATAGTTTTGATTGCATTTCATTGATGGCTAATGATGTTGAGCATCTTTTTACATGCTTATTGGCCATTTGTACATCTTCTTTAGAGTAATGCCTGTTTAAGTCCTTTGCCCATTTTTAATCAAGTTTTTGTCTTTTTACTGTTAAATTGTAAGAGTTCTTTATATATTCTGGATACTAGATCCTTATTAGATGTACAGTTTTCTTTCATTCTATGGGTTATCTTTTCACTTTTCTTGACAGTGTCCTTTAAAGCACAGTGTTAATTTTTATGAAAACCAGTTTATTTTCCCTTTTCTCACTTGTGCTTTTAGTGTCATATCTTAGAACTCATTACCTAATCTGAGATCATAAAGATTTATTCCTATGTTTCCTTGTAAGAGTTTTATACATTTAGTTGTTAAATTTAGGACTGTGATCCATTTTTAATTAATTTTTGTGTATGGTATGAGATAATGGTCCAACTCATTCTTTTGCATTGTGTATATCCAGTTTTCCCAGCACCATTTCTTGAATGTTTACCAATTTTATTATCTTTGTCACTTTTGGGTCAGTTTTTATTAATTTTTTTCCTTATCTTGGGTTGTATTTTCCTGCCTTGCATACTTGATAACTTTTTATGGGATGCTTTACATTGTTAATTTTACTTTGTTGGATGCTGGGTATTTTTGTATTTATGTAGATGTTCTTAAGCTTTGCTATGGGACAGTTATGTTACTTGGAAATAGTTTGATCCTTTCTGTTCTTGCTTTTAGGCTTTATTAGTTGCTTACAGAACAGCATTTAGTTTAGGGCTAATTTTACCCCTCTACCAAGGCAAAAAACCTTTCCAAGTTCTTTAGTTGATACACCTTTTTTTAATGTTTATTTTATTTTTATTTTTGAGAGAGAGAGCGAGAGAGCATAAGCAGGGGAGGGGCAGAGACAGAGGGGACACAGAATCTGAAGCAGGCTCCAAACTCTGAGCTGTCAGCACAGAGCCCAACACAGCCTCACAAACGGTGAGATCATGACCTGAGCCAAAGTCGGGCACGGAACCGACTGAGCTACCCAGGTGCCCCGATACACCATTAATTACAAGACTTTTCTGCTAGGCTGGTAGGAACAGTAACTACTTCCAGTTTGGACACTGTTCCATCTAAATCCTTTCAAGTGGTTCTTTCCCCAGCTTCTGGTGGTGTCTCACATGATAGTGCCAATCAGTACATAGCTGGAGCTGAAGAGGAACCCTCTGCAGACTCTGGAGCCCCTCCTTCAGTAGCTCTCCCCCCCTCCACTACTCTGCCCTACAAAACCACCACACTGACCTCCCCATACCACCTCTGCCTTGTTTGAAAATGTGCCCAGAATTTGTTTTAATCAGCTGTGGCAAAATGACAGATATGGAGAACAACTGCCTTTGGAATAAGAGTTTATTACCCACAGCTCCTAAGAGGAGACAGGGTAGAAGGAAGGCATGAGGAAGGTTCAGGGATGCTAAGAGTCACCTTATTGGAAGGAAAGATTATAGACACTCATTAATTCTAGACCGCAGTAGGAAAAAAATACGTTTTACAAAATTTTAGGTACAGCTAACCATTCAGTGAATAAAAACAGAATTTATGCATTCAGACTATTAGTGAAAAGAACTTTTTAAAAGATAGTAAAGGGGCGCCTGGTGGCTCATTCAGAAGAGCATGCAACTCTTGATCTTGAGGTTGTGAGTTCAAGCCCCACACTGGGTGTGGAGATTACTAAAATGAATAAATAAATTTTAAATAGATAAATAGGAAAAGAAAACTCATCGTTCACACGAAAGGGTGTGGAAAGAAGAGTTAGAAATCACAAGCAAGTGAAGCATATACAAAACAGGATGACAGGAGTCAGACCAAATATCCTTTAGATCAATAGATGTGACTATGTTAAGTCCTTTATTTAAGAGATACTTTCAAATTATGTTTTTAAAGAAGCCTGTGATTTAAAGAGACATACTTAAAACAAAATAAGAAAAGATTGAAAATAAAGAAAAGGACACATATACCAGGCAGTGATGACAAAAAAAAAGCCAAGTGACAATAATACCAATCAAATGAAAAGGAACACGGCATTGAATGAAAGTTTTCATAGTAGTACAAGAAAGCCGCATAAATTCATGTTGTCTCTTGTTTTCTTCTTTCTCGGGTGTGTGACATCTTGAAAGGGAGAGGGTCAGTTTTGCTCATTATGCAGTCAGTACAATGGGACTAACCCTCATTAAAAACGTTTAGCCTTTAGGGGCGCCTGGGTAGCGCAGTCGGTTAAGCGTCCGACTTCAGCCAGGTCACGATCTCGCGGTCTGTGAGTTCGAGCCCCGCGTCGGGCTCTGGGCTGATGGCTCGGAGCCTGGAGCCTGTTTCCGATTCTGTGTCCCCCTCTCTCTCTGCCCCTCCCCCGTTCATGCTCTGTCTCTCTCTGTCCCAAAAATAAATAAAAAACGTTGAAAAAAAAAATTAAAAAAAAAAAAAACGTTTAGCCTTTAAATTGACTTTAAACCCTTTTTTTTTTACATTTATTTATTTTTGAGAGACAGTGTGTGAGCAGGGGAGGGGCAGAGAGAGAGAGGAGAGGGAGACACAGAATCCGAAGCAGGCTTCAGGCTCCAAGCTATCAGAACACAGCCTGATGTGGGGCTCAAACCCACGAACCGAACCGTAAGATCATGACCTGAGCCGAAGTCAGACGCTTTACCAACTGAGCCACCCAGGCGCCCCTTGACTTTAAACCCTTTTAGTTGTATCTTTAATATAAAAAAAAAAAAAAAAGGGTCAGGATAGTTTCACATTAGTAACTGCATGCAGTTTCCCTGGTATACATGATTTATCTGTGAAAGTCTGTGCTTCTAATCCTTAAATCATAAAAACACACTGATCAGGTGCACTACACGCCATCTACTGAGGTGTCTGACATTAGGCCATCGTACTGCTGTGTGTTGCTATTGAGAAAGGCAGGTGAGAAGAACAGGTTCTTTTGTGGGACATGCTCTTGCTTCCGGAGGCCATGCACACTGCCTGACTCACACGCCTCTCTTGGCCTAGTGATATCTCACATCAGGTAGTGCTTGCTGAAAGGAAAAGGGGGAACAGGAATTAAATACAGTGCATTTGACATGTGTGTTTGTTCTGCATATTCCAAGTGTTTGACTCTTTTTTTTTTTTTTTTAATATAGCTAATGTTGTCTACCTTGGAGGCCAAGAAATGATGAAAGTGGTGGAGAGAGACAACGAAACCATAAGGGCACATTTATCTAAGGTAATCACTTTAATGCTGCAAAGCAGTAAGTAGATGGGCAGCAAAGTTTACTGAGCATGAAGGGCTAGAACTGGTTAGAGTCTGTAAGACCTCAAGGGTTTGTATATTTCATACAGAGTTCTACTTCTAGTTAAAATATGGCAGTTCTAAAAGTTGCGTAGGAAGGAAGTAAAGCTGACTACATACTTAAATATATACTTAAATATAGTTTACCACCTGTTTTTGTTAGGGTTTTTTTTTCATAATCAATGCTTCTCTCTAGGGCCTTATTCTGAGAAGACTCTCAATAATATTTATAGAATAAATGAGTTATATTAACATGTGAGTAAAACACTGGACAAGAACTGACATCACTATGACCTGTTGACTCAGCTTGTCTTTCTTTACTCCCCAGTGCATTAGAGTAGGAGTGTCCAGCTTTTACACCAAGACCAGATTTCTATACAAGCAGATGCAGAAAGGCCAAGATTGAAATATTTAGTACTTGGGAGTTACTGCTGCAAATTAGCTAGAGTCTTACACGAACACATTTGGAAGCACCAGACCCTGAAACTGTGAGGGTGCCATGGTTTAGAATATGTCTCAGTACCCTAGAATTTAGGTGGCCCTGGTACTCCCATGGCATCACTTGTCTGTCTGTTCATCCTGAATAGGATAGAGCTGCACTGTCTAAATAGGATAGCTGCCAGCCACATGTGGTTTCTTGTGGCTGGTCTGAAAGGAGATGTGCAATGAGGGTAACATACACATTGGATTTCAGAAACTTAGTACCCAAAAGGGGTACATGTTGAAATGATAATATTTTAGACCACTGAATTAATAAATAAAATAGATTATTAAAAGTAATTTCATCCATTCCTTTATGCTTTTTAGTATAGTTACTAAAAAATTTTAAATTACATTGTGCCTTTATGTTTCTGTTGGGCTGTGCTAACCCAGAGCTTTATAGTCAGTGCTGAACTGTGGCATCTGCTGGGTATAATGCAGCGCCCTTACTGAGTGGCCAGCATACAGGGCCCGGGAGCCTACAGTCTACAAGTAAAATTTTAGATACCCCACCCCAGGTTTAGAATGTCTTTATAAGCTTTGAGACTTTGACTTAAACTTGCCACGGTGTTAATTTGTATTTCTAGAACCTCCCAATACACTTATCTTAAAGCATGAAATGTACATATGTTCTTTCAAAAAGTATTCTCAGAGTATTGATCTATAGTAGCTTCACTCAGAGAGAAGACTTTTGAAAATCTGTGTTTATCTTAACAGCCACAGTGGTCATCTTTTTCTAAAATAGCATTTGGCTAGAGACTGAAATTTTGAAGCCAGAAGGAAACCCTCACTAGCTGAATGGAGGAGGTTGGGGCCTCAGAAGGACACTCTCTCCAGGCCTTTCAGCTGTTTCCAGTCATTGAAGGATGTAAAAATTCAAGAAAAACAGTATTTTATTTTTCAGCTAGATTATAAGTGAATTTGTTTCAAAAAAGCATTTAAGTTCTCAAGGCTAGAAGTTCATAAAAACAACTCAATTCCCAGTTAATAATAAGACTGGCAGAAGCTCACTTCCAAAATTCACACTTGCTGAATGACTAGACCCGTCATGTGTCGAAGCCCATCTTACCACCTGTGTAAGCCAGCTGCTGTAAAATACTCATCATTTCGGGATTCTGTTTGTATGTTGTTCTCAGAAAGAGGTCAAAAGAAGGTGCTAACTTATTCCTGTCCTAAGTTAAATCCATATGCAAGTGTAATCATTCCCAGATCGAAGTCTGCTTATGGTAACTGTGGGAGCACTGCAAGTTTCCTGAAACTTTCAGGAGAGAAATACGGGAGTATAATGGTAGATGGCAGGCATTTCAAGGTTAATATTAACACAGTCACAAAAATAAACTTTTCCAACTACAGAAAACTGTTTTGTTTTGTTTTTAAGATAGCATTAAATGTACTTGTGGAATTTTGCAAAGTAAAGCATTGTTTAGTTTAATGATACAAAACTACCTTGCAGTTCATTGATTATCATTTGTACCGGCTAAGTTTGATCTCTCCACTAGAATAATATAGTTGCAATTCCTAAGTGAAACGAGGTACAGAGAGACAGGAAGTTTATTGCAACTTTTTTTCTGTAATGAAAAAAGAGGAAACATGCTGTAATTTAATATTGGTAAAAGTTGAATCAACATATGTTTCAGTCTTGCTTGAGAAAATAAGGAAACTTGAAAGGGTACATACTTTTAGGAAGATGGTGGGCAATGCCTCTTGCCTTCCAAACAACCCTGATAAGTAGTTTAGCTTGAAAACCGATTTCCAAGACTAGACATATCCCTTTTTAGATACTCTAGTCAAGGATACCCAGTCCCATTTCAGCCCAAACATATATGTTCAAAAACTTCATACCTATCCAGGGCTTCCCTTCCAGGGAAGGGCTTCCCTTCCAGCCCTTCCAGGGCTACCTTCCAGTGTGAAGACTTTTTGAGCCATATATTTTGTTACAAAGATCTTATAGTGTGTCTCAGATATTCCACTAATTTAAGACAGTTCTAAAAAACGCATCTTTGTGCCATCCAGTCAGGAAGCCACAAGAAAGTTAGTCTAAAAATAGTCTCTCTGCTACATCATGTGGATGGCTTTTGGATTCTTTCTCATCTTCTAGAAAACTATCATCACCAGGCTTTGGTTCTAAATTCAGATTTTCTACCACTGGATTTCCATTGTCCACATGAAGAGAACTTTTTATCTTCTTTAGGAAACTGGACCTTTTTAACTATGAAAAATCCACGAGGCTGATTGCCTGCCTGCCTGCCTGCCTGCCTGCCTTCCTTCCCTCCCAACCTCCCTCCCAGGTCTAGAGACTTTATATACAGTATCAGACAGTTATGTTTATTAGCAGTGCTTTAATACTACATAAAATTATGTCCCTTTCCTGAAGCAAATATACCAGACTCATAGTTATTGCCAAAAGACTATACTGTGTCCTTTGGCATCATAGGTTGTGTTCTTTCTTCACCTGACTGAATCCTATCTGCCCTTTAAAGTTCATTTATTTAGGGGCACCTGGGTGGCTCAATCAGTAGAGCATCTGATTCTTGATTTTGGCTCAGGTCAGGATCTCATGATCCGTGAGGATTCATGAGTTCGAGTCTCACGTCCAGCTTCACACTGACAACACAGAGCCTGCTTGGGATTCTGTTTCTCCCCCTCTTCTGCTCAAGCTGCTGTTCTCTCTCAAAATAAATAAACTTTAAAATGTATATATTAAAAAATAAAGTTTATTGATTTATTTTGAGAGAGAGAGGCAAGAAAGAGGGAGAGAGAGAATCCCGAGGAGGTTCCATGCTGTCAGTGTAGAGCCTGACATGAGACTCGGTCCCATGAAACGGGAGATCATGACCTGCGCCAAAATCAAGAGTCAGACACTTAACTGACTGAGCCACCCAGGCACCTCTGGATCTTATCCATCCTTTAAAACCTGCCTCCATTGTTATCTCCAGGAGGCTTTCCCAGCCCCTGGTTTTGGTTAGGTGTCCCTCTCCCAGTTCACCTGGCTCCCTGTGTAAAGTTACAATATTACATTTATCCCAGAGCATTCAAATGGTCGGTTTGCCCTTTCCTCCACCTGCAGGTCAGGAACTATGTTTTTCTCATCTTGATATCTCTAAGACTCAGCACAATGTACGATACCTGCTGAGTAATCAACAAATGCGTACTGGATGGATGGATGGGGAAGCCACTAGGGTAGAGAGTCTAAGCCTTCCCTGTGCCATGCGTCTCTTTGGCTCTCTCATGTGTGGACCCCTACGCAAAATAATTTGTCTAAGTGCATAAAATAAATACATGAAATTACTACAAAAAAGCAATTATATTGAAGTGTATTTATCAAAATAACTTAAAAACAAATTTGTGATATATAGTATATACACCTTTATTAGCACATTAAATAGTGACATATAATAGCAGTCAGAATTAATACTGAAAATGTTTATTTTGAGAGAGAGCATGTGCGTGAGTGAGGGAGGGGCAGAGAGAAAGGAAGAGAGAGAATCCTAAGTAGTCTCTGCCCTGACATCGACAGCAAGGAGCCCGATGCACAGCCCAGTCTCACAGACTGTGAGGTCATGACTTGAGCCGAAATCAAGAGTCAGATGCTTAACTGACTGAGCCACCCAGGGTAAATTTATAGCAATGAGCATAAATAATTTTTTAGTTATCCTCAACAAGTTTACTGCGATTTGAGAATTTCCATAATTTTATAGGTGACAAAATATAGGTGTTACTCATACTATTATCATTTATTGCCTGCATACATAATTGAAGGAAATACTAAATTCTAGTTAGAGGTTAGCAAAAATAAAGATGTCATCTTTTTCCCAAGCAAGTGTACGTTACCCCTCCCCCACTGTCACTTCTATACAAACCCATATGGACCCTTAGACCCCAGTGAAGAAGCCCTTCCTTGGAGACACTAGAATATAGGTTAGGCAGCACGGTGTTGTGGCTTGCGCACTGGCCTGAGAACAAGAAGCCATGAGATGTTACACTAAAAAGACTAGATTATTTTGAGATGCTAAGGAGCCATTGTAGGGTTTAAGTAAGGAATGATATTCACAATGTTTGACAACCATATGACACAGCCATTGACCCATCAGAGCATGTGCCATCTGTGAACAGCCAGCCAGTTGAGAGCTACCAGTTCACATCAGTCAGCCCTAGGAATGTGGCTAGATTAACAAATGAGAGGGATTATTTTGGGGGAACATATGGAAAATATGGGATAAGAATGAAATTTGAGGTAGGGAGATCATTCAGAAGGCTTTTACAAGGACTCAGGCAGTGGGATGGGGGTGGAGAGGAGGTAAGATAGGGAAGATTTAGGAAGTAGAATTTAGTACTTGGGAGCGGACTCTGTAACTACTGACCTGTGTTGCTGTGGGCCAGCATAAAGGTGCCCTTCATGTGTGCATGTTAGTTCACTGATTAAAGTTTTGAGTCTATAACAAAAAACAACAGCACTTAGTACTAAGTGAAAGAATGAGAGAATGGAGATGGAAGAATCTCAGATTATTTCTCTGTATTTAGATTGATAACAAGATAGGGAAGGAAGATCAGCTAGTTGGGGGAGGTGGTTGAGAGAGTAGTTGATTTGGGTACTTTGTTTGAGATACCTGTGGACACCCAAGTGGGCACATGTCTGGCAGGTAGCTGGCCGTACGGTGTGAAGCTTAGAATGGTAGTCCGGGCTGAATTTTGATTTGGAAACGGTAAGGATAGATTTGAAGCCATGAGCTTGGGTAATAGTAAGAAAAGGAAGTAGTATGTGGAGAGAAGACATCTAAAGATTGACCCTTGGGGAACACAGCTTAAAAGGTTGGGAGGAAGTAGAGGGGCTAATGGATGAGATGGGAAGGGGAGGGACAAGAATGAGAACCAGAATAGAAATAAACCCAAGGAAGAGAATCAACTGTACGTCTTCGCCACTCCTGCCCAATTCTTTGGAGAACCCCTGGGGTATGTTCTGCGTTAGGAGGCACCTGGTGTGTCTGAGGCAAATAGGTCAGCATTCATGTGTTCTGCCCTTGTTCTAAACTGTACGAGAATGTATGTCTCATTCACAGAAAAGTGAATTCGTGTTTGGTTTAGAAACCTGAAGTTTTCATTTAAAACTCACTTAGGAGGGAAATTCTAAACTGCCGTGACCATCTCTGGCCTCGGCGAATGGAAACAGCTGGTGTGTGCTACTGCCAGACGGAATCTGGGCATCACTGCCGGTCAGCAAGGGTCTAAAATTGTTCCCAGCGAGAACACACGAGGTGCAGCTTTCTGACAAAGGCAGACAGCAGTAAAAGGGCCGCCCTGCGCCCAGAGAGCCAGGCCAGGGTGACAGTGTTGTTTGGGAAAAGGGGCAAAGTGCCCTCAGGAACAGGAACCCCTCTGCTATGGCTTTTTCCCCATCCTGCTTAGCCCACCCGAGCCCAGAGGTGCACGTTGCCTTTGGGAACAAACGTTGTGCAGTTGTTTGCAGATTCGGGCATGCAAATCCTTCAGACATGCACACGTCCTGCTTAGCGGAGCATGGGAAGTGCTGCCTGGACCTACTAACCAGGTCTGCCTTCCGCCACGCCTCGGTCTGAAACTGATTGTGTTAGTTCTGCCTGTCTCATTTGAAGCCTGTTCAGAATGTCATAATCATCCTGGAAATACATAGGCTTGTTTTTATGTCAATCGTTTTGACCTTGAGAGCTTCATGTTACGTACGTGTGTGAGCACACCCTGAGTTCTCAAGTGAAGAGTGATTGAAAGGGGTGGGTATGCACTGGGGAGCAGAGTCTTCTCCTTGCCTGGGGTTCAGACTCCAGCTCCACCACTTGCTCACTTATGTGACCTTGGTTAAGCTACTTGACCTCACTCTGTCTGCTTTCTCATCAGTAAAATGGTTTAGTAATAGCATCTAGTACTATACATTTGTTCCAAAAATATAATGCTATAATTCATATAAAGACCTTTTAAGAGTATCTGGCATGCCCTAAGCATTCAGCTAGAAGTTTATTAATATTATTACAAATTTAGTCATACCCTAGATGTGCCTCTGAGTGCTTTAAAAAGACTATTTGCTTAACTTCTCCTCCCCCCACACACTTCTTCCTAGATGTTTTCATTTCATCCTATAGTTAAAGATTTCGGTAATACTAAATATATAGCCAAGAGACCCTGGAATGCCCCAGTCCCATTCTAGATCCCAGCCACTGCTCCCCTTGAGATGCCCGAGGGAGATGTTGAACAGGAATGAACAGTAGTGAAGGAAGGCATAGGAGCACTTAATCTTTACCAGGACTTGGGCCAGTACCCTCGTGCAGAAGATTCAGATGAGCTGAAGGTCCTAAACAGGATCCTTCAGCACATCTGCCAGTTTCCTGAGGCATATGACCAGGGGGAAACACAAACACAAGGGGATAGATTTGTTCCCGATGCCTCATACTCTGTAGCCTCACCAGAGGGAAACTGATGCCTCAGGTCATCTTCGTACTCTAGTCCCAGGTGAGAAAGAGACAAAGCTAATCACTGGCTGGTCCAGCGCCTTCTGTTTGGGAGTAGGTGGGTTCTGACCCTTTACGCCTGCGTTTAACACGGAAAGGAAAGAGCTCCACTTCTCAAGTCTGTTGGTTGCGCAGTCATTCCAGCCACTGGAGAGGGGTCCGGTCAATAACCCGCCAGCCCTCACCTCCTCCTTGGGTGGCTTGATTTCCACCTGCTCCCCAAGGTGCCTGCAGAAGGGAGAGGGCTCAGTGGTCTTGCCCCCATCCTCAGCCACTTTTCTTAATCTTTGGGGATTTTAATTCTCATGTTTTCAAGAATGGTAATTGAGCCAATTCTGGATAAAAGGAAGAAAGGAAACAAGGTAAATTGGAAAATGAATTTCCTAAACTGCCTCCCTTTCTTTAACAACTCTTCAAGTTCCTAAAAATGGTTGCTTGGAAAGACTTGCAGTGAAATTGTAAAAGTTTGAGGCTGCTCTGTTCCCAGGAGGAATATGATTTTTAAATAACTGAAATGAAGAGGCTTATGTTACAAAACAGGTCTCCTTCACAGGTGCCGGGTCTGACTTTGGGGAGGGGATGAGCAGCAAGCAACCTGTTTTGGATTCTCCCCAGGGGTAGGATACAGTGCAGGAGGGTTAGTACCCTGAGCCTGGGAAAGCTGGAGGGGGGTGAAAACAGGGGAAAAAAGGCAGGACAGGGAGATCTCGCTGGGAAGTACCTAAATGTGTGTGGGTACTAATTTGACCTCTCTGTAAGCAGCTCGCTGCCCTATATCAGATCTTTTGCTTTTTTAATCAAAAACAAAATAAAAACAAAAAACAAACCCACACCTGTTGGGTGGCAGTTATTTCTGAAAAGGAAATAAAAAGTGGAGGAAGCAGGAATGGCGTAAGTTTTTTGACTTCTCAGAGCACGCTAGAGAATACACGTCTCCTCCCTGAACATCTACACCGTTGCTCCTTGGTTGCTCTCAGGGCGGCTGTTTCCCCTGCCATGCGGCTCGAAGGCTCGGGGTACTCTTTCTAAAGAAATCTGCACGTAAACATACTGGGAAGCCTGTTCATTCAGCACCCAGGGAAGCAGTGGGCCTTATCTCCACTGCCCAGGGGCTCCCTCTGTGAGCCCTACCAGGAGGGTAGTCTCCGAATGCTGGTGCCATCCTTCATTTTGGAAGATACTCAACCAGGAATACCCAGATGGTGCTGCAGTGTAGGCTCCAGGTCTCATTTATAAGTAAAGTGGCTGAGCGTCCACTCAGTGAGCTGAGCATGAGTGGTGGCTTGCAGACAGGGGTTGTGCTTCACTGTTTGTTTGGTTGATGACTGATCTTGGATCTTCTAACTAATGTCTTTCCCCATGATCTTTTCACGGGAATACAGTGTGTGTGTGTGTGTGTGTGTGTGTGTGTGTGTGTGTGTGTGTAGAGCGCATGTTTGCTATACATGATAACGTATATAATAACACACTTTGCTTTAGGCTTAAAGAAAGTGTATATTACTTCCATATTTCTTTTAAAATTTTTTTAATGTTTATTTATTTTTGAGAGACGGAGCATGAGTGGAGGAGGGGCAGAGAGAGAGAGAGAGAGAGAGAGGGAGACACAGAATCTGAAGCAGGCTCCAGGCTCTAAGCTGTCAGCACAGAACCCGACACGGGGCTCAAACTCATGAACCGCGAGATCATGACTTGAGCCGAAGTCGGCGCTTACCCGACTGAGCCACTCAGGCACCCCTTCATATGTTTTTAATATGAAATTTATTTGTCAAATTGGTTTCCATACAACACCCAGTACTCATCCCAACAGGTGCCCTCCTCAATGCCCATCACCCACTTTCCCCTCCCCTCCACCCCCCATCAACCCTCAGTTTGTCCTCAGTATTTAAGAGTCTCTTATGGTTTGCCTCCTTCCCTCTCTCTAACTTTTTTTTCCCCCTTCCCCTCACCCCTGGTCTTCTGTTGAGTTTCTCAGGATCCACATATGAGTGAAAACATATGGTATCTGTCTTTCTCTGCCTGACTTATTTCACTTAGCATAACACTCTCCAGTTCCATCCACGTTGCTACAAATGGCCAGATTTCATTCCTTCTCATTGCCAAGTAGTATTCCACTGTATCTATAAACCACATCTTCTTTATCCATTCATCATTTGATGGATATTTATGCTCTTTCCATAATTTGGCTATTGTTGAAAGTGCTGCCTTAAACATTGGGGTACAAGTGCCCCTATGCATCAGCACTCCTATATCCCTTGGGTAAATTCCTAGCAGTGCTATTGCTGGGTCATAGGGTAGATCTATTTTTAATTTTTTTAAGAACCTCCACACTGTTTTCCAGAGTGACTGCACCAGTTGCATTCCCACCAACAGTGTAAGAGGGTTCCTGTTTCTCCACATCCTCTCCAGCATCTATAGTCTCCTGATTTGTTCATTTTAGCCACTCTGACTGGCATGAGGTGGTATCCCAGTGTGGCTTTGATTTGTATTTCCCTGACGAGGAGTGATGTTGAGCATCTTTTCATGTGCCTGTTGGCCATCTGGATGTCTTCTTTAGAAAAGTGTCTATTCATGTCTTCTGCCCATTTCTTCACTGGATTACTTATTTTTTGGGTGTGGAGTTGGTGAGTTCTTTATAGATTTTGGATACTAGCCCTTTATCCGATATGTCATTTGCAAATATCTTCTCCCATTCCATCAGTTGCCTTTTAGTTTTGTTGATTGTTTCCTTTGCAGTGCAGAAGTTTTTTATCTTGATGAGATCCCAATAGTTCATTTTTGCTTTTAATTCCCTTGCCTTTGGAGATGTGTCAAGAAATTGCTGCGGCTGAGGTCAGAGAGGTTTTTTCCTGCTTTCTCCTCTAGGGTTTTGATGGTTTCCTATCTCACATTCAGGTCCTTCATCCATTTTGAGTTTCTCTTTATGATTGGTGTAAGAAAGTGGTCCAGTTTCATTCTTCTGCGTGTTACTGTCCAGTTCTCCCAGCACCATTTGTTAAAGAGATGTCAAGCTTTCACTTTTTGCAGATGGCGTGATACTATACATGGAAAACCCGATAGACTCCACCAAAAGTCTGCTAGAACTGATACATGAATTCAGCAAAGTCTCAGGATACAAAATTAATGTACAGAAATCAGTCGCATTCTTATACACTAATAATGAAGCAACAGAAAGACAAATAAAGAAACTGATCCCATTCACAATTGCACCAAGAATCATAAAATACCTAGGAATAATCCTAACCAAAGATGTAAAAGATCTGTATGCTGAAAATTATAGAAAGCTTATGAAGGAAATGGAAGAAGATACAAAGAAATGAAAAAACATTCCGTGCTCATGGATTGGAAGAATAAATATTGTAATGTCAATACTACCCAAACCAATCTACACATTCAATGCAACCCCAATCAAAATTGTACCAGCATTCTTCTTGAAGCTAGAACAAGCAATCCTAAAATTCATATGGAACCACAAAGTACCCCAAATAGCCAAAGTAATATTGAAGAAGAAAACCAAAGCAGGAGACATCACAATCCCAGACTTTAGCCTCTACTACAAAGCTGTAATCATCAAGACAGCATGATATTGGCACAAAAACAGACACATAGACCAATGGAATAGAATAGAGACTCCAGAATTGGACCCACAAATGTATGGCCAACAAATCTTTGACAAAGCAGGAAAGAATATCCAATGGAAAAAAAGACAGTCTCTTTACTTCCACATTTTCTGAGCCTGACTTACATCAAAAGCAGCTTATCAGAAGAAAATATATTTTCTCAAAAATTATTTTAAGGTCCTGTGGCTTCTTTTTCCCTCTGATCTGAGCACAACTCTCACTGTAGGGAAGAATCTAGACAGATTTTGCCCCCACAGGAGATCCCTTTGTCCTCATTGTTATCACCGGTATAACACCATGTGTCCTTTAAGAGTGCTTACTATATGCCAAGTGCTTGATGTGCTTTGTTTTCTAATCCTTACCACCCCACAAGGTAGCTGTTCTATCCCCACCTTGCTGATGAGGAAACAGGCACAGACAGGCTAAGAAACTAGTCTAAGGGAACAACTAGTGATAGAAGAATGCTAGTGATAGAAGAACCAAAATTCCAGTCTAGGCAGGTATGGCCCAGGGCCCAAGTTCTGCACACTGCACCATGCTCTCTCCCTGTGACTGCATAATGAACTTGAGCAGTTTCACAGATTATTTTACCATAATAGAACACAAAGGCTTTATGAGAAGCCCTTTCACTCTGAGCATGATGGGCCTGAAGCGCTATTTGCTCCTCTGCTCTAGTCTACACTGTATCATGAAACAGATCGCTGGAAGACCACTTGAAGGGAGGAAGTTCACTTTGTTAAACTGCCAGGAAGAACTAGCTTATACCAAACTTGGCTTTATGATGAATTATATTCTTAGGAGCTTCTAAAATTCAGCTTATGCATGGGGCGCCTGGGTGGCTCAGTCGGTTGAGCGTCCCGACTTTGGCTCAGGTCATGATCTCACAGTTCGTGAGTTTGAGCCCCACGTTGGGCTCTATGCTGACAGCTCAGAGCCTGGAGTCTGCCTTGGATTCTGTGTCCCCCTCTCTGCCCCTTCTCCTTCCCTCTCTCTCTCTCTCTCAAAAATAAACATTAAAGGGGTGCCTGGGTGGCTTGGTCGGTTAAGCGTCCGACTTCGGCTCAGGTCATGATCTCATGGTCCGTGAGTTCGAGCCCCGCGTCGGGCTCTGTGCTGACAGCTCAGAGCCTGGAGCCTGTTTCAGATTCTGTGTCTCCCTCTCTCTCTGACCCTCCCCTGTTCATGCTCTGTCTCTCTCTGTCTCAAAAATAAATAAACATTTAAAAAAAAATTAAAAAAAATATTTTAATAAAAAAAATAAACATTAAAAAACTTAAAAATAAATAAATAATATAAAATAAAATTCAGCTTATGCATAAGGTTAATAAAATGAATGAATGAATGAATGAATGAGGAAGGAAGGAAGAAAGGAAAGAAAGAGAAAGAAAAGAAGTAACATTCTAAGACTATGAAACACTTTTGTTAGGCCTGTGATTCCTATAATGCCTGTAGTCCTCTGGATTGTTGAATAGAGAAAAGTAATACAAATAGAGATTTTTTTCCAGCTTTATTGAGATATAATCAAGGTAAAACATTGTATTAATTTAAGGTATACAACATAATGAATGTGATATATGTATATATTGCAAAATGATTACCACAGCAAGTTTAGTTAACATAATCACCTCACATAGTTACAAATTTAAATTTCTTGCTATGAAAGCTTTTAAGATCTGCTGTCTTAGCAACTTTTAAATACACAGTACAGTGCTGCTAACTCTAGTCAGCAGGCCCTGCATTAAACCCCCCAGGGCTTACTCATAACTGGAAGTTTGTACTTTTTGACCCCCTTCACCCAATCCTTCCACCCATCCCCACTGTCTGCCCGTCTCTGGCAACTACCACTCTCCTCTCTGTTTCTATGAGTTCCTTTTTTTGTTAGATTCCACATATAAGTGAAATCATACAGTATTTGTCTTTCTCTGACTTACTTCACTTAGCATAACGCCTTCAAGGTCCAGCCATATTGTCACAAACAGTAGGATTTCCTTCCTTTTTATGGCTGAATAGTATTCCTCTGTGTGTGTGTGTGTGTGTGTGTGTGTGTGTGTGTGTGTACATCACCAGATAGGGATTTTTGTGGGTTTTTGCATGTTTAATATTTCAACGTTTTTTTTTTTTTTATTTATTTTTGGGACAGAGAGAGACAGAGCATGAACGGGGGAGGGTCAGAGAGAGAGGGAGACACAGAATCGGAAACAGGCTCCAGGCTCCGAGCCATCAGCCCAGAGCCTGACGCGGGGCTCGAACTCACGGACCGCGAGATCGTGACCTGGCTGAAGTCGGACGCTTAACCGACTGCGCCACCCAGGCGCCCCGCATGTTTAATATTTCGAGATACATCATTGAAAGTGATTTTAGTTATCAGCTAAATCAAATATATGAACTTAGGTCATAAGATGGTTTCTGGTATTTATTTTGTTATTAAAATAAATCCTCTGTTAGTAATGCATAAAAGCCAACAACTCAAAATGTGTTCTAAAAAAAGATTTGTTGAGGCACCTGGGTGACTTAGTCGGCTGAGCATCAGACTCTTGACTTCAGCTCAGGTCATGATCCCAGGGTCGTGGGATATAGCCTGCATCGGACTCTGCACTGAGAGCGGAGCCTGCTTAAGATTCTCTCTCTCTCCCCCTCTGCCCGTCCCCTGCTCACCCTCTCACTCGCTCTCTAAAATAAAAAAAGTAAATAAATATTTTTAAAAGGTTTGTTGACTCCGTCAGGGCAGAATCCAGGTTTTCCTACTTTGGACTCCAGAAGTACTTTATACCTTTCTCTGCCTGTTGTGTTTAAGGGCCAGTGTGTACATGCCTGTGTTCTTCCCTAGTCTGGCAGCTTCTCCAGAAGTGAGATTTACTCCCTTGTGAATTTCAACCACTTAGCCAATGCCAGATGGGAAGGAGGGTTAGAGTCATTTTTGGTGAGACTGCTTTGAATCTGTTAGTTTCAGCAGCAAAAAGTGAGAGAAAAAACACCCACATGAGAAAAGACAAATGTGGCTTCTCAATGGTAGCAAACTGCAACAATTTGCAGGGACATAGCTCCTTGGGGGCACGCTGAAATGTTTAAGGAAAATACGTCTGTGAGCACAGGCACTCTAGTAACTATAATTCCACCTTACTGCAGAACACACACGAGGAAAAGCAAAAAGCACAGTCCTGAGAAGTTAAATTTACAAAAACTGGGAAAATTAAATTTTGTGTTTAATAGAGAAACGGATTACTTAACATGACAGCAGTTTGGAAACACGGAATAATTTCCATTCAGTAATGTGTACTTTTTATCAATTCTCATGCATAGCAAAGCTAGTGCCAAGGAGAAATAAAACTACAGGAAACAATTATTTATCTTCTTACAAACCTTTGAATTTAAATGTCCTGCTGATAACCTGAGGTTCTTAGTTAACAGTTCCGGTCATGTCCCAGCAGTTACCACACCCGTGACACACAGAGCCCCAGAACTACATAGACTTCGAGAAGGCTGTAAGTGAAGGTTGTTGGGTTTGCTCCTGCCCTTGATTGTCACTCTCAGTTTTCATGGCCAGTTGAAGACCGCCCAGTCTTCAGGTTTTGTCTCTTCACAACATGGGTCAGTTCACTGTTAATTGCAAATCATAGTAAAGGGTACAGATTAGGAATGTTGTCTCTGGATTTATACCCCAGCCTTACAACTCACTAATTCTTTGAATTTAAACAACTTAATCTCACTATGCCTCGGTTTCCTTTTCTGTAAAATAAGGATAAAATACCTTCCTCAAGAGTATTGTTGTAAGGACGCAGTGAATATAGAGCTTAACATGTTATTCTCAGTTTTTAGCCGTTCATTATTGTATGTTGTGATGGTTCTTTGTTTTGACACATCGATATTATAATAGCACATACACTCTTAACCACCGTGCTTTGGTGTCCAGTTCTTTCTTTCTTTCTGCTTCACCTGTCTCCCCCCACCCCCCACTAGTAGCTCCACACACCCCATACTTTTTCTGTTTCCTGTTTAGGGTTACAGATGCAGAGCCTTCTGTCCAGATCTATTGCCTGTGACTTCTAATCTACAGGGATGGAAAGTATCTTGAGCCAGTGTATATAAAGGCATTAGAATAACCACATGTTTTACTTGTAAGCCAAGATTTTCATAGAAGGCTGCCCTTCAGTGAATATAGTCTGAAGAAAACTTTCAAAACACCCAAGCAAAAAGACCTTACCCCACCATTACTTAGAGATTTAACGAAATACAGCCACTCTAAATGGTTACTGGTCATAGAGGCTTAAGAAATAAAACTAGATGAACCTATGGGAAATCTGGAATCCTCACTGTTAATGCCATCTTGCACACTTTGTGTTAAGGGTCCTTGGACATGTCTTGGGTAGCTTAACTACTTGGACACGACTTGTCTCTGGATACCCTGAAGTAGGTGTAAGGCCTCTGTAATCCACGTGTGTTATTCCTGCTCAACTGTCCTCACCTTCATTCGTGAGGGAAGGGATGGTGTTTCCCAGCCCATCAAGCTGGACTTTTCAATGAAGACATTTTAAGTTGTAATTCCCTCACTGAAAAGTAAATGCTAAACTCTCCAAAGGAATAGTCTCTGAAATATGAGGCAGAAAGCAGCAGCAGGTGCACAGAGTGATGGAGCGCTCCTTGTCAGAGACCCCTGGAGAGCTCTTTCTGCCTTGCTGTCCCTCTAGTTGATCCTTCTACAATAGAGCTTTTCACAAGACTTTGCCAGCTTATGCAGGTGTGAGGGTTCCCAAAGCACCTTTGTCGGCATTCAGGAATCTTAAGGCAAGAGAGTGCACTGGGGCAGAGGAACACACATGATGGTCATGGGCCCAAGTCAGCACTTCCAGATTTCTCAGCACTGTTTCATACTCTGAGGAAGTGCCGAACCACTGGGCACGAGGACTGTAACGTACTCGATTTCCTGGATATAATTTAAAAGATTCTTGTGGGTAAGGGTAGGGTATGGTTTAGAGAGAACCTAAAGTTATTAGCCCTATTGGTAGGTAATTAATGCCTGCGGGCAGGGTGTTGCTGGCCAGAATCGTCACCCTCTGCTGGTGGGGTTGCAACATGACAGAGCGGTAGAGAGACTGATACCCAGGGGAAAGAGCCAGGCTGCCACCTGGTTCTCTGTCCTCCAGCAACAGAAAGAACTTCATACGCTGCTAAGAGCCATGGCAAAATGAATTTTGGTTTTAGGGGCTTTGGAGTACCCACAAATGATTGTAGTGAGCAAAACACAGGAGAATGGGAAGAAGAAGTGAGCAGCCTGTGAGCCACAGATCCTTTGCAGCTTTCAAAACTAAAACCTCAGGTGACAACCAGAAAGTTGTCTATGAAGTAATTCAGAGTAAGTCTGCAACTCAAGGTTTAGTTGTTAGTAACTGACTCTCTGGAGTAGTCTACATATTTTCCTCTTTAAAGTATTGTTTTAACTGTTCCTCTAAATATTGGTTAAGTCATAAGGTTATTGTAATAAAGACCAGTGTCTTTATCAGAGGAGTCTCCCTTGTCCATATTCAGATAATGGATTTAATGACTGTTAGATCAAAATCACCTAGTGGGCAATAACACGTGTCCCGCGTCGTCTTCCCGACACACTTTGACTGCTCCCATCTCTCTTTGCCATTGTAGCCAGAGTACGTGACCTACAATGCAGACCTGATCCTGTCACTTCATTGTGTGAAGTCTTTTGTTAGCTCTTATCAGGTTTCCCCCACTATGCAAAAGTAGAGCGTTCCTGTAAAACCTTTTATAAGTTGAAGTGGCGTAAAGCAAAGAAGTAATTACCTTAATTTATATGGAAAATTTTTTGAGTGTTCCCAGGCCCAAAAAATAACCTCTCTTAGGCTTTTCAGATACTTTAGGACACATCATGCTAGTGGGTGCCCAAAATAAATCCAGGTAAAGCCCAGATGCTTGCAGCCACAGTTCAAAGCTATGGTGGCTTGATGTGAAATGTAGTTCCAGGGGAAGGAGCGTGGTGGAGCCACTCCCTCTTCCAGGTGTGCGCTGCCTCTGTACCTGCCCACTGCCAAACAAACACTGAACACTATTTTTGCTTTTAGCTTTTGTTCATAAAAACGAAAATCCGCTTTGGGTGTCTTTCGTTTAGCGAAAACAGATGCTAACATAGGTGTTTCATAAAAGCAAAGTGGCATAACATGAACTTTGGAAAAGCAGGGGATACCTGTATGTGCATATATACGTATGTACCCATACACATATACACATTCGTGTATATACGTACATACACATATTTGTGCGTGTGTGTGTGTGTGTGTGTGTGTGTCATGGGCAGGTATAGATCAGTATCCAGTAAGGGTCTTAGTAATGTCTTAAAGGAGGCTCTGTCTCCATGCAGCTGCTTGCTGTCACCTGAAGCATGATTATATCACCCGCCCACTGAATCTGCATACTCTCCTGCTGCATGGAGCCTATTCAGAAATGTTACAGACACTCTCAGGATTCTGATCACTTTTCGTCTGCTATATTGAGAAGCCTGAGTCTCTCTAGTTCATCTTTGGATGCATTCAACAAACATATCCATATGTCTACCATGTGGCTGCGTGAAAACTGTGAAGTGTGTATGAATGGTCACTAGTCCTTCAGCGATCATGTCTCAGTCACTCTTCCCTGTCCTCCACAGCCATCTCTCCAGTGTCCATCCCAGCCTCAATGTACACAACTTTGCTGGCATGTCCTTTTAGTGAATCATGGGGAATCTATCACACAAGACTCTCTCTATGTGGGGATGGGTTTCATGGTCTGGAGGGAGGCTTGTGGCTATCTTATAGGGCCAGGTACAGGGGCTGTTACCAGAGCATTGCAGGTTGCTGGTGTCATGTTTGTGTTGGCAGAGGAAGTGTTTTCTAATAAAATGTTTTTGTCTTGTCTTTTAGCTTACATTTTACTATGGTACTATGGATGCTTGGTGTCCAAGAAAATACTATGAAGACATCAAGAAAGATTTTCCTGAAGGAGATATTCGACTCTGCGAGAAAAAATTACCTCATGCTTTTATCATCCATTTTTACGGAGAAATGGCTGGCATGATAGCTGACTGGCTAAAGGATGATCTGTCCAAAATAGAAGCCCTGACACATGGAAGCGTCCCTGACAGCTAGTACATAGCAGTGGTAGGTGTGCTGTCTCTTAGTAGTTAGTAGTGTACTTAGTAGGTAAGTGTCCGGTGTTAATGTCTGATACTAGAAGACTTGGCTTGCTGTCAGCTCCGAGCTAGCTCCCCACACTACAGACTGAAGTAAGCCCAGTTGGTGAAATATGCCATAGGCTTAACAGAAACATTTTCCAAGACTCAGGGAACACAGTGATCAGTGATCTAAACAAGACCTTTTCTGTTTGCACGGGATACCCAGTTGGCACTATGCAGTTTATTCTAGTGGGCAGGATCCTTGCAGACAAAAGGAGGTCTAAATTCAGTTGGTTTTAATTGAGTTACCTTGTAGAACAGGCTCTCCTAGAGGAAATTACAAAGATGTAAAAGAGATCAGTGAATGCTAAGTGTATAGTCAGAAATGTAAGTGTATGTGATCATGAGGACGCACATTCCAATAGCAGGAAGTGATGACTAGTGGGTCTTGGCAGTGGACCTGGGTCTCCCTTAAGGACAGGAGCTAGAGATCAGCCTGGACTAACTTTGTACAGGTCCTGGCTGAGGTCATCAGAATCAGACTGGATGCCAGGCCAGCCTGCAGGACCTCCCCCCACCCCCCACTCCAACCTGTTACTACCTTGCATTGGGTCACAGGCCCCCAGCGGGGCCAACATCAGGGGAGGTACTGCTTGTCTCCATCTCTAAAAAGCTTCTCTGAGGAGTGAGACTTCCTGATCTTCCTGCATTACACAGAGAATAAAGCTCACCAGACATTCCACTGGTGAAGGAACCAGGAAGAGCTGTGGAAGGATCCTGACTGTGCCTCCTGCTGCAAGACAGCCAGCAAGCTCTGTGCTGAGCCTGCCAGGTTGTGAGCTCGCTGTAGGCTCCTCTTCTGCAGGGCCCGGATGGGGAGGCCCCGGGTTGTCCAAAGCCGGTCTGTACCTGCCTCATGGACTTGCCCCTTCTGTGTTTTTTCTAATAAAACTACACTGAGGGCCAGCTATGAGCTAAGTACTGTGCTAGGCATTGAGGATAGAGTTCTTAGCTATGCCATGATTCTTTTCTTCTGCAAATCGTCCAGTAAGTAATTTTTGAGAGGGCATCTTTCAATTGCTGAATAGAGAAGGACCATAAATGAGTTCTACATTTCTGCCTTGGCTTTGTGAGTTGGAAAGAAGTTATTTTACTAATGAACCAAAACAATCCATTAAATTATGTGAATTCACCTTCTCTGGATGGCTTGAGGACCAGTAGAGAAGAAGCTTGTTCTCCAGCCTAGAGCAGGCTCACAATATTTCTGCCTTCCCTAAAATGACTCAATCCTGGGATCCTAGGAGCCAATAAATCCCACTGACAGCAGTAATAGTCAACAGTTGATCAAAAACATTCAGTTTTTTTCCTAGAGGAGACCCCTCATGGCATTATCATTCCAAAAGAACAATAGAATGTTGTCCTTCCTTTCAAAGTCTAAAGCCCCCTGATGAAAGCTTCAGCTCTGATATGCTGCCAACCCAGTGGTGAGGGTTGAATGAGTTACTGTCCCTTGGCACAGCATCTGCATCAGAGCAAATGACTTCTCAGAGGGGAAGAGCCAAGTGCTCCTGGCCCCGGAGATAAACCAGGAGACACACAGGCCACTGGCATAGGGCTACACACGAAATCCTGATTGGCCGCTGTGTGGGTGGGCCTTCTGGAAATCTGGTGTCAGAAGCTCAGATTCACGGCTCTGAACTGCCTTGCACATAGGAGATGCTCATAGTACTAACTTGAAGCCCTTGACCAAGTCCTGGTGAATCACACCTACTCAGAGAATAATAGCATCGCCAGCTCCTTTTAGCATTAGTTTGTATTACTCTGTCCATCCATATATATGACATTGGGTCTTATGGTGGTTTTTCAGAGCT
Source organism: Panthera tigris (assembly GCF_018350195.1). Lineage (NCBI taxonomy): Eukaryota > Metazoa > Chordata > Mammalia > Carnivora > Felidae > Panthera > Panthera tigris. The sequence goes on from NC_056662.1 coordinate 123,397,675, forward strand.
TAAATAAATGATGAAAAGTAGAAGATACGGGCTCGTTTTCTGTTTATCATCTAATCGCCAAATGAATTTTCAAAATAAATGTTTAACCAACACTTAGAACTGCCTGGCCTGACCTCTGTATGGGGGGCGGGGGTGCATGGTACCGTCTGAACAGGCCTCCTGAGTTAGACTTGGACCCAAGTCTCTCTGTTGGATTTTCTCATTCCTCCTTTTACAGAAGAATCTGATTTCAGGAGATTGGAGTTCATTTCCTTAGGAATTAAACAAAGCACTGAATATTTCCATGCATATATATGACATGATAAGGTATACAGGAACTCTGGAGGCCTTGTCACCTGTGTGATTTTTAGACAACTTTCTCTAATTTCTCCATGCATCAGTGTCCTCACTTAAAAGATAGGATTAATGGGGCGCCTGGGTGGCCAGTTGAGCATCCAACTTGGGCTCAGGTCATGATCTCATGGTTCATGAGGTTGAGCCCCACGTCGGGCTCTGTGCTGACAGCTCTGAGCCTGGAGCCTACTTCAGAGTCTGTTGTCTCCTTCTCTCTCTGCCCCTCCCCCACTAACATTGTGTGTGTGTGTGTGTGTGTGTGTGTGTGTGTGTGTGTGTGTGTCTCAAAAATAAACATTAAAAAAAATATATTTTGCTTCATATGGGTTTATCTAGTGCTGAGTGAAAAGTCTAAGCTGGAGTCATGACCAGTGGCCTTGGCCAGGCTGCTCTGGGCCAGGGGACAGAGAGAATCTCCAGAGGCAGTTCCTGGGGCTCTCATGTTCGAGGTGGCCAGGCACCTCTCACCATCCACTTCTTCACCCAACCCTTGGAGAGCCAGGGACCTCTAAAGGCTTGATTTTTTTTTCTTCACCCTACATTATATTAAAATTAATTCCATATTAGACTAAAAAGACATGATAACTTAATGCAATGCTTGATTCTGAATTAGACGCTTTCTTTAAAAAACATTGTTGGGAAGTTTGCACAACTTGACTGGGATCTACAGATGAACTGGGAGTAAGAGATCAGTGTTCATTTTCTGACTTCAGTGGTTGGATTGTGGAAAAGAGGATGTCCTTATTTGTACTCTGCAGACACACTGAAGTGTCTGGGGGTGGGCTGGGGCATCATGTCCGTTTGCTCTCACATGGTTCAGAGGAAACAAAATGTTCTTGGTACTTGTAACTTTTTTGTAAGTTTGAGATGAGTTTGAAATCTATAAAAATAATTTTTAAAAAGCCACCATGTTCTCTCCTGCATCTGTCTCTCATGGATGCTTTTCTAGAAAGTAAAGTTCTTTGGGGCGCCTGCATGGCTCAATCAGTTATGTGTGTCCAACTCGGTTTGGGCTCAGGTCATGATCTCACATTTTGTGAATTCGAGCCCCACATTGGACTCTGCACTGATGGGATTTTAGATTTGAGGAAGGCTTTTGTTTATTTTTAATGGGTTAATTGAGTTCATGCATATAGCATCTAGCACCTTGTCTGGCTTACTGTAGATGCTCTGTAAAATGGTACCTAAAAGAAAAGGCTAGCAAACTTGCTTTTCTCTTACCGTGTCTTCTCTTTGGTGCAGCGGAGGACCCGGTGACATCTCAGCTTCTGCATTTTTTCACCCAGCCTGCAACTTGATTCTTGCAGTCTTAACATTTCTGGTTCATACTCAGGGGGAGGGACAGTTACCCCCCTCCCCCCTCAGCTTTCTAGCCCAAGGCCATGCAGTCTTCCCACACAGAGCAGAGGATGCTCAAACAGCACCTTGAGGACCTTACGGTAGATTTAGAAAAGATGCAGGAAGCAAAACATTCCTTAACATGAGACATCCTCTTTGTTCCTAGCCTTCTCTTGCAGGAAAGAAGAGGACGTACTTGGGCCGCACTGTCCCATGGGAAATGAGGTTTAAAGAGGGGTCAGTGGCTGGAACTAAGTGTGCTCTGTGAACACATCTCACTTTGGGCCATGTGGGGAACCACTGTGGGACATGGGTCTGGCCTCTCCCACCAGACTGAAGGCTCTAGGTTGCCATAGTTCTGTGAAGAGGAAACCCCCAGAAGGAGAGTGGAGGAGACTGCTCCTAGTACCAGAAGGACAGGTGAGAGAGAGGAGAGAGCCCATAGAAGCCACCGCCCTCCCTTCACATTGTTTCATGTGGGCCTCATGGTCCCATGAGGTTATGGCCACACTCACTATGGATTACCACAGAGGTGACAGGTAAGTGACTGGCTCAAGAGCTCACAGCTACTGAGAGGCGGCAGGAATTCAAAGGCAGCCTCTACTCCAGAGCCAAGATCCCTCCCCTTTACACAGCACTGTGCTGCCTCCTGGAGGCACCAGTGGGCAGTCCAGCAAGAGCAGAGGGCTGGCACAGGAGTGGAGGGAAGGGAAATGAGGGCCAGGTTGGCAGGTCACGTGGTTGGTAACAATGGAATAGTTTGAGAAGAATGAGGGAGCAGAGTGTGTGGCAGGAGGTGGGGCTGGGGTGCATAGGGCAGTGAATTGCAAGGAGTCACAGCAGAGGCTGCCGTCCCTCCTTCTGACCTCTGCTCTCTCTCTACCACAGCCGCCTTGGCCCTTCAGGCACTGGTGTCTCTGACCGCACCTGCACCCTGAGAACATTGGAGTCAACTGCTCCAGCTCTGAGAGTGCACATGTCTCTACTGCCCACCCCCAGACTCGGCCCCAAACGCCAACTACTCCTGCCCCCCAGCATAGGCCCTTCCCCCAGAGGGAGGGAGCCCTCATGGTGCCCTGGCCAGGTCTTTACTGGAGTACTTATCAGCTATTCCCAGAATTCTACTTTTCCAGTCTGCTCCTCCCCACCCCTGCTGCCGAACTCTTCCCTGGCCTTAAAAGGAAAGTTTGAGGACATGGGACTTGTGTCTTCATCATCTCTGTGTTCTCAGGGCTTATAGAATAGGGCCTGCCACACAGAATATTCAATAAGTTTTACCTAAATTAATAAAAGTTTCTACCATACCTGAGGGTCAAGGTCTCAAGAAACACAGTCCTCTCAGTCGGTCGGACTCTCAGGGAATCATGTCTCAGGGACTCTTCATCCCTCACAACTGAATGTGTAAATGGAAATGTAAAGTGGACCAGCTCTTTTCTGCCTTAAGCCTTTCCTCAGCTGAGCTGTGCACAACCGGGACGGACGGACTCAAGGACATCGACTGTTGGCTTTCTGGCTCCAGGGACTGCAGAAAGCGAGGCCCCCACACTTCATGGCCATTCTGGTCCCCTCCAAATGCAACTGTTATTTCCATTCTTCTATGGTTAGGAAGCCTCTGGAGTTTGGGTATTAGCAACTACCAAATATGCGGTTATTATTTGTTGAGTGTGAACCCTGTGCAGCACCCCTGAGTGGGAATTACAGCAACAATGCACAAGACCACGCTCCGGGACAGCAAAGCGTTTTCATTTTGTGGTACATTCCTCAGACATTCTGGCAGAGGGACCTGTGCTGACCTCCCTACATTGGGACAGACTTCCTCGCTGGGTTAAGTCTATGGGAAAATTCCTCTTCCCTGGGAAGGGAATGTGACCCTGTGACTGGGCGTCCATTACAGCCAGGGGGTGCGGGTGCACCTGCAGGGCCTCCCTGCTCACAGAGGGACTAGGATCCCGCCTCTGCAAATCCACCCTGCTCAGGCCCCGCACCGCAGCTGGGCTCCCTCCTACTGGCCACTGCCGAAGGGCCGTGCACCTGCATGCTATTAGGACTGGCAGACGCCCACAGCCTCGCAGGCGGTGGCTGCACACTGGTGACACGTTGCAAAGGATGAGCTTCTCCCCAGATCACTGTTCCTTCTGGATAGAAGAGTGCGGGATTCCCGAGAGCACAGGAGCATGATGCATCCACAACCAGGTCAGGCAGCGCCACCCTCAGCGGGACAGCAGGTGGCACGCATGTGCCTTGGCTGCTGGGCAGTGAGTGGGCACTGGGCACACCAGGGTGCGCCAGAGGGAGCAGGGCTGGAGGTCTCCACCTCCCGTTAGTCTCAGTCACTGTGGACCTTTCAGACTTGCTCTCATCAGTGTTTGGGGAACAGGATAAAGTGCTAAATGCCACCCCTGACTTTGCTTTCTCCCTGTAACTACCCCTTCTCTGCTCACCGGGTAACCCCCTAGCCACGGAAGGCCAGGGTAGGCCAAGTGGAGACTGAGAAATAGGAAAGTGAAGAACCAGCCAAGAATTGTTGGAAACAGCATGACGAGACTACACTTTTCAATGGCACGGTCACAAGTCTTACACTTTCGCATACCTACCACATAAGTTAGTTGAAAGGCGAATATAATTCCCTTCCAATGAAAAAGACTCTTTGGTAATGAAGTTAAGAAGCGAAAGGGGAGCAGACTTTCTTGAGCTACCTTTCACGGGAGAGAGACTAGCATTAACACGCTGCAGGAACAGCCAATTACAGCAGACATGTGCTGCCATCGCTCTGCAAATAGGTGGGTCCCACTGGCCGTCCCCAGATCCCGGAGGAGGTCATTCTGGTAACAGGTCATTAGTGAGGGCAGTTCCTGTCACCTTCCCACAACTGCTGCTCTGTCACTCCTCTCCCAGAAATACTTAAGGAACAGATGAAATCACTTTCTCTTTCCTCTGTTGTAGAACAAGTTCTGAGGGCGGAACAGCTGTAGAACGCTGTGTAGCCGGTGCTGTCCTGCCTGGTCTGGGACAGCCGAGGCGGTGTCGCTGAGCGCAGATCTTTGTACTTGTCTGAAGAGCACTGAGCAAAAGCGGCCCGTCCCATTTGCTGTAGGACTCTGTTGGTTTCCCTAAAATCTATAATTGGCCTTGCAGAGCAAGCTGCTACCGTCGGGCGTTATGCCTTTGGATTTCTGAGACTCGACAGTGCCACCTCTGGAATGGGAGCGCTCAGGCTTTCTGAAGTGAGACAGATCCCACAGCAGCCTGGCCTGTAAAGAGCACAACCTTTCACTCGGACTGTGTTTGCAGTGATGATGTTCACTCATCCCAAGTGGCAGTGTCTGGGGTGCCGGGTGGCTCGGTCAGTTAAGCATCCGACTTCAGCTCAGGTCACGATCTCCTAGTTCATGGGTTCAAGCCCTGCATCAGGCTCTGTGCTGACGGGCCTGGAGCCTGCTTCAGATTCTGTGTCTCCCTCTCTCTCTGCTCCTCCCCTACTCCCCCTCTGTCTCTGTCTCCGTGTGTGTGTGTCTCTCTCTCTCAAAAGTAAATAAAACATTAAATAAATAAATGAGGCAGTATTCTTTTTCCAAAGGGACAGTGTCTCCCACTGCGTTCTGGCCTCTTCAACCCTGAACCCAAGCTGGGGTGCTTCCCCATGCAGTGTGGGGCTGTGCAGTGTCCTGTGGAGCCACACCAGTCACAGAGCCCCAGGGAGCAGCAGCCCCATGCAGAGGCCCCCATCCGTATGCACGTGACAGCTTGAGGTGTGTCAAGGGGGGACGGTCAGCATAAAGACGGACAGACCCGGCGATACCCCGCAGCCCCCTTTCCATGCAGTCATCCAAACGCCTGAACGGTTGGCTTCCATTCTTAGTGTTGAGCAGTGGGAGAAGACCATCAGAGAAAGACTGAATAATGAGGCAAAAAACAGTTCTCGAAAGACCAGCCAGGAGCAGGTTTATCAATAAAATATTTAATCAACTTATCTGTACAAAATATTAAAATGGTTAACGAAGAGTATACAAGCATGTTTAACAAATATATACTGCTATAGAAACGTCAAGAAAAATAGAGATTGCTGTTTTACAGTTCATTTACATTCTGATATGTACAATCTATTTAAACTTGAGAATACATATACACAGTGGATTTGTACCTGACCTTGAAGAGCTCCCTGCCAACCACCCTGGGCATGGGCAGCATTCACGACATCAGTTCATGCTGCCCCAGTGGCCCGTGGAACAGCAGGGATACAGCCTGGTCTCCAGCCTCCAAGTCTCAGAGCTCTGCTCTGGCCAAACCAGAGCTGGAAGGACTGCCAGCAAAGGAGAGTTCAACTTGCATTAAGTGAGTTTAAAATTCTCACCACTTTTCCCGTCTTACTCCCGAGCAAAGCTGAGAAATAGTGGGTATCATTATGAAATGAAAGGGACTTCAACCCCCATCAGAATAATACATTTTGGTATGTATTGAGCTGTGACAGCATTCCTGTCACTTTGAGTTTTGCCCATTTCCTTAAAATCACAGTATTGGCAGCGGGGTCAAGGTGGCTCACTAAGGGGCAGGGAGCTACTGGCCACCTTAAAGCAGAGCCTGCTTAAACAAAGGGATGCTACAAGCTGGTGCAAGAGTTCTACAGAAACCTCTTTATACAAACATATATACGTATGTGTATTAAAAGTTTTCCAAACTTTTCAGAATCTCCTTGTCTCATGTGCTGAAGGGCAAGTTGCAGTCAGCATGCTAATCCTTGTAAAAAAAAATGCATTAACATTTTCATTGGGACGAAATACTTCCAGCTGAAAGGCCTAAGGTGACTCAGTTATGATTCTTTGTCACAGAAAACATAAAAGTTGTTTGCACTACTGTAAAAAGTGAAATACAAAACAAACAAACAAACAAACACAAAAACACAAAAATCCAAAACAACAACAGCAACAACAAACCAGCAATTATTGTAAGGAAGCTTATGTTCAAGCTGTGATTTATTCAAGGCAGAGAATGCCAAAGAAATTCCACTTTCCAGAGTCTCTGTTCCTGGCTTGGAACACTTGAGTATTTCCCAGCCAGAAAATACATTCTTGCTTTCTCCCTGAACATGCATCATCATTTTCTAAACAGAATGCTGAATGGCTGGCTTTCCTCGGACTCTGATCGGCCCTGACACGGAAATATAAGTTGCAAAGAAAAATAAGTCCTGCTTGTGAAGGCACCCCTTCCTCAAACCAGCCTGCTCAACCTCAAGCCAAGTTATTGCCGTCCCGAGCCCCGGGGGAAACCTCGGACACGTGTGTCTTTTGCTGCCCTTGGCAGCCTTCATGCGCTCAGACATAAACATGCAGACCAGGAAAGGCTTTCTGTACACCTTGTCAGACTCACTCTGCTGAGAAGTCCAGGCTAGGGCTGACCAGGTGTAAGAGGTCTGAGAGAAGCCAGGCTTGTCGGGAAGATGTGCAAGTATGTAAAACAGCTACAACATGTGGCGGATTCCCCAAACCACCTTGCCCCTTCCCATCTTGCAGCCCGGGGAGGGCCCTCAGGGGAAGTGCGGCCTGTGTGCCTCCCACTGGTTTGTGTTTGCCTCCAATTCAGCAGGACTCTGATGAATAAGCCTTACAGGGAATCTGGTTTTTGTTCCGCCACAAGCACACCTCGGCACCAGAAAGAAGGTTCAGATGAGGTTCTAGATTCCTGCAGCCAAGTGTCGGAGCAGGGCGTAAGCTCAGAACAGGCATCTCGCCCCGCGGTAGGCGGGTGTGTTCGCCACTGCTAGTTGGAGCAGTGCAGAGAGGACTTTGCAAAGAAGACAGCCACGGGCCCACCTCCTGCCTGGCCACATCTCCAGCTACCACTGCACCACACCTGTTTGCCAACAGCTCAAAAGATCGTAAACTAGAAACGCAAAACCAAAGCCGCTGGCCGCATCCGGAAAGGTCTGTACTGCCAGGCTGAAAGGTGCCTGGGACTTGACCATCAGAAGCTTTCCCTTGTTTATCTAGACAACTTACTTCAGCTTCCTATTACTGACTTAGAAAAAGGATACAAAATTTCTGCCACTACAGCTTTTGCCAGGTGAGCCTCTCTGGGATGAAGAGTTTCTAAACTCGCAGAAGAAAGTGCTTCATATGCCAGCGTGCACAGCTGTCTGTCCCGTCAACAGACTCACCTGACTATAGATACCCCTCTCTCTGGAAGCTTCCATGCATGCTGCAGCCCTCTTATCATTGTAGGGGGATGCACGGGAGAGAAACCAGCCCTTTCTCTCGCAGCCCAGACCCAGACACTCACACACACCGATGTGAGTGACATCGCAGGATTACTCCCTGGAGACCTGCACAGGCAGGAACGAGAGGATCATCGCCCTCCACTCGTGCTGCTGGGAGGACGTGCTTGTACTTTTCAACAACTCTAAGCACAGCTCGAAATGCAGACCAGTTTTGGGGCGCCTGGGTGGCTCAGTCAGTTGAGCGTCCAACTCCGGCTCATGATCTCTCGGTTTGTGGGTTCAAGCCCTGCATCGGACTCTGTGCTGACAGCTTGGAGCCTAGAGACTGCTTCAGATTCTGTGTCTCCTTCCCTCTCTGTCCCTCCCCTGCTCACGCTCTCTCTCTCAAAAATAAAATAAACATTATAAAAAAGAGAAACGCAGACCAGTTTTTTTGAAGATCTCACACTCTTTGACTCCACCCTCCCCTGGTTGCTCTGCTGAAACTGCTGCTGCCATTGGGAAGCCCCAAGCGACGTCTGCCCAGTCAGGAGGCCTATGGCCAAGTCCCAGGCCAGCTGCAGGCACAGAGCCTCCACAGTTTTGGGGGCGGGAAGGGAGAGGCCAAGCTCTGGGGAAGCTGGATGTGTGTGCATCATGAGCAGAGAGTATCCCTGACCCAAAGACCAGAGCCAACCCCCAGCCTTCATGCAGCTACATCCAGGTAGGAGACTCCACAAAAGGGAAGCATGGACTTCCGGACAAGAACAGGCTTCTCTCTCCTCGAGCCCCATCAAGATTTAACTATTTAACAGATTCAAGTCCAAAAATGGCACAAAAGGAGGAAGAAGCTTGCTCTAGCTGAAATGGCCAGAAGGCTCCAGGCACAAAAGGCAGAGCTGGCTGAAAAACTATGAATAACATCTTTTGATTCCTCCCTTCTAGTGTTTCTTCACGGTAAACTCTGCCACCATTATCCAGGCGAAAGAAAGAAAAGAAAGAAAGAAAGAAAGAAAGAAAGAAAGAAAGAAAGAAAGAAAGAAAGAAAGAAAAGAAAAAAGAAGAAGCTGTCCTGAAAGAAAGAGAAGAAGCTGTCCTGATGCCTGCCCCCGGGTCACTCCTCCAGCGAGCTGGACCAGACACAGGCATGGCAGTGAGGAGGGCTGGCGCACTTCACTCCTACATAGGCTTGCTTGCCTCCTCCAGGGACTCTGGGACAGTCCCAGGTCCCTGTCTGGGCTGCCAGCAAGGCCCAGCCTTTCTTTCCTCGGCTGCTCCCACAGACGCACCAGCAGCAGGGGACAACCTTCCCAGGATCTGGTCACAGAACAATCTCAGCAAATGTGGCTCTACCTACCCATGTGTGAGCACAGGTCCCTCACTTCGGACACAGGAACGGTCATGGCTCTGGGGAGGTGAGCTCTACCCCCGAGATCTTAGCCTCTCCTGCACCTGCCTTGACCCAGGTAGAAATCAAAGCCACATCCAGGAAGCACCAACAGAGGCCAGGAGTGTAATGGACACACACATACACATACATGTACACACAGGCAAGAGCCGTGATACTTGTGAGAAGCACCTACGATATTGGAAGGGGACCCTTTCCAGGAACAGTCACATCCACTCTGCCTGTGAACTATGTTAGTGGGCTTTGGGACCAAGTAGAACCCTAGACCCACGGAACTGGAGAGCTCCTCATTTTACAGGGGCGGAAGTGGGAGCTCCGGGCAGGGAGATGGTTGCCCAGACTGACCCAGACCTCTCAGGAGGCACCTTGCAGAGCTCTGGCACCCAAGTGACCATGCAACAGGCAGACAGCAGGTGACAGCATGGGGCAGTTCACTCCTGGGTGTGCAGAAGTCCACAGATACACCAGTGCTGCTGAGACAGACCTCAGAGAGACCTAGTCCCTCCCATCCCAATCCCAACGTCTTCTAACTGCTGGGTTCACTTGCCAGCTGCCTCTCCTTCCCAGTCCAGACACCTGGGGGGACAACGCAGGTCCTTCGCTGCCTCTGACAGATGGCTGCTTTCCAGACCCTCGGTGCTCCCAAGCCACCTGGCATCCGCTGGAGGCTCCTGGCCCAGGCCCACTGAGAGGGCCCTGCTTTCTGGGCCTGGGGACACTTCTGCGTCCCCATGGACATAGGCCCTAACGATGTTTGTGTCCCAGACACAGCTGCTGTACTTTCTCTTCTCATCAGACTTTCTGGACACCAGATTCAAGTGAGGCAAGAGTCTGCCTTTTTCTGTGCACAAGCTCCTCTTGGAAAGAATTCAATTTTTCTCCCTGCTTTAAGAAAGAAAATCAGTCTACAGTCCCGGGTTATTTTCTGGTATGAGTCTGAATAAAATTACGAACAGGATAAATGACTTGTAGGATTTGAGTGACACTCTGATTACATCCACAGGGTGGTCTATACTCCCCTCAGCACTGACAGCAAGAGCCCCAGTCCTGTTGACACTTCCAGGAGACTGTCAGGGGATCTGACACTGCACTGGGTTTGCTGGATTTGACTCGACTTCACACAATCCACAGCTCTTCTTTTTCCCATGCCACTTTGACAGTAAAACGCCAGGACGTCAGGGCGAAGGGGAGTGTGTACATGATGGAGGGGCAGAGCTCAAGCTAAGGCAACAGAGCCTGCCACCCTCTCGGGAGAGCCCAGTGCTGCTGCTTGGAACGCCAGAATTCAACCAGGGAAGCATTTGGGCATCAGTGGACACAGCTGTCTGCCAGTGGAAATGTCTGGCTTCCAGAAGCAGTGACTAGCCTGTCCTCGTGTTTGGCAGACCAGGCACCAACGCCCCAGCTGACCAGCCCTGTGCTCCCCAAGCAGGGATGCCCACCCTGTTCTCCAGCAAGGAGGAGTGGTTCAAATGGTCTCAGCTAGAATACACAAGTCTCTCCCCACAAAACGGAAAACTCGACGTCCTTTAGGAAGAATATTTTGGTGGCCCTAGACCCAGGGGGGCCCAAGTCGGGATAGGGTGGGGGGCTGCCTTCACTCACAGTCCTGACACACTTTATCTCTGCTTGCCAGCAGCCAGCTCTCCCATGGCTGGGGACTGGGGCTCCCAGCTGAGTGATTCGGGCCCCCCAGCCCCCCGGCGCCCCACTGCCTAGAAGACAGTACCATACTACCAAACGTGCTGGCAGAATCCTTCTCCAAATCCTGGCCACGCTGGTCAAACCACATTGTAGCAGCAAAACCCAGAAGCTGTGGCCCTTTTGCTGTCATTTTTACAAGGTGTGACACATCTTCTCTGTTCACCTGCTTTGAACTCTAAGATGCCAGAGGCCCAGGCAGAGTGGTAGAGGGCACAGGTGGTCTGTGGTGGCTCCACCCAATTCCAGAGCAATTCCGGGAGGCATTCCTTCCATTCAGTAAACAAGAACACCCTGAGGGCATCTGAGACCCTGGAAGGAGCTGTCACTGCCCAAGGACACATGATGCAGCCTGGACCTCAAGACATAGGAAGATGCCTACTTCCCACATCACTTACAACACATCTCGATGGAAGGAGGTCATTAGGAAGAAACAAAGAAAACGGACATTTTTTTCTTGCCGCAAAAAAGCTCAGGCTAAATCAAAACATGTCTTCCCCCAAACTTGTTTTTCCTAGTCACTAAAAAAGAATCAAAATGTTTCCTTTTGTCCAAGATATTAAATAACCTAGAATTTCTCCAGAATAATAGTGAGTTTCTTATTAACTCCCTTTCTAAAACTTCAAATACTACAACCTTTTAGTGTCATTTTTTATTCTTCATTATGACAGGGCAATCACCATGCAATTATTAAAATCAATTTAGAAAAGTGAAGCTTCCCTGGCAAAATCCACAAACGTAATGGAACCATGCATATACCAAAGCTGCCGCTTTGGGAAGTTTGTTTTAACCTAAAGAGACTTACATCTTATTATTTATAGCTACTCACATAGCCACAGCACATAAATTCACATTATAAATGTGTTTTCCTTTGAGGGAATTTTACAAGATAATAAAAGGACTCAGGTGGGGCCCTTAAGTCAATTAGCTGTCTAAATCTTCAGTATCTCTCTCTCTCTTACACGCTTAATCACTGAGAATTAAAATTTGAATAACTCATCTATGGACCTTACCATGCAAGACCAGAAGGATGGAATGCTTGCCTTTCCCAGGAACCGTAAAGGAGAAACCCCAACAGAGCCTTAAATAGGAGTACCCAGCAGGGCTGCAGGGTTTTTCAAAGAAGCCCTCAGAGCCCTGGACAGGTGGAATCCAAATTGTTTCTCCTCCTTCCCTCAAAGCCACAAAGGACTCCCAGGCAGAAATGAACCAAATAAAACAATGGGGACTGGGAGACAGGCTTCCACCTCTGCTTGGCCACACCAAGGCCCCCCAACGCCCTTCCGAAGGGGCCACAGCAGCCAAACTGAAAATGCCCCTCCACGCTGCAGAGGGAGGGGGGCCTTCCTCCCCGCTCTGCACCACTGGGTTGTGGGGAGCTGAAATCTCACAAAAGCACTTTTGTGTAGCTTCACTTCCCGTTACTATCACACTGCCAAAAACTACAGCAACAACACTGTGAAGGCGTGTAAGAGCCGACACAGACTTGATAGCTAAGCGCAAGCACATCTTGGCCCATTCTGAGCACACCATTTGGAGCCGGTTGCGCCTACCTGGCAGACAAGCCTGAGTCTTCTGCAGAAGCCCGCCCCAAGACGCCTCCCGGCCTCTTTCCCAGCTCCCTAGCGAAACCTCCTGTCAGGTCTCTAGGAATAGGCAGAGCCGCCCGCCTTTCCCCATTCCCAGCCACTGCACCAAGCCTCCTCCTCAGCACCCCCAAGGCTCGCTCGCTACCTCCTTGAGCTGCCCATAGGAGCTTCAGAACCTGGCACATGCCACCCCACCCCCAACTCCACATCAAATCAGGCTGGCAGTTAAAAAACTCTCCTCCATTTCACTTCCCCCAAAAAGAAAAACACTTTTTTTTTTTTCCCACATTCTAGATCATTCCTAATTGGAACTGATTTTTTTAAAAAGGGTAGTGCTGGCCTTTGCACAGATCTGGGTAGTTCCCTGCGATGCATTCTTTCGGACAAATGTTCCCTTTCAAAACTGACAGGGCATGTTAGACTTTTTTAAGTTAAGGAAAAAAGATGCCTTTTGCAGCGGTTCCTTCCCAGAGTAAATGGCCTCCATGCCACGCACACCTTCAGAAAGGACATTACAGCTGTTCAGTTGGTCCCAGGGTGTAACACCAAACACTCAGCCACCCAGCCAGGTGCTCCCCTACACTCAGCCACAAACAGAAAGGGGTCAGACAAAACGTACTCCAGTACCCCACTAGTCCACCCATTCTGGAGCCCCCAATTCCCTAACCCGTTCCTACCCGATTGAGCGCCTGTGATTGTTAACACTGCCACAAACACCATCCTCTCTCCAAAAGGGGACGACGGGTACGATGGGGATGTGTCATTCCCCATCGGTATGCGTCACTCGGTAGCGTCAGGTCGTCTGCTCCCAGGGCTGGCGGACGCTGCCCACGGTAAAGGTGTGCATGAGTGAACGAGTGTGTGGGTGTGAGCGATGGTGTGAGTGTGAACGTGCGCTCTCCCTCCGTGCGGGCGGGCGCGGGACCAGAGGCGGACGCGCACCCACGCTCAGTGACAGGCCCCGGCCCACAGCTGCTCTTCAGCAGGGGGTCCTCGGTGGCGCGGCTGCCTGCCCCCTCCCTGGCCGGGCCGGGCCCTCACGCTACCTGCAGCCGCACGCCTCCACCACCATGTCCTCGTACTGCTTGTAGACCACGTTGTTGGCGGCGTCGATATAGAGGATGCTGATGGGGCTGAGGCGCGCGGGCACGCAGCAGGAGGCCGGCGCCGCGTCCGGCGCCATGGAGTTGAGCAGCGTCTGAATGATGGCGTGGTTGGTGGGCTCTAGGTGGGAGCGCAGCGGGAAGTCGCAAACGCCCTCGCAGTGGTACGCCTCGTAGTCCAGCGGCGCGATGATCCAGTCGTCCCAGCCCAGCTCCTTGAAGTCCACGTGCAGCGGCCTGCGGCTACAGCGGGTCCGGCCCCTTCGCCCGTGGCCCCGGCCCGCGCCCCCGCCCCCGCCGCTGCCCTGCGTCGCCCGCGCCCCGGCCAGCGCCGTCCTCCGCCGCCTGCGACCGCTGATGACCGCTGTCGGCGACCCGGTGCCGGGTCCCGGGTCCCGCGGCGGCTCCGCCGCCAGCGCGGCCCCGAGCGCGCGGGCCTGGGCGCGGATCTCCCGGAACAGGCTCCCCTTCCTCTGCGTGCGGGAGGAAACCACGAGCAGAGCGCGCTCTTCGGCCGCCGCGCCGTCCCTGCCCCGGGAGCCAAAGCCCAGCAACCGCAGTGCCAACGGGCCCTGCGAGGGCCCGGCCACTGAGCGCAGCAAGAGGCAGAACGCGCGGGTGGCGTGCGGCTCCTGGCGGTGGCGCCGAACTGCGTCCGCCACGTCGAACACCTCCCAGCGCGCTCCGGCCAGGGGCTCGGCGGCCCGCGAGTGCAGCAGGCGGGGCGCTCGGGCGGCGCCGGGGCAAGTAGACAGCAGGAGCAGCGGCAGGGGAGTCGCGCTGACGGGGCCCAGCTCCGGGGACTCGCGGCGCAGCACGCGCAGCTCGGCTCCCACCACCTCGTCGGCGTCGGGAAGGCTGGACACGTCGAACAGGAAGCTCTGGCCGGTCTCGGCTGCGGATTCGTCTGCAGAAGTCGGGCAGAGACAGAAAGAGCGCGGTGAGAGCGGAGAGCGAAGCCCACACTCCGGGACTCGGGGCCTCCTAAGTGCATATAGCCCAACTGCCCCGGATGCGGGAGTAAGCCCGCTGGAGCTGGCGCCAGCCCTGTCGTCTCGGCGCAGCCAGACACCTGCCAGCCTGACCCAGAGTAAAGGGAGCCTTCGGCCTGACTGTCGACTATCGGGACCGGGGCTTCGGTTCATCGAACCAAAGTTCCACCACCTGGACAACCCACGGGCACTCACTTATCGCTGAGCCTCGGGGCCAGGACCATACCCCGTGCACCCGATGCCACGGCAGGTCCGCTGCCTGACCCAGAGCCCTGGGTTTGCGGGGTCTAGGTCGGAAGCCAGACTTTCGGGCCGGTGGCTGACAGAGGGCTCCGCGGGAGGCGTATCAGAAGTCCTGTGCCCCTTCCGAGGTCTGGAGGGCAGGCCGAGGTCCCGCGCTGTACCCGGACTGCTCATTATTGCCCCGCTGAGCCCC